>NC_079199.1:73877846-74238680 GCF_029499605.1 Hyla sarda | reverse complement strand
GAGAGAAGGGGCAGCGGCGCCGATAGTAGGGGTAGAGAAGCGGCGATAGCAGGGCTCTAGACCCCAGGAAAGGCAGGGGGAGAGAAGCAGACAGCGACGGCCTCTCTCCCCCTGTCTTTCCTGGGGGCTCTGTGGGGTGAGAAGCAGTGTATCGGGGTATACACATGCACACACACGCACCCTCATTTTATGAAGGATATTTGGGTAAAAAACTTTTTTTACCCAAATATCCTTGGTAAAATGAGGGTGCGTGTTATAGGCCGGTGCGTGGTACACCCCGATAAATACGGTAATTTTCCCTCATGCTGCTACCCTTTTATAATCCATAATTTTTGGGCCAGGTAGTCTAATAACTTGGCGACATAATGAGTGCATGGTTTAGGAAAATAGATGCAGAAGGACAAATGGATGAAAGGATGGCCGCATCTGGGAACTTTACTGTTTGCTTTTTTTCAATGCAAAGGAGGAGCGTATAATTATTAAAAAGGGTATTTTTGGAGATGGACAGGCAGGCTGTAGGGGAGGAGGTAGGCCTGTATTTTGAACTTAAAAACTCAAATGGGTTTTTGGGTTCAAAATGTGTATTTTTCCCTTATGCTGCTATCCTTTTATAATCCATAATTTTGGGGCCAGGTTGTCCGATAACTTGGCAAAGTGAAAACAGCATGAGTGTATGATGGTTTGGGAACATAGGTGTAGAAGCACAAATCGATGAATGGATAGCAGCATATGGCAACTTAACTGTTTGTTTTTCCAAAGCAAATGAAGAGTGCATAATTATTAAAAAAGGGTATTTTTGGAGATGGACAGGCAGGCTGAAGGGGAGGAGGTAGGCCTGTATTTTGAACTTAAAAACTCAAATGGGTTTTTGGGTTCAAAATGTGTATTTTTCCCTAATGCTGCCATCCTTTTATAATCCATAATTTTGGGGCCAGGTTGTCCGATAACTTGGCAGAGTGAAAACAGTATGAGTGTATGATGGTTACCCCTGCTATCGGCGCTGCTGCCCCTTCTCTCCCCCTGGCTATCAGTGCTGCTGCCCCATTGCCGGCGCCGATAGCCAGGGGGAGAGAAACGGCGCCGGCAATGGGGCAGCTGCGTCGACAGACAGGGGGAAAGAAGGGGCAGCGGCACCCATTGCCCCGTTTCCATCCCCATCCCCGGTCGTATAATTACCTGTTGCTGGGGTCGGGTCAGCGCTGCTTCAGGCCTCCGGTGTGCATTCCCTGCGTCGTTGCTATGCTTTGCATGGCGCGGCGCAATGACGAGAGACGTCACTCGTCATTGCGTCTCGCAACGCATAGCAATGATGCAGGGGACGCACACCGGAGGCCTGAAGCAGCGCGGACCCGACCCCGGCAACAGGTAATTATACAACTAGGGATGGGGGAGGCAACGGGGCAGCGGCGCCGGCAATGGGTGCCGCTGCCCCTTATCCCCCCCTGGCTATCGTTGCCGTTGCCCCATTGCCGGTTCCGCTTCTCTCCCCCTGGCTATCGGCGCTGGCAATGGGACAGCGGCACCGATAGCCAGGGGGAGAGAAGGGGCAGCGGCGCCGATAGTAGGGGGAGAGAAGCGGCGGTAGCAGGGCTCTAGACCCCAGGAAAGGCAGGGGGAGAGAAGCAGGCAGCGACGGCCTCTCTCCCCCTGCCTTTCCTGGGGGCTCTGTGGGGTGAGAAGCAGTGTATCGGGGTATACACATGCACACACACGCACCCTCATTTTATGAAGGATATTTGGGTAAAAAACTTTTTTTACCCAAATATCCTTGGTAAAATGAGGGTGCGTGTTATAGGCCGGTGCGTGGTACACCCCGATAAATACGGTAATTTTCCCTCATGCTGCTACCCTTTTATAATCCATAATTTTTGGGCCAGGTAGTCTAATAACTTGGCGACATAATGAGTGCATGGTTTGGGAAAATAGATGCAGAAGGACAAATGGATGAAAGGATGGCCGCATCTGGCAACTTTACTGTTTCCTTTTTTTCAATGCAAAGGAGGAGCGTATAATTATTAAAAAGGGTATTTTTGGAGATGGACAGGCAGGCTGTAGGGGAGGAGGTAGACCTGTATTTTGAACTTAAAAACTCAAATGGGTTTTTGGGTTCAAAATCTGTATTTTTCCCTTATGCTGCTATCCTTTTATAATCCATAATTTTGGGGCCAGGTTGTCCGATAACTTAGCAAAGTGAAAACAGTATGAGTGCATGGTTTGGGAACAAAGGTGTAGAAGCACAAATCGATGAAAGGATAGTTGCATATGGCAACTTAACTGTTTGTTTTTCCAAAGCAAAGAAGAGTGTATAATTATTAAAAAAGGTATCAGTATCTTTACAGTTCTCGGGTTTCCCGCGTGACTAGCGGCAGAATGTCTAAGAAAAGCGGTCTGAGTGTCGATGAAAAAAGAACGAAGATGATGGAAATATTTTTTGAAACTAAAGATGTATTCCAACTAAAGGATCTGGAGAAAATTGCCCCAAAGCAGAAGGGAGATGGACAGGCAGGCTGAAGGGGAGGAGGTAGGCCTGTATTTTAAACTTAATAACTCAAATGGGTTTTCGGGTTCAAAATGTGTATTTTTCCCTTATGCTGCTATCCTTTTATAATCCATAATTTGGGGCCAGGTTGTCCATTAACTTGGCAAAGTGAAAACAGTATGAGTGTATGATGGTTTCGGAACATAGGTGTAGTAGCACAGATCGATGAAAGGATAGCAGCATATGGCAACTTAACTGTTTATTAGTTTAACCAAAGCAAAAGAAGAGCGTATAATTGTTAAAAAAAGGTATATTTGGAGATGGACAGGCAGGCTGTAGGGGAGGAGGTAGGCCTGTATTTTGAACGTAATAACTCAAATGGGTTTTTCGGTTCAAAATGTGTACCGTATTTATCGGCGTATAACACACATTTTTTAGGCTGAAATTTTTAGCCTAAAGTCTATCTGCGTGTTATACGCCGATAAGCCGCTGCAGTTCAGTGATTTAAAGTGGGCGCTTTAAATGATGGAATTGCATCGGCTTTTGCAGGTGCAGAGACCCTGCTATCGGCGCCGCTGCCCCTTCTCTCCCCCTGGCTATCGGTTCCGCTGTCCCATTGCCGGCGCCGATAGCCAGGGGGAGAGAAGTGGTGCCGGCAATGAGGCAGCGGCGCCGACAGACAGGGGGAGAAAAGGGGCAGCGGCACCCATTGCCGGCGCCGCTGCATCGTTGCCTCCCCCATCCCCGGTTGTATAATTACCTGTTGCTGGGGTCGGGTCAGGGCTGCTTCAGGCCTCCGGTGTGCATAACCTGCGTCGTTGCTGCGCGTTGCATGGCGCGGCGCAATGACGAGTGACGGAAACAGGTAATTACACAACCAGGGATGGGGAAGGCAACAGGGCAGCGGCGCCGGCAATGGGTGCCGCTGCCCCTTTTTTCCCCCTGGCTATCGGTGCCGCTGCCCCATTGCCGGCGCCGCTTCTCTCCCCTGGCTATCGGCGCAGGCAATGGGACAGCGGCACCGATAGCCAGGGGGAGAGAAGGGTCAGAAACAGTGTATCGGGGTATACACAAGCACCCTCATTTTATGATGGATATTTGGGTAAAAAACTTTATTTTACCCAAATATCCTTGGTATAATGAGGGTGCGTGTTATAGGCCGGTGTGTGGTATACCCCGATAAATACGGTAATTTCCCCTTATGCTGCTACCCTTTTATAATCCATAATTTTTGGGCCAGGTAGTCTAATAACTTGGCGACATGATAACAGTATGAGTGCATAGTTTGGGAAAATAGGTGCAGAAGGACAAATGGATGAAAGGATGGCCGCATCTGGCCACTTTACTGTTTGCTTTTTTAAATGCAAAGGAGGAGCGTATAATTATTAAAAAGGTTATTTTTGGAGATGGACAGGCAGGCTGAAGGGGAGGAGGTAGGCCTGTATTTTGAACTTAAAAACTCAAATGGTTTTTGGGTTCAAAATGTGTATTTTACCCTTATGCTGCTATCCTTTGATAGTCTATAATTTTGGGGCCAGGTTGTCCGATAACTTGGCAAAATGAGAACAGTATGAGTGCATGGTTTGGGAAAATAGGTGCAGAAGGACCAATAGATGAAAGGATGGCTGCATGTGGCAACTTTACTGTTTGCTTTTTTTCAATGCAAAGGAGGAGTGTATTATTATTATTAAAAAGGGTATATTTGGAGATGGACAGGCAGCTTGAAGGGGAGGACGTAGGCCTGTATTTTGAATGGGTTTTTCGGTTCAAAATGTGTATTTTTCCCTTATGCTGCTATCCTTCTATAATCTATAATTTTGGGCCAGGTTGTCCGATAACTTGGCAAAGTGAGAAGAGCATTAGTGTATCCCAACCTCATATCCTGTCCTCATATCCATCCTCTTATCACAACCTAATATCCTGTCCTCATATCCCGACCTCACATCCCATCCTCACATCTTGTCTTCATATCCCTACCTCATATCCCGACCTTATATCCCATCCTCTTATCCTGTCCTCATATCCCGACCTCATATCCTGTCTTCATATCCCATTCTCATATCCCGACCTCGTATGCCATCCTCATATGCTGTCCTCCTATCCAGACCTAATATCCCGTCCTCCTATCCCGACCTCATATCCTGTCCTCATATCCCATCCTCATATCCCGTCCTTATCTCCCATGCTCCTATCCCGTCCTCATATTTCATTCTCATATTTTGTCCTCATATCTCAACCTCATATCCCATCCTTATATCCTGTCCTCATATTCCCACCTCCTATCTTGACCTCATATCCCGTCCTTATGTAAAAAAAACCTCATACCCTGTCCTCATATCCCGACTTCATATCCTGTCCTCATATCCCGACCTTATATGCTATCCTCATATCCCATCCTCAAATCCTGTCCTCATATCTCGACCTCCTATCCCGACCTCATATTCCATTCTCATATTCTGTCCTCATATCCCAACCTTATATCCCATCCTCATATCCTGTCCCCATTTCCCGTCTTTGTATCCCGACCTCATATACCATCCTTATATCCCATCCTCATACCCTGTCTTCATATGCCGACCTCATATCCCTTCCTTATGTCCCATCCTCATATCCTGTCCTCAGATGGGACTGATTTGTAATGAAGATATTGTAAGCTGAAAATAGAAGGGGACGTGGCTTTGTGGGACTGGGCGTGATTTGCAAGCCAGACCGATGCACAATAAGGGTAGATAATATAAGGAGTGGGGCTTAAAATGTGGGCTTGTCTATGTGAGATGGGGTATGGCTTGCAAGCCGGATTGACACATTCACCAGGAGATGCAGAACGGAGCTTGTGGAGTAAGGTACTGGAAGTTCCATATACTTGCATGGGACTTGAAACAAAAACCCATCTTTTATATAAGGGTGTATGTAAGGGTTAACTTAACTATCATATCTTTTTATTTGACATACAAGTAATATGTGTACCAGGTATTATTTAAATATCTTCAGCTGTACGGAAGTTATGTGGGAATACATTTGCCAATGATTTGCATGGGACTTTAATGCAGCCCATTTTCACCTCTAGGACGAAGCCCTTTTTTGCAAATCTGACCACTGTCACTTTAAACATTAATAACTCTGGAATGATTTTACTTATCATTCTGATTCTGAGATTGTTTTTTCGTGACATATTCTACTTTAGCATAGTGGTAAATTTTTGTGGTAACTTGCAACCTTTCTTGGTGAAAAATCCCCAAATTTGATGAAAAAAATTTAAATTTAGCATTTTTCTAACTTTGAAGCTCTCTGCTTGTAAGGAAAATCCGTGAGGGGTGTAGTTTCCAAAATGGGGTCACATGTGGGTGTGTTTTGTCAGAACCGCTGTAACAATCAGCCACCCCTGTGCAAATCGCCTCAAATGTACATGGCGCACTCTCCCTTCTGGGCCTTGTTGTGCGCCCCCAGAGCACTTTGTGCCCACATATGGGGTATCTGCGTATTCGGGAGAAATTGCGTTACAAATTTTGGGGGTCTTTTTTCCCTTTTACCTCTTGTGAAAATGAAAAGTATAGGGCAACACCAGCATGTCAGTGTAAAAAATTTATTTTTTTACACTAACATGCTGGTGTAGACCCCAACTTCACCTTTTCATAAGGGGTTAAAGAAGAAAAAGCCCCCCAAAATTTGTAAGGCAATTTCTCCCGAGTACGGCGATACCCCATATGTGTCCCAAAACTGTTGCCCTGAAATACGACAGGGCTCCAAAGTGAGAGAGCGCCATGCGCATTTGAGGCCTGAATTAGGGATTTGCATAGGGGTATTCTATGCCAATGATTCCCAAACAGGGTGCCTCCAGCTGTTGCAAAACTCCCAGCATGCCAGGACAGTCAATGGCTGTCCAGCAATACTGGGAGTTATTATTTTGCAACAGCTGGAGGCTCCGTTTTGGAAACAGTAGCGTACCAGACGTTTTTCATTTTTTGGGGGGAGGGGGGCTGTGTAGGGGTATGTGTATATGTAGTGTTTTTTACTTTTTATTTTAGGTTAGTGTTAGTGTAGTGTAGTGTTTTTAGGGTACAGTCACATGGGCAGAGGTTCACAGCAAGTTTGCCGCTGGAAGTTTGAGCTGCAGCGCAAAATTTGCGCCATCTCAAACTTGCAGCACTCACTGTAAACCTCCGCCCATGTGAGTGTACCCTGTACATTCACATTGGGGGGGGGGGGGGGTCAAACATCCAGCTGTTGCAAACTCCCCCTTTGGCTGTCCGTGCCTGCTGGGAGTTGTAGTTTTGCAACAGCTGGAGGAACGCTGGTTTGGAAACACTAAGTTAAGTAATAAACTTTCAAGTGTTTTGCAACTAAACTTAGTGTTTCCAAACCAGTGTGCCTCCAGCTGTTGCAAAACTACAACTCCCAGCATGCATGGTCTGTTAGTGCATGCTGGAAGTTATAGTTTTGCAACAATTGCAACAGCTGGAGGCACTGAGGTAGGAAACGGACAATGTTTCCCAACTAGTGTGCCTCCAGTTGTTGCAAAACTACAACTCCCAGCATGCCCAGACTGCCCAGGCATGCTGGAAGTTGTAGTTCGGCAATATCTGAAGGATCAGATGTTGCCGAACTACAACTTCCAGCATGCTTGGGCAGTCTGGGCATGCTGGGAGTTGTAGTTTTGCAACATCTGGAGGTCCACAGTTTGGAGACCACTGTATAATGGTCTCCAATCTGTGCTCTTCCAGATGTTAGAGAACTACAACTCCCAGCATGCCTGGACAGACTGAGCATGCTGAGATTTGTAGTTTTGCAACATCTGGAAGAGCACAGATTGGAGACCATTATACAGTGGTCTCCAAACTGTGGACCTCCAGATGTTGCAAAACTACAACTCCCAGCATGCCCAGAAAGCCAAAGGCTGTCTGGGCATGCTGGGAGTTGCAGTTTTGAAACTCTCAGAGGCAGCAGTGAGATCGCTTTACGGCGATCTCACTGCTGCCAATGAAGATGCCGCCCTGCTGCCGGAAACTCACCTCCAGGACGCAGCGCAGCCAGGACCGCATGGAGGACGCCGGGACCGCCGGGACCGCTCGGGACACCGCTCGGACGGGTAAGTGACGCCGGGGGACGGGTCAGGGACACTTAGCAGAGCGGTGTGTGTCCCGATCGCCGTGATCGGGACTCACACACCGCGCTGCTAAGTATTTTCATAGCGAAACGCTTCTATCAGCTAGTCAGATTTGACCAGCTGATAGCAGCGATCGCTGGGGGGGGGTGGGGGATGAAACCCCCCGTGGTCGCACGGTAAGATGGCTGGCTATCAGTGATAGCCACCATCTTTCCAGGCGCTGCGGGGTGCCGCGAGTAGCGGCAGTAATGTTCATGACGTACCTGTATGTCATGGGTCGGGAACACCTTGCCACCCATGACGTACAGGTATGTCATAGGTCGGGAAGGGGTTAAAGTCCCATACAAGTCTATGGAAAATATATGTTACTGCATAACTTTCCAAAATGGCTTGAGATATTTCGATAATACTTGGTCACGTGTTACTTTTATGACCACTTAAACTATAGGATAGTTAATTTATCCCTTAACTACCCCCATTTGTCAGGGTCGGGGTTTTTGTTTAAAGTCCCATGCAAATCATTGGGAAATGTATGTTCCGACATAACTTCCGTACAGCTGGAGATATTTCAATAATACCTGGTACACATATTACTTATATGTCAAATGAAAAGATATGATAGTTAAATTAACCCTTACATACACTCTTTTTTTTTTAAATAAAAGATGGGTTTTTGTTTTAAGACCCATTCAAGTATATGGGACTTCCAGTACCTTACTCCACAAGCTCCGTTCTGCATCTCCTGGTGAATGTGTCAATCTGGCTTGCAAGCCATACCCCATCTCACATAGACAAGCCCACATTTTAAGCCCCACTCCTTATATTATCTACCCTTTTATGTGCATCGGTCTGGATTGCAAATCATGCCCAGTCCCACAAAGCCATGTCCCCTTCTATTTTCAGCTTACAATATCTTCATCACAAATCAGTCCCATCTGAGGATAGGATATGAGGATGGGATATAAGGTCAGGATATGAGGATGGGATATGAGGTCAAGATAGGAGGTGGGAATATGAGGACAGGATATAAGGATGGGATATGAGGTTGAGATATGAGGACAGAATATGAGAATGAAATATGAGGACGGGATAGGAGGATGGGACATAAGGACGGGATATGAGGTTGTGATATGAGGATGGGATATGAGGACTGGATTGGAGGACGGTATATTAGGTCTGGATAGGAGGACAGCATATGAGGATGGCCTATGAGGTCGGGATATGAGAATGGGATATGAGGACAGGATATGAGGTCGGGATATGAGGACAGGATAAGAGGAGGGGATATAAGGTCGGGATATGAGGTAGGGATATGAGGACAAGATGTGAGGACGGGATGTGAGGTCGGGATATGAGGACAGGATATTAGGTCGTGATAAGAGGATGGATATGAGGACAGAATATGAGGTTGGGATACACTAATACTGTTCTCACTTTGCCAAGTTATCGGACAACCTGGCCCCAAAATGATGGATTATAAAAGGATAGCAGCATAAGGGAAAAATACACATTTTGAACCCAAAAACTAGGAATCGACCGATATCGTTTTTTTAGGGCCGATACCGATAATCGGTGGAGGTTAGGGCCGATACCAGAATATCGGTATAAGTTATTGGCTATTTATCCCCCCTCGACACCGCTGCAGGTCATTGATTTAAAGCGGGCGCTTTAAATCAATGCACTGCAGTGGCTTTTGCGGTGCCATAGGCCGCCGCCACCCGCTTCTCTCCCCCTACCTGTCAGGGTGGTCCGGGCCATCCATCCTTCCTGTAGTGTCCGGTGTGAGGTGGTTTTTTGCGCCCCCGTAGATCCATGCGTCCGCTCCTCCCCCAGCTGTCCAAACATTTCCGAAGCTAGAACTGGGGGAGGGCAGAGCAAGGGGAGGGAGGAGGTTTACGCCCCCTCCCTCATCTCCCCTCACTGAGCTTGGCTGGACGCAGATCTCTACGGCATGCCCCCTCCCTGAGTACATAGATCTCCACGGCAGGTCCCCTCCCTCATCTCCCCTCCCTGAGGACGTAAATCTCCACGGCAGGTCCCCTCCCTCATCTCCCCGAGCTGAGGACGTAGAGCAGTGCTCCCAATGTGCTCTATGTGTAAAGGGGGACATGCTGCATGGGCTAAAGGGGGACATACTGCACGGGCTAAAGGGGGATATACTGCATGGGCTAAAGGGGACATACTGTATGGGCTAAAGGGGACATACTGTATGGGCTAAAGGGGGACATACTGCATGGGCTAAAGGGGACATACTGCATGGGCTAAAGGGGACATACTGCATGGGCTAAAGGGGACATACTGTATGGGCTAAAGGGGGACATACTGTTCAGGCTAAATGTTCCCCTTTAGCCCGTGCAGTATGTCCCCTTTTAGCCCATACAGTATGTCCCCCTTTAGCCCATACTGTATGTCCCCCTTTAGCCCGTACAGTATGTCCCCCTTTAGCCCATACAGTATGTCCCCCTTTAGCCCATACAGTATGTCCCCCTTTAGCCCGTACAGTATGTCCCCCTTTAGCCCATACAGTATGTCCCCCTTTAGCCCGTACAGTATGTCCCCCTTTAGCCCGTGCAGTATGTCCCCCTTTAGCCCATACAGTATGTCCCCCTTTACACATAGAGCTCATTGGGAGCACTGCTCTATGTCCTCAGCTCGGGGAGATGAGAGAGGGGACCTGCCGTGGAGATTTACGTCCTCAGGGAGGGAAGATGAGGGAGGGGACCTGCCGTGGAGATCTATGTCCTCAGGGAGGGGGCGTGCCGTAGAGATCTGCGCCCAGTGAACCTCCTCCCTCCCCTTGCTCTGCCCTCCCCCAGTTCTAGCTTCGGAAATGTTCGGAGAGCTGGGGGAGGAGTGGACGCATCGATCTACGGGGGCGCAAAAAACCACCTCACACCGGCGGCATTCCGGGTGGAGGGTGAACCGGTCCGGGCTGTCCTTCTCCGGCGGTCATCTTCTCCACTTCGGGCAGGCTCCGGCCTAGTACGCTGCATAGACGCCGCTGCGCAGTGACGCCCGTGCGCAGCGACGCACCTGACTTCACGGCGTAGTGGCGTCTAGGCAGCTACTAGGCCGGAGCCTGCCCGGAGTGGAGAAGATGACCGCCGGAGAAGAAGGACAGCCCGGACCAGTTCACCCTTCACCCGGAACGCCCCGGACACTACAGGAACGATGGTTGGCCCGGACCACCACCATTACAGGTAAGTTGAATTTTTTTAATTGACTCGGAGGGTGGGGGAGGGGCCCGACCAGTATAGCGGTATGGGCTAAAATCCATACCGGTATACCGCCCAGCATCACGGTGGGGGTGAGACGTGGTGCGGTGGGTCGGGGGGTGGTCGCGGTGCGGTGGGTCGGGGGGGCATTTGCTGTGCGGCGGGTCGGGGGGGGGTGGTGGTCGCGGTGCGGTTGGGGCGGCGCGGGGGTGGGGCATTATCGGCTTATCGGCAAGGTATCGGCAAAATCGTGATTATCGGCCGATAATATCGGCCATACCGATAATCGGTCGATCCCTACCAAAAACCCATTCAAAATACAGGCCTACGTCCTCCCATCAACCTGCCTGTCCATCTCCAAATATACCCTTTTTAATAATAATAATACGCTCCTCCTTTGCATTGAAAAAAAGCAAACAGTAAAGTTGCCACATGCAGCCATCCTTTCATCCATTTGTCCTTCTCCACCTATTTTCCCAAAACATGCACTCATACTGTTCTCATTTTGTCAAGTTATCGGACAACCTGGCCCCAAAATTATGGACTATCAAAGGATAGCAGCATAAGGGAAAAATACACATTTTGAACCCAAAAACCCATTTGAGTTTTTAAGTTCAAAATACAGGCCTACCTCCTCCCCTACAGCCTGCCTGTCCATCTCCAAAAATAGCCTTTTAACAATTATATTCTCCTCTTTAGCTTTGAAAAAAAGCAAACAGTAAAGTTGCCATATGCTGCTATCCTTTCATCCATTTGTCCTCTTACACCTATTTTCCCAAACCATCATACACTCATACTGTTATCTTGTCGCCAAGTTATCGTACTACCTGGCCCAAAAATGATGGATTATAAGAGGGTAGCAGCATAAGGGAAAATTACACATTTTCAAACCGAAAAACCCATGAGGGTTTTCAGGTTCATAATGCAGGTCAGTAAAGTTGCCATATGCTGCCATCCTTTCATTTATTTGTCGGCACTGGTTTAACCAGTTGAAGACGTAGGGTGTACAGGTACGCTCCCATTCCTGGAAATGTCCACTAACCCCACAATGAGTAAAGCGGTGAATGCGTTCCATTCATTACAGGAAAAATTGTGTCTATATTCCTGCAAGATTGTCAACGCGACCTGGCTGATTACCATGGCAACAGAAAGCCAGTGGATAGCTTCCTATCTTCTCAGTATGGAAGCCTGTAAGGTCCAGTCCTAGCCTGAATTGTACAGGTGAACTGTCATAGCAGTTATACTATACTGCAGTTAAGTTGTACTGCAGTATAGTTTAACCCCTTAAGGACTGAGCCCTTTTTCACCTTAAGGACTCGGCCATTTTTTGCAAATCTGACCACTGTCACTTTAAACATTAATAACTATGGAATGCTTTTAGTTATCATTCTGATTCCGAGATTGTTTTTTCGTGACATATTCTACTTTAACGTAGTGGTAAAAATTTTTGGTAACTTGCATCCTTTCTTGGTGAAAAATCCCAAAATTTCATGAAAAATTAGAAAATGTTGCATTTTTCTAACTTTGAAGCTCTCTGCTTGTAAGGAAAATGGATATTCCAAATAATTTTTTTTTTATTCACATATACAATATGTCTACTTTATATTTGCATCATAAAATTGATGAGTTTTTACTTTTGGAAGACACCAGAGGGCTTCAAAGTTCAGCAGCAATTTTAAAATTTTTCACAAAATTTTGAAACTCGCTTTTTTTCAGGGACCAGTTCAGGTTTGAAGTGGATTTGAAGGGTCTTCATATTAGAAATACCCCATAAATGACCCCATTATAAAAACTGCACCCCCCAAAGTATTCAAAATGACATTCAGTCAGCGTTTTAACCCTTTACGGGTTTCACAGGAATAGCAGCAAAGTGAAGGAGAAAATTCACAATCTTCATTTTTTACACTCGCATGTTCTTGTAGACCCAATTTTTGAATTTTTGCAAGGGGTAAAAAGGAGAAAATTTTTACTTGTATTTGAAACCCAATTTCTCTCGAGTAAGCACATACCTCATATGTCTATGTAAAGTGTTCGGTGGGCGCAGTAGAGGGCTCAGAAGGGAAGGAGCGTCAAATGGTTTTTGGGGGGCATGTCACATTTAGGAAGCCCCTATGGTGCCAGAACAGCAAAAAACCCCACATGGCATACCATTTTGGAAACTAGACCCCTCGGGGAACGTAACAAGGGGTAATGTGAACCTTAATACCCCACAGGTGATTCACGACTTTTGCATATGTAAAAAAAAAAAAAAAATTTTTACCTAAAATGCTTGGTTTCCCTAAAGTTTTACATTTTTAAAAAGGGTAATAGCAGAAAATACCCCCCAAAATTTGAAGCCCAATTTCTCCCGATTCAGAAAACACCCCATATGGGGGTGAAAAGTGCTCTGCTGGCGCACTACAGGTCTCAGAAGAGAAGGAGTCACATTTGACTTTTTGAAGGCAAATTTTGCTCTGGGGGCATGCCGCATTTAGGAAGCCCCTATGGTGCCAGGACCGCAAAAAAAGCCCACATGGCATACCATTTTGGAAACTAGAGCCCTCGGGGAATGTAACAAGGGGTTAAGTGAACCTTAATACCCCACAGGCGTTTCACAACTATTGCATATGTAAAAAAAATAAAAAAAATTTACCTAAAATGCTTCTTTTCCCAAAAACTTTACATTTTTAAAAAGGGTAAAAGCAGAAAATACCCCCCAAAATTTGAAGCCCAATTTCTCCCGAGTACGGCGATACCCCATATGTGACCCTTAACTGTTGCCTTGAAATACGACAGGGCTCCAAAGTGAGAGCGCCATGCGCATTTGAGGCCTAAATTAGGGATTGCATAGGGGTGGACATAGGGGTATTCTACGCCAGTGATTCCCAAACAGGGTGCCTCCAGCTGTTGCAAAACTCCCAGCATGCCTGGACAGTCAACGGCTGTCCGGCAATACTGGGAGTTGTTGTTTTGCAACAGCTGGAGGCTCCGTTTTGGAAACCGTGGCGTACCAGACGTTTTTCATTTTTATTGGGGAGGGGAGGGGGGCTGTGTAGGGGTATGTGTATATGTAGTGTTTTTTTACTTTTTATTTTATTTTTTGTGGTAGTGTAGTGTAGTGTTTTTAGGGTACAGTCGCACGGGCGGGGGTTCACAGTAGTTTCTCGCTGGCAGTTTGAGCTGTTGCAGAAAATTTGCTGCAGCTCAAACTTGCAGCCCGATACTTACTGTAAGCCTCCGCCCATGTGAGTGTACCCTGTACATTCACATTGGGGGGGACATCCAGCTGTTGCAAAACTACAACTCCCAGCATGCGCTGACAGACTGTACATGCTGAGAGTTTTAGTTTTGCAACAGCTGTAGGCACACTGGTTATGTATCACGGAATTTGTGACCTTACTCAGTGTTTCAAAACCAGTGTGCCTCCAGCTGTTGCAAAACTACAACTCCCAGCATGTACGGTGCATGGTGTAAGGTGACTGCTGGGAGTTGTAGTTTGCAACAGCAGGAGGCACACCGGTCGTGAAACACTGAGTTAGGTAAAAAAAAAAACTCTAAGTTTCACAACCAGTGTGCCTTCAGCTGTTGAAAACTACAACTCTCAGCAGTCACCGACAGTCAACGGGCATGCTGGGAGTTGTAGTTATGCAACCAGCAGATGCACCACTACAACTCCCAGCATGCACTTTAGCTGTTTGTGCAAGCTGGGAGTTGTAGTTTATACAACAGCTGAAGGTACACTTTTCCATAGAAAAAATGTGCCTCCAGCTGTTGCAAAACCATAAGTCCCAGCATGCCCATAAGGGAATGCTGGGAGTTGTGGTGGTCTGCCTCCTGCTGTTGCATAACTACAGCTCCCAGCATGCCCTTTTTGCATGCTGGGAGCTGTTGCTAAGCAACAGCAGGAGGCTGTAACTCACCTCCTGCTGCTGCTTCATCACAGGATTGTCCCTCGCCGCCGCCGTCGCTCCTGGGGCCCCGATCCCAACAGGGGCGCCGGGGATCGGGGTCCCCAGCACCTGGGGTGCACGTCCCGCACCCGCTCACGTCCTCCGGAAGAGGGGCGGAGCGGGTGCGAGAGTGACACCCGCAGCAGGCGCCCTGATTGGTCGGCCGGTAATCCGGCCGACGAATCAGGGCGATCGTGAGGTGGCACCAGTGCCACCTCACCCCTGCACTCTCTGGCTGTTCGGGGCCGTCAGAGACGGCCCCGAACAGCCAGTAATTCCGGGTCACCGGGTCACTGGAGACCCGATTGACCCGGAATCGCCGCAGATCGCTGGACTGAATTGTCCAGCGATCTGCGGCGATCGCCAACATGGGGGGGCATAATGACCCCCCTGGGCAATATGCCGGGATGCCTGCTGAACGATTTCAGCAGGCATCCGGCTCCGGTCCCCAACCGGCTAGCGGTGGGGACCGAAATTCCCACGGGCGTATGGATACGCCCTGCGTCCTTAAGGACTCGGGATGCAGGGCGTATCCATACGCCCTGCGTCCTTAAGAGGTTAACAGGTAAAAAGTGTGAAAATAAAATGTTTTTCAATAAAAAGTGTAAAAAACTATATAAATGTCCCTTTTCTAATAAAGCCCTGTATTATAAAATAATAATTAAATAAAGTTATTTATCCCGCACAGTTAACACTATTAAAAAAAAGAAAAACCCTACATAAAAAGACTCTCTCCTAGGACTGTATCCACCTTTTCCAGCCCACCGGAGCACCTGAAAGCTATGCTAATTTATGCAGGCTAAAGTCAGCACCTGAAAGCTGAACTAATTCATGCAGGCTAAAGTCAGCAACTGCCGAGCTGAGGAGTTTGTGACGAATGAAATCGCTGTAAGTTCGCTCATCTCTACACATGATTTAATAAGGTAAAAAAACGTTCACCTACACCACTCTTGATGAATACCCCCCAGTAAATAGACCCAGAAGGGCATGACTCTGTTCATTATGTAAGAAAAGAATTACAAAACGGGCAGCGCTCATCCAAACAGTCAATAATGCCATTTATGTAGTAGAACTCACCTGGTGTATATGGAGGGACACAGTTGACACGACACCTGTTGAGCCAAGACAATGTATGTAGGCACTCCCTTCTCCAATTTCCCCAAATAGCAGGGGAGAGAAAGATATGGTAGGAAAAGAGTATGAAAAGGGGGGAGGTGTAGAATGCATTTGACTGATTTCACATTGGGACTAACCGGCAGGCATCAGCGGAAGTAAGGAGGCGGCAAAGGAGCAGCGGTGGAGGCAGCCGTGAAGATCAGTGGTAAGTGATCTTCACTGCTGCCTTCTAGGAGTTGCCAAACTACAACTTCCAGCATGCCCAGAAAGCCAAAGGATGTCTGGGCATGCTGGAAGTTGTAGTTTTGCAACATCTGGAGGGCCACAGTTTGGAGACCACCATACAGTGGTGCCCAAGCTGTAGTCCTACAGATGTTGCAAAACTACCACTCCAAGCATGCCCAGACATGCTGGGAGTTATAGTTCTGTAACATCTGGCCCTTCAGATGTTGCAGAACTACAGCTTCCAGCATGCCTGGACAGTCTCACTACTTATATATACCGGCAGGGGGTATATATTTATTAATGCGCCGGCGGGGGGTATATATTTATTAATGCGCCGGCGGGGGGTATATATTTATTAAATGCGCCGGCGGGGGGTATATATTTATTAATGCGCCGGCGGGGGGTACATATGTATAAATGTGCCGGCAAGGGAATTTATGTATAAATGTGCCGGGGGGGTATATATGTATAAATGCGCCGGCGGGGGTCATATCTTTATTAATGTGCTGCAGGGGGCATATTATAAATGCACTGGGGGGCTAGATATATAGGCTATATGTCTGCCCCCCCCCCCCTGCAGCACTATATATATCTTGCCCCCACAGCGCTTTTAATATAGATATGGCCCCCTGCTACTCACAATGGTAATTTTTAAATCTCTCGCTGCGAGCCCTGAATGGCCCCTCGGTATCGGCCGCAGGGTTGCAGAGTGCTATCAATCCCTCAGCCCCTGTACTACAACCCCATCATGGAACAGACTCTGTTCCATGATGGGGTAGTAGTACAAACACTAATGTAGCCTCCCCAGCTGTCTGCAGACTCCCGCAGCCAGGGAATTACTACTCCGATCATGGAAATAAGTCTGTTCCATAATGGGAGTAGTAGTAGTCCCTCAGCACTGCAGGAGTCTGCTGATGTCACCTCAGAAATAACGGATATTATAAACCAGGTGCAAACGGATGACATAAAGGCTCATCCGTTTGCCATAGACTTCAATGTTAAAAATAACGGCCGTTAATTTATCCGTTTCTTGTGACAGAAGAAAAATGAGTGCATGTGCCGTTAATTCTTCCATCACAATTAACGTCCGCTAGTCATGACGGACTATAATGGGTCATAACGGATAATCAAAAAATCCCGTAGACTTTAATGGGATTTTGTAATGGACGTTTAACATCCTTTTTTAAAGCTTTTCTAACGGACGTTTATAACAGATGAATTTTTATAGTGTGAAAGCAGCCTTAGTGTTAGCCCCAAAAACAGCTAGCGCTGACCTCCAAATATTACCCTGGTACCCATCGCCCCAGGGGTGCCGAGAAGCGACGGTACCAAAAGGGCCAGATCGTCAAACATGGCGCTCCTGGGCCTAGGCAATAACAGGCTGACATATCTTAGGCTGGGCAGGACCAATAATAATGGTCCTCGCCCACCCTGGTAATGTCAGGCTGTTGCTGCTTGGTTGGTATCTGGCTAATTTATTTATATTGGGGGGGGGGAACTGAATTGCTAAACAATTTCATACATGTGAAGACAAGACCTACATAAAGGACTTGAAGGAGAAGGGGGCGGGGAAGGAACATAAAAGATACCAAAACTGAAGAGTGCATCAAAAATGCCAACAAATAATAATGAATTTTGGTCCACAATGAAATAAAATAAAGTACCCGCCGCGCCACCCCCCGACCCGCCGCACCGCACCCCCCACCGTGATGCTGGGCGGTATACCGGTATGGATTTTTGCCCATACCGCTATACTGGTCGGGCCCCTCCCCCACCCTCCGAGTCAATAAAAAAATTTAACTTAATGGAGGTGGTCCGGGCCATCCATCCTTCCTGTAGTGTCCGGGGGCATTCCGGGTGAAGAGTGAACCGGTCCGGGCTGTCCTTCTTCTCCGGCGGTTATCTTCTCCACTCCGGGCAGGCTCCGGCCTAGTACACTGCATAGACGCCGCTACGCCGTGACGTCAGGTGCGTCGCTGTGCACGGGCGTCACTGCGCAGCGGCGTCTATGCAGCGTACTAGGCCAGAGCCTGCCAGGAGTGGAGAAGATGACCGCCGGAGAAGGACAGCCCGGACCGGTTCACCCTCCACCCGGAACGCCCCCGGACACTACAGGAAGGAAGAATGGATGGCCCGGACCACCCTGACAGGTAGGGGGAGAGAAGCGGGTGGCGGCGGCGGCCTATGGCCCCGCAAAAGCCACTGCAGATCATTGATTTAATGCGCCCGCTTTAAATCAATGATCTGCAGCGGTGTCGCAGGGGGTAAATAGCCGATAACTTATACCGGAATATCGGTATAAGTTATCGGCTATGGGCCCTAACCTGCACCGATTATCGGTATCGGCCCTAAAAAAACGATATCGGTCGATCCCTAGTACCTAGCTTGAACCTCTTATATGGTATTAAAAAAACGATCATATACCAATGGTAAATGTATGGCAATTTAGTGTAGTACTATTTGCTGCATACTTTATTTCCCTCATTTGATGCCCTCTTTTTTCCCAATTTAGTGTAGTGTAGAGTACTGTTGTGTAAAAAGCAAAATAATATATTCTACAATCAGATATCAAAAACAAATGTTCACACAATGGAATTCCACACGGAGCATTGATATTAATGGGATTCTGCTGCATGGTTTACACAGCGGAATTTCCACTGCAGATGCTTCTGCTGCACAAATCCTGATTTTGCAGTCTGCAAAAAATGGGCGTGTCTATTCTTTCTGCAGAGTCTGCACAGAAATGCATTGCTATCTAGGAGATGCAGCATTTCCGAGCAGTCCTAGCGCTGGCTTGTTCTGCCAGCGTTCCGCTGTCGGGGAAATGTCTGCACAGAATTTTTCCATGTGGACATTGCCTGTGTGAAAGTAGCCTTATGGTATGATGAAATTAGGGAGGTATTATCTTACAGAGTAATTAAAAAGTATGTAATATGGTATTATATGGTAAAAGATGATAATATGCACGCTCATATGGAGCGTGCGTGCATATGCCATAATTAACAAAAACAGAGTATATTCATGGTAAATATATATAAATATATATATATATATATATGAAACTCAATGTGTGTGTGTGTGTGTATGTATGTATGTTCCAGCATCACCAAATGGCTAAAAATATTAAAATGAAACTTGGTATACATGTTACTTGTATGTCAACAACAAACATAGGATAGGTAATTTAGGTTTTTGTTTAAAGTCCCATACAAGTCTATGAGAATTACGGTATATGTTACTGCATAACTTCCAGCTGGAGATATTTTGATGATACTTGGTCACATGTTACTTTGTTCACAAAAAATATAGGATAGTTAATTTAACCCTAACCTACCCTTATTGAGAGGGTCAGGGTTTTTGTTTAACCCCTTAAGGACACAGGGTTTTTCCATTTATGCACTTTCGTTTTTTCCTCATCACCTTCTAAAAACCAATTTTGCACATACAGACCCATATGAGGGCTTTTTTTTTGCGCCACCAAATGCAATTTATAATGACATCAATCACTTCACCACAACATTTTTGACGAAACCACAAAAAAAAAAATATTTGTGGGGCAATATTGAAAAACAAAAAAGCAATTTTTGATAATTTTGTGGGCTTCCGATTCTATGTAGTGCACTTTTCGTTAAAAATGACACCATTGGGGAGATTTATCAAAACCTGTGCAGAGGAAAAGTTGCTGAGTTGCCCATAGCAACCAATCAGATCCCTTCTTTCATTTTGCAGAGGGCTTGTTAAAAATGAAACAAGAAATCTGATACGGGTACGCAAAGTGCAATTTTGGACTTTTGAATTTTTTTACGTGTACGCCAAGCATATCAAACCCAAAGGTTAACATGGGCCAAAAAAAACAAGGTTTAAGTTTATGTGGGCCGCATCAAAAAAAAAAAAATTTAACTTTACTATATGTATCAAGACCCCAACCCCCCTGTACAATAACCCAACCCCCCCTGCACAAGACCCCATGCCCTCCCTGCACAACACCCCATGTCCCCTGTGCACAACAAGCCATGCCCCCCTGCACAAGACCTCATGCCCCCCTACACAAGATCCCATGCCCCCTTTGCACAAGATCCCATGCCCACCCTACACAAGACCCCATGCCTCCATGCACAACACCTCATGACCCCTTCACATGACCCCATGACCCCTTCACATGACCCCATGCCCCTTTTGTACAACACTCCATGCCCCTTTGCACAAGACCCCATGCCTCCCTGCACAAAAACCCATGCCCTCCTTTGCACAAGACCCCATGCTCACCCTACACAAGACCCCAGCCCCCCTGCAAAACACCCCAGGACCCCCTTCACAAGACCCCATGACCCCCCTTCACAAGACTCCATGCCCCTTTGCACAAGACCCCATGCCCTTCCTTCACAAGACCCCAGGCCCCTTTTGGACAACACCCCATGCCCCTTTTGCCCCCATGACCCCCCTGCACAAGACCCCATTCCCTGTTTAAAAAATAAATAAATCAAACAACAATATTAGCATTAATATTTACTTTTCTCACCTTGTCAATCTGGTGTCCTGTGTCTATAGCCGCAATGGTGCCGTCCGCAGCATGTGTCAGAACTCCTTTAAGGAGCAGCCTGATGACGTCACATCAGGACATGACGTTGACCTCTGCGCACCTCCATCCTCTCCTGGACCGCCTCCAACAGCTCCTTGACTGCCTCTGACAGCCTCCATCCTCTTCTGGACCGCTTGTCAGCTACTGGACTGCCTCCAACTTCTCTTGGACTGCCTCCACCATCCTTCAACCGCTCCTGGACAGCCTCTGACTTTTTTATTTTATCTCTGCCCGTTTCCAGGTAACCAGAGCAATGAATATCTTTGCCGGGCCAGAAAGATATTCATTGTGGGCCGCATGTTTGACACCCATGGTGTATGCTATTGATTGTGAAGTTTAATTAACATTATGTTTTATAGTTCGGACATTTACACACGCGGTAATACCACATATGTTTATTTTTATTATGTTTACGTATTTCTTATATGGAATTTTGGAAAAGGGGGTGATTCAAACTTTTAATATTGAAGTGGTTAATGGGTGTTTTTTAAAACTTTTTTTTTTTTTTTTTACACTTTTAGTCCCCTTAGGGGACTTTTAGGAGGAATCGGTAGATTCCTCATACAGATCAATGTGGTTTAGCCAGGCTATATCAATCACAGAAGAAGAAGAAAACAGAATGCTCCAATGTGTAGAACGATTTGACGGTAAAAAAAGGGGGGGACCCTTTAATGAAAGGACTCACCAGATATAGTTGTGCTAGGATAGAGGCACAACAATCCGATGTGGACTGCAGCTATATCCCGCCCAGGCAACAGCGTGGGAATAAGAACGGCAGAGTTTTCACACCAGCCAGGTGTGAGGGGATGAGGGATAGATGATAGCGCTGTCCACAAGCTAAGTATGGGTAACTTTTATTCACATGTAACACGTTTCAAGGACGCTCCGTCCTTTTCCTCAGACATGCTAAATATACATAAAAACAACACATATATACTCATTTGGTTATAGGAACCGGAAATGACATCACAAATTAATTAGCATAAAATGACGTTTTTCCATGTGATCCAAGATAATATAAAAAAAAAACTTTTTTCTTTAAAAATTCTTTATATACATGGATAAATAAATAAATAAGACTCCGAACCTATCATTGAAATGTTTTATCTATTGTCTCATTTAATCCCCTTGGCCACAAGGAGTTAAGGGAATAAATCCAAAAGGATTCCCTATTCACTAATTTTTGAAAGCGGTCATCATATTCTAAAGGGATACTTTCCAAGATAGTTAGTTTCAAACAATTGTGGTTACTGTTGTGTAAAGCTGTGGTGTGTCTTGACACACTATGTAGTATAACATTGTTTTTGATATTATATCTATGTTTATTTATGCGGGCACGTACAGTTTGTACGGTGCGGCCCACATACTGAAGCCCACACTCACATGTAAGGAGATAAATAACAAAGGAATCGGAGCAGTTAAATTTTTCTTTCAAAGAAAAAACTTTGCCTGTAGAGAAAGATGTTACTGAATCACAGGGAGGAAATGCAATCCATTCGCAGCACAGACAGCGTTTTTTATCGCAGCGGAATGTACCAATCATGGTAGGTTTACAAAAATTTGGTTTGATAATTTTATTTTTTAGTTTGCTTGGGGCTAAATGATTTCTTAATGTTTTTGATCGTCTGAATGTTAGGGTAGGACGTTTTGGGATTAATAATTTTAAAATAGGATCCGTCATAATAATTGGCCAGTATTTATTTAATATGTTTCTTATTTTGTTTGTGGCATTGTTAAAAGTAGTAATAAAATTAAATTTGGGTGTATTGTTTTGTTTTTGTTTTAGCTCATATTTAATTAAATCAGTCTGTTTTAGTCCCTCTACTCTTTTATATGTGTTTGTTAATATTCTTTTAGGGTATTTTTTTTTCTTTAAAACACTTATATGTAATTTTTGATTGTTCTTTAAAATCCTCGGAGGAAGTACAATTTTTTCTTATCCTCTGGTACTGTCCGTAGGGGATATTTGTAAGCCAAATGTGGTCTATCGCCAGACGAGAGGCTGTGCGATGGGCACACGTTTCGCACCAAGCTATGCAAATTTATATATGGGTCTATTTGAGAGTGTGTCCATCGCACAGTCTCCCTGGTATTTTAATAGTAATATTATGTTTTTTAAGAGAATTATAGATGATCTGTTTATTTTGTGGAAGGGGTCACGGGAAGAAGCTTTTGAATTTGTTGAATTTTTAAACAAAAATGATTGGGGTCTTAACCCCTTAAGGACACATGACGTTCTCATACGTCTCCATTTCCAAGTCCTTAAGGACACATGACGTATGAGAACGTCATGTGTTTTACCGGCCCCCCGCAACCATCTGGAGCGGAGACGGTCCCCGATGCCTGCTGAAATCGTTCAGCAGGCATCGGGGCATATCGCCCCAAACTGTACGTGCCCGCATAAATAAACATAGATATAATATCAAAAACAATGTTATACTACATAGTGTATCAAGACACACCACAGCTTTACACAACAGTAACCACAATTGTTTGAAACTAACTATCTTGGAAAGTATCCCTTTAGAATATGATGACCGCTTTCAAAAATTAGTGAATAGGGAATCCTTTTGGATTTATTCCCTTAACTCCTTGTGGCCAAGGGGATTAAATGAGACAATAGATAAAACATTTCAATGGTAGGTTCGGAGTCTTATTTATTTATTTATCCATGTATATAAAGAATTTTTTAAGAATTTTTTTTTTATATTATCTTGGATCACATGGAAAAACGTCATTTTATGCAAATTAATTTGTGATGTCATTTCCGGTTCCTATAACCAAATGAGTATATATGTGTTGTTTCTATGTATATTTAGCATGTCTGAGGAAAAGGACGGAGCGTCCTTGAAACGCGTTACATGTGAATAAAAGTTACCCATCCAGCTTGTGGACAGCGCTGTCATCTATCCCTCAGCCCCTCACACCTGGCTGGTGTGAAAACTCTGCTATATCAATCACAGAGCCGGGACAGCCTCAGAAGGGGAGGCAAGCCCTACGGGTACGCCCACAGTGGATTGCACTGCGGGGGGGGGGGGCAATCCACTCCACTGGACCACCAGGGATGGTTTAAATATCCCTTTAGACGCTGCTGTCAACTTTGACAGAGGCGATCTAAAGGGTTAATAGCCGCCTGCGGCTATGTCGGTTAATAACGGCAGCCCCCAGCTACAGGAATCAGCTGGTGGCCGGCCGTTATGATGCAGCCTGAGTCATACATCGCTTGCGGTCTCATGACAAGCCGGCTCGTCCTTAGACAGCAACCGGTTAAAGTCCAGTAAAAATAATACTTGGTCACATGTTACTTATATGTCAAATAAAAATATATAATAGTTAAATTAACCCCTACCCCGATATGTGAAGGATGGGGATTTTGTTTCAATTCCCATGCATGTATATAGGACTTCTGGTACCTTACTCCACAATCTCCGCTCTGCATCTCCTGAAAAATGCGTCAGTCCGGCTGGCAGGCCACATTCCATGCCCCATCTTGCACTAGACACGCCCACCATTTAAGCCACACCCCTTTTATTTTCAGCTTACAATATCTTAACCACAACGCAGCCCCCCCTGAGGACAAGATATGAGGATTAGAAATGAGGATTAGATATAAGGACAGGATATGGGTCGGCATATGAGGTCGGGATATGGGGATGGGATATGAGGTCGGGATATGGGGACAGGATATGAGGTCGAGATATGAGGGCGGGATACGAGGTCGGAAAATGGTAACGAGATATCAGGACGGGATCTGAGGACGGGATATGAGGTCAGGATATGAGGACAGGATATGAGGTTGGGATATGGGGACGAGATATGGGGACAGGATATAGGGATGGGATATAAGGACAGAATATGGAGGTCAGGATATGGGGACAAGATATGGTGACAGGATATGAGGTTGGAATAGGAGGAAGGGATTTGGGGTCGGCATATGAGGAGGGGATATGGGGTCAGGATTTAAGGATGGGATATGAGGACAAAAGCTTCCTCCTATGTTACTTTTCCTCCCCCACAAGGATAAGGTAGGAAAAACTGGGCAGCACCGGGTACTCAGCTAGTTAATACCAGGAATGGCATGTATGACATTATTTCACTATAGGCTGCTTTTTTTCCCGGCACATCGCCGAGGGGTGGCCTGAGACCCACCCATAACAGCAATCGCTGTTTTTCAGGGCCAAGCTGGTGACCCAATGGATCGGAAAATAAGGGTGACCGGTGCTGTCTGAGACAGCACCTATTACCCTGAAGGGATTGGAGTGAGGTGGCAGGGGTGCCACCCCTCCTATCCTTGGCATTGGTTAGTCAGGAGGGAGCGGGGGCAAAATTTAGTCCCTCCACTGGTAGTCCAGGAAGAGCAGGGGAGGGTGAAGATCAGCGGCAGGCAGCTCAACCCTGGCAGGCAAAGATCAGCGGCACTGCCATCCTGACAGGAGGCGTCGTTGTTGCGGAAGAGGTCCTCAAAGATCTGGGAGCCACAGTTTGGAGACAACTGTGCGTAGTCTCTAAACTGTGGCCCTCCAGATTTTTCAAAACTACAACTCCCAGCATGTCCAGACAGCCATTTACTCTCTGGATATGCTGGGATTTGTAGTTTTGCAAGATCTGAAGGGCCAGAGTTTGGAGATCACTGTGCAGTGGTCTCTAAACTGTGGCTGTCCAGATCTTGCAAAACTACAAATCCAAGCATGCCCAGACAGCCGTTTGTTGTCTTCGCATGCTGAGATTTATAGTTTTGCAAGATCTGGAGGGCTACAGTTTGCAGATCACCGTACGGTGGTCTATAAACTGTAGCCCTCCAGATCTTGCATAACTACAACTCCAAGCATGCACAAACAGCAAACGGCTGTCTGAGCATGCTGGAAGTTGTAGATGCGTGCCTCCAGCCTATTGCATATCTAAAAATCCCGAAATTAGGTCTCAAATGCACATGGCACTCTCTCAAATCTAAGCCTTGTCATATTTCAAGGCAACAGTTTAGGGCCACATATGAGGTATTTCCAGACTCGGGAGAAATTGCCTTAAAAATGTTGGTAGCTTTTTCTTCTATTACCCCTTATGAAAAGGAAAAGTTTTTACACTAACATGCTGGTGTTGCCCCATACTTTTTATTTACACAAGAAGTAAAAGGGGAAAAAAAGACCCCAAAATTTGAAACACAATTTCTCCTAAGTACGGAAATACCCAATATGTGGACGTAAAGCGATCTGCGGGCACACAACAAGGCTCAGGAGTGAGAGCGCACCATATACATTTGAGGCCTAAATTGATGATTTGCACAGGGGTGGCTGATCATTACAGCGCTTCTGACATAAATGCAAAAAACAAAACACCCACATGTGGCCTATCTGTCGGGGACATTTTATGCCGCACATAAAGCTCTCTCAACTGTGCCAACAGCCGGAAAGCTGGGCTGCCCTAGCTCTTTTAATACGGACACCATGCTTCACTAATATATGCCTAACCATGCATTTATGAGCTTCCCTTGAGTAGGGACATTTTCTGTTACATTTTTCTTAAAAGAATTGTCCAGGGTGGATTTAATATCTTCCACCACCACTACATCATTCAGAAGGGATGGATTCATTCTCCATTGCCACTGCAGCGCATATGAAGAGGGAATCAGAATAGTGATGGTTACCAATGCATGATCTGAGAAACTTATCGTATCAATAGTAGCGCATTGCATTATCTTGAGGTCATGATGCTTCAGAAAAAAATAATCTAACCTAGAGTACATATGTATCATATCATGTGCATAGGCCTCTGCACTGGAGTCTGAGTGAATTTGGGGAGGGTACCCTGATTCTGGGGGGAGATTTTAATGTAGCTCTTGAGCCTCACGAGTCAGACTTTCAACGTTGAGGCGTATTGGTACACTTCTCCATGAACATCGATTTATGGACGCGTGGCGCATTTGACATCCTGGAGAGCGTAATTATTCTTTATATTCTACGATACATGATATGTACTCTAGGTTAGATATTTTTTTTCTGAAGCATCACGACCTCCAGATATTACAATGCGTTACTATTAATACCATAAGTTTCTCGGATCATGCATTGGTAAGAATCAGAGGGGAATTAGCTCAGAAGAGGCAGGAGGTCCGCTCTCTGATGCTGGATAAGGCCAAAGCTACGCTTACAAAATGCAGACGGCAATTTTATGAGTACGGAAATAAATGTGGGAGGACCCTGCCGGGGGCACTACTAAAACAACAAGCAAGATCTTATATACCTTCTATAGGCACTCGCTCACACTCTGTGGTGCATCTCTCTATGGAAATCCCTAATTTTCGGGATATAGTACAAGACTATATTGCTTCTTCGGGTATGCTTCCTCTTTGTGAAGAGGATGTAATCAACTTGGAGAATCCGATATCTGCAGAAGAATTACAAAGGGCAGTTGAATTTTCTCAGTTAAATATTCCCCTGGGATACTATCAGACTTTTCTTGATATTCTCTCACCACACTTTCTACGGGCTTTTAATGCACTGGCTAAGGGAACCAACTTACCAGCTGATTCTATGCGTGCTCACGTGGTGGTGTTACCAAAAGAGGGAAAGGATACGCCCACATGTGCTGGGTTTTGCCCTATATTCCTGCTTAATGTGGACCTAAATCTTTTTGCTAAAGGTACTGGCGACGCTTATGGGAGTAGTTCACTCAGACCAAGCATGGGATAATACCATGAAAGCAATTAATCCGGATCCACATTGCAAAATCGGCAGCTATACCTGCCATGTTACTTTCAACAGACGCCGAAAAGGCATTTGATCATGTTCATTTTTTTAAATTTTTTTTTTGGGAAGAGACACTCAGATTTATACAGTCGTGTTTTTAAATTGGATAATGGCTCTATACTCCTCACCAACAGCATGTGTAAGGATGAACCACATACTCTCAGGGGACTTCTCAATACATAACGGCACTGGACAGGGGTGTCCCCTGTCCCCACTGATTTTTATTCTCACCATGGGACCACTAGTGTAAAATCAGGTGGTCGCCTGATATTGCAAGGATACAGATAAGGCATCCTATCCCCTTAAGGACTCAGCCCATTTTGGCCTTAAGGACTCAGATAATTTAATTTTTAAGTTTTCATTTTTTCCTCCTCGCCTTCTAAAAATCATAACTCTTTTATATTTTCATCCACAGACTAGTATGAGGGCTTGTTTTTTGCGCGACCAGTTGTACTTTGTAATGACATCACTCATTATATCATAAAATGTATGGCGCAACCAAAAAACACTATTTTTGTGGGGAAATTAAAACGAAAAACGCAATTTTGCTAATTTTGGAAGGTTTTGTTTTCACGCCGTACAATTTATGGTAAAAATGACGTGTTCTTTATTCTGAGGGTCAATACGATTAAAATGATACCCATTATTATATACTTTTATATTATTGTTGCGCTTAAAATAAATCACAAACTTTTTAACCAAATTAGTACGTTTATAATCCCTTTATTTTGATGACCTCTAACTTTTTTATTTTTCCGTATAAGTGGCGGTATGGGGGGCTCATTTTTTGCGCCATGATCTGTACTTTTTTTGATACCACATTTGCATATAAAAAACTTTTAATACATTTTTTATTATTTTTTTTTAAATAAAATGTATTAAAAAAGTAGGAATTTGGGACTTTTTTTTTTTTTTTTTCGTTCACGTCGTTCACCGTACGGGATCATTAACATTTTATTTTAATAGTTCGGACATTTACGCACGCGGCGATACCAAATATGTCTATAAAAAATGTTTTTTACGCTTTTTGGGGGTAAAATAGGAAAAAACGGACGTTTTACTTTTTTATTGGGGGAGGGGATTTTTCACTTTTTTTTTACTTTTACTTTTACATTTTTTTACATTTTTTTACACTTGAATAGTCCCCATAGGGGACTATTCATAGCAATACCATGATTGCTAATACTGATCTGTTCTATGTATAGGACATAGAACAGATCAGTATTATCGGTCATCTCCTGCTCTGGTCTGCTCGATCACAGACCAGAGCAGGAGACGCCGGGAGCCGGACGGAGGAAGGAGAGGGGACCTCCGTCCGGCGTTCTGAATGATCGGATCCCCGCAGCAGCGCTGCGGGCGATCCGATCGTTCATTTAAATCGCGAACTGCCGCAGATGCCGGGATCTGTATTGATCCCGGCACATGAGGGGTTAATGGCGGACGCCCGCGAGATCGCGGGCGTCAGCCATTGCCGGCGGGTCCCTGACTGCGATCAGCAGCCGGGATCAGCCGCGCATGACACGGGCATCGCTCCGATGCCCGCGGTTATGCACAGGACGTAAATGTACGTCCTGGTGCGTTAAGTACCACCTCACCAGGACGTACATTTACGTCCTGCGTCCTTAAGGGGCTATGCTGATGACCTTTTGTTTTTAATCACCAAACCACGGATTTCCCATCCTGTCCTTATGAAAGAACTGGAATGTTTTTCAAAGCTCCCGAATTTTAAGATAAACTATTCTAAATCAGAGCCATTAAATGTATCCCTTAGAAGATGATGATCTTACCAAAATTTCTTCACGCTTTCCAATGACTCCCAATTCTGCTCTTGAATCTCTTCAAAATAAGTTTGTATGGGGAGGGAAAGTGGTGAGATTGAAAAGGGCTGCTCTCTGTAGCCCAAAGGCGGCTGGAGGGATTGGCTTTCTGGACATGCGGTCCTATTTTTAAGCTGTATTGTTAACACGAGGGGTTGACTGGTGTTGCCATGCTCACAGCAAGCCATGGGTGGAGCTAGAACAATCATTTACTAAAATCCTGCTTTGCTGTTTGCCTTGTGTCCTACCAACAAAGTACGGCCATTGCGTTTGACCCCCATTTTGGGTCCCACATTGGGGGCATGCGCAGATAGAAAAAGCAGGGTTTGTTTGTTTACTACAAATTCCCTTATCACGCCAGTGTTGGGCAGTCCTTCATTCTCCCCGAGCTTGAATGACCCGGTCTTTCAAGCCTGGATAACAGCGGGTAAATTTCGGGTTGGACATCTTTTGCACGAACAGGATTGGTTGACCAGCTCCGCTTCGATGGAGGTGGTGGACCCATGCCCGCTGGGATAATGGAGGACTGCCTAATTGCGCCATTGTTTGTTGACTTTTCCCTTGCCTTCTGCATTTGTTTCCCTATTAACAGTGATGGAGGTGCTTTGCTCAGGGGATGGCTCCGTGAGACACTCGGTGTCCAGAATTTATGAGGTGTTGATGTTTCCCCCGGACCGGGGACCCCTGAGTTTTATTTCTAAGTGCGAGGTGGACCTACAGATCTCTCTGACCCCCGTGCAGAGGTCTCAGTTTTACACCAGTCCACGATTAGTTCCCACTCCTAGGAAGCTAGATATAAAATCTTATCTAGGTGGTACAGAGTGCCAACTCAACCTCATGCCATGTGGTCACATGTAGAGTCTGCTTTCTGGCGTTGTGGGGACGCAGAGGGCTTTTTTGGTCATGTCCTCTGTTGACCCAATTTTGGGAGGGGGTAACACGAATCATAAAGGCTGCAACAGGCATGAAAATAGATCTGTCTCCAGCTCTTTTTCTTCTCCATCACTGTGAGGTACCCATTAAGATATATAAGAAGCCTCTTTTGAGGTTTCTAGTTATGTCCGCTAGAGCCTGTGTTCCAATTCTTTGTAAAAAAAAATCTAATGCTCCATCTTTGTCTCTCTGGGTTTCCAAGTTAAATGATTTAATGACTCTTTAAAATTTGACTTCTTTTATCCATGATGCCGGTGAACAGTTTCAGCAAACATGGTATGCCTGGAGGGAATTCTGTGAGACGTCAGAATATAAGAATATAGAGGGTTTTCCCTGACAAGCTTTTATATAAGGATGCTCTTTATGAGTTAAGCAAGTATGAGATTAGGTCCTAGCGTCCTCCTTTTTCTTTGCGATATATGATAAGCTGGACCTAGTGCTGAGGGAGAAGAGGGGTTTGGGGTGGGTTTTTTTTTCGGGGCCTAACTGGGCATGGGGGGGGGGGGTTAGGGATTGGGGTTGGTTATTTATATGTCTTCAGAGGGGTGGAATAGGGAAGAGAGTGGCGATTATATTTCATCAAGTTGTTGTTGAGGAGATTGCTGTATTGTTTTATTTCTCTTAAATGGAATGTTATGTCTTGGATTATTCCTTTATTGATGTTATAGGGGAGGCCCTTCTGGCCTAGTGTACCACCCTTTTGGAGACTAAAAAGTTACATAAAGATAAAAAAAAAAAGATATGATAGCTGCAGATGACATTACACACCTGAAGGATGGCGGATGAACCCTTTGGATCATAGGAGCACAGGTAATGTTAAGACATACCTGTGCATTGGACTACTAAACAGGCAGGAGAGATTGGCTGATTGTCTGGCACCTAATGATGAGTTAATCTACCTAGGGCATGTTTGACCGGGAGGACCACGAGGAAGGGTGTTGCCTTATTATCCTCCTGAGGACGGTGCTGCTGCACCGAAAACTAGTAGAGGGGGTCAATATTATTGGTTTTAATTCACAATACAGCAATCATAGAACAGTGACTGCAGACCCCAGTACCTAAGATTTGTGGGTATATCCCAACTGTATATACATAAATAAATGGAGCAGTCCTGCCATGCTAGGGGTATAAGATGAAAGATGAAGAATAGAATATTAAAGAGATAGTAGATGAAGAGTTGTGTCAAATATTAAACATTTATTAGTAGGGATCGACCGATTATCTGTTTGGCCGATATTATCAGCCGATAATCACGATTTTGGGCATTATCGGTAATTACCTTGCCGATAAGCCGATAATGCCCCGCCCCCGCACCGCCCCCTACCCGCCGCAACGCACTGCGACGGCCCCCCCCCCCCCCCGACCCACCGCATCGCGTCGCACCCCCCACCGCACCACCCGGCCCCATTGCTTCCCCCATCCCGGTTTTATAATTACCTGTTCCCGGGGACCATGCTACTTCTGGCTCCTGCTGCGTCCTGCGTTACACTGTGCGCAATGACGAGTGACGTGACGTGTGCGACGTCACCGTCAGTGCGCACAGTGACAGCTCAGGAGGACGCCACCGGAGCCAGACGTAGAGTGGACCCCGGGCCCCGGGAACAGGTAATTATAAAACCGGGGATGGATGAGGCAATGGGGCCGGGGCGGAGCGGTGGGGGGTCGCGGTGCGGCGGGTCGGGGGGGCGGTCGCGTTGCGGTGGGTCGGGGGGGCGGTCGCGGTGTGGCGGGTCGGGGGGGCGGTCGCGGTGTGGCGGGTCGGGGGGCGGTCGCGGTGCGGCAGTGGGGGGAGCGATGGCGGTGACAGGACTCAGGACCCCCGGACAGGCAGGGGGAGAGAAGCGGGTGGCGGCGGCGGCCTATGGCACCGCAAAAGCCACTACAGTTCATTGATTTAAATCGCCCACTTTAAATCAATGATCTGCAGCGGTGTCGCGGGGGGATAAATAGCCGATAACTTATACCGGAATATCGGTATAAGTTATCGGCTATCGGCACTAACCTCCACCGATTATCGGCCCTAAAAAAACGATATCGGTTGATCCCTATTTATTTGATTACATTAATTACAATAGTTTCATAGTGAGGTCCTCGGCAGTGCCCTTGCTTCGGACGACACACAAATAATATTAACCATATATTAAAAAATGAGTAAAATACAATTGGGGCTAATATTGCACTAGAGGGATATATGGGAGAGAAGGTGTCAAGCAATAGTCCAGGGGATGACGGTGACCTATTTCTGTGGATGATAGGTAATGAAAGTAAAAGTCTTGTAATAGTCACATAGCATACATAGCACTGATAGGGTTAATCCACAGTAGTTTTGGCGCTCGGCGGCGCTGTATGCTTTCAGAAATTAGACCACTTTCCCTGTCTGCGCAGGGTTTACTTAAAATAGATGCGCGTAATAGCGCTGCAGGCGTATCAGGTTATATACAGTTGTGCAAGATGCGCTCTCCTATACCCCGGCGGCACGGGGACAAAATACAAGAAGAGGTCAATGAAAAACGGGCACTATGTGCCTCTTACCGGCTCCTCTGAATTTGAATGCGCGTGTCAGCGCTGGAGGTCCTCCGGTGCCTGCCATCTGTGACCCGGCAGCATGGGGAAACAGGAGCAGGAGAGGGATGGAGGTCCGGTGTGAGATGACGTTGCTGGCTGTAGCGCTGGGAGCCTGTGCTGTCTGCGGCTGATTAGCGGTGACTGTTCGGGACTCTGCTGTGGTAATAGAATGCTCTGATGTGTCCCGGTCTCTGTGCAAGTAAGCAGTCTGTACCAGACGCGTTTCAGGGAGCCACGGTAGGGATAAAAGAATGAATCAGTCTTTTATCCCTACCAGTTTCTTCTGCTTCCAGAGGAATTTAGAGAACAGAGGCAGTATAGAGGCAAAAAATGCTTCCGGCAGGGCTATTGGGACCACGTGCATCCTATATGTGAGTTTCAGGAGAACATCACATTGAAGCCATGATATGAGGGTGATATCGTACTCCTCCAGTAAGGATGGTATGTCATGTAAAAGTGGTTTGTAGTTGGCATCATAGAGAGTGCCCATCTCTGCTGTGATGTGGACACCTAGATATTTGAGGGAAGTGGGAGCCCAGGCAAACTGAGACTGAGATTTGAGCATGGAGGTTTTAGAAGATGGGAAGGAGACATTCAGAAGCTCCGACTTTTATTAGACACCAGACACCCCCCCCCCAACCCACCGAAACCCCCAGCCCCCCCCCCCCTCCGCGCGCGACACCGCTGCAGATCATTGATTTAAAGCGGGCGCTTTAAATCAATGAACTGCAGCAGCTTTTGCAGTGTCAGAGACTGCCGCCGCCACCCACTTCTCTCCCCCTGCCTGTCCGTTGGTCCTCCTGAGTCCTATAACCGCAACCGCCGCACCTCCCACCGCACCGCCCCGGACCCATTGCCTCCCCCATCCCCGGTTTTATAATTACCTGTTCCCGGGGCCCGGGGTCCACACTACATCTGGCTCCGGTGGCGTCCTCCTGAGCTGTCACTGTGCGCGCTGACAGAGAGGTCGCGTTGAGGACGTCACTCGTCATTGCACAGCGTAACACAGGACGCAGCAGGAGCCAGAAGTAGCGTGGACCCCGGGAACAGGTAATTATAAAACCGGGGATGGGGGAGGCCATGGGGCCGGGGCGGTGCGGTGGGGGGTGCGGCGGGTGGTGCGGCGCGGTGTGGGCGGGGGCCATTATAGGATTGTCGGCAAGGTAATATGCCGATACCAGTAACGCCCAAAATCGTGAATATCGGACGATAAAATCGGCCAAACCGATAATCGATCGATCCCTACTTCTAGAGACTGCTTAGGGAGAGGGGTACCCTGGAACAGTGAGGAGCACAGGATTTGTGAGATGGGGGTAGTAAGATATCTTGAAACTCCTTGTAATAAAGTAGTCGTAGTCTGTCTGGACTAGGGCTTTTTCCGGGAGGGGGGGAGGAGAGCACTACTTTTACCTCTTCTGGTGTAAAAGGGGTGAGAAGCTCTGCAGACATGACCTCATGCAGTTGAGGAAGAGATAGAACTTTAAGGAACTGCTCAATCAGCAAATTCCGCTCACTCACTTTGGATGGGGGACTTTTATCGTTAAGGTTGTATAATTTGGAGTAGATCCGCTGGAAAGCAAATTCAATGTCTGGTGTGGAGGTGCTAAGAGCGCCACCAGTGGTTCTCACCTCATGAATGTGTTGCTTATTGTCATGAGCGTAGATGCGGTGCCTGAAATGTAAGTATGCTTTGGATGATTTATGGTTGAGAAGTTTTTCTCAGAGGAAGCATAGTTCATAGGTGTCTGCTGTATGTGAGGCTTTGTGGATCCTCTCCAATGCAGCTATTTATTGCAAAAGGGAGTCATTCTCATGCTGGCTAGCTTTCGTTAGTTTAGAGCCCCAGGATATGAAAATTCCCATAATGCAGGCTTTGTGGGCCTCCCATATGACTGGTACAGGCGGGCCAGAGTCACAATTCAGCTTGAAATAGGAATCAAGATGAGACTGAATATCTGAGACGGCCTGTGGGTTCTCTAGAATGTGTTCATTTAGGCACCATCTCCATGTTTAGAGGTGGTTTTAGAAAGGAGAAGACAGAGGTGAACAGGAGCATGGTCAGAGAAATAACATCAATACTTGTGGCTGTGAGGTGTGGTAAGAGAGAAGAATGGACAAACAAGTAGTCCAGTCTCTGGTAAGAGTTATGAGCTGCTGAAAAGTGCAAGTAGTCTTTGACGGAATGATTCTGCAGGTGCCAGGCATCTATGAGAGATGAAACTGAAACCAAAACCATAATTTAGCAACTTATTCTGTAGGTCCATACGATTACAGAGATACCAAATGTTTATGTAAACATTTGTTAACCCCTTTAGGCCAATTTTCATTTTTACATATTCATGTTTTTTTGTTTTCTCCATATTTAGTTATTAACCCCTTAAGGACCATGCCCGTTTGACCTTAAGGACCAGGCCAATTTTAGTTTTGCATTTTCGTTTTTTCCTCCTCGCCTTCTAAAAATCGTAACTCTTTTATATTTTCATCCGCAGACTATATTATGAGGGCTTGTTTTTTGCACGACCAGTTGTCCTTTGTAATGACATCACTCATTTTACCATAAAATATATGGCGCAACCAAAAAACTACTATTTATGTGGTGAAATAAAAAAGAAAAACGCCGTACAATTTATGGTAAAAATGACATGTGTTCTTTATTCTGTGGGTCGATACGATTAAAAAGATAACCATGATTACATACTTTTCTTTTATTTTTGTGCTTAAAAACAAATAGCAAACTTTTAAAACCAAATTAGTACGTTTAATCACGGCATCTGAGGGGTTAATGGCAGACATCCGTGCGATCACAGATGTCGGCCATTACCAGAGGCTCCTTGGCTGCTATCAGCAGCCAGGACCTGCCGCGCATGACCCGAGCATCGCTCCAATGTTCGCGGTCATGTACAGGACTTAAATGTACATCCTGGTGCATGAAGTACCGCCGCACCAGGACGTACATTTACGTCCTTGGTCGTTAAGGGGTTAAAGTGTACCTGTTGTCAACAAAAACTTTTTAGACAATGTAGATAATACCATTATATGCGTATTTGTAATATACATTGGTTAAAAAATAAGGAGATTTTTTAATGCTTACCGTAAAATCTCTTTCTCGAAGGATCCATTGGGGGACACAGACCATGGGTGTATGATGATGTCTCTAGGAGGTATGACACTATGGCAACAAAAAAAGTCGGCTCCTCCAAGCAGGATATACCCGCCTCCAGGCCCTGAGCTAATCAGTTTTAGTACCAGAGCAATAGGAGAGGACCGACAGGTCAAGGAAAAAACACGAACTGTTCAAGAACCAGAAGAAAAAGCATAACTAAACACACCCTTGGACAGAGAACCAAAGAGAAACCCAAAAGGGTGGGAGCTGTGTCTCCCAATGGATCCTTCGAGAAAGAGATTTTACAGTAAGCATTAAAAAATCTCCTTTTCTCTATCGACTCCATTGGGGGACACAGACCATGGGATGTACCAAAGCCGTCCCTTGGGTGGGCAGATAATCAGTCAGGCAGGCGGCTGTTCCACTGCCGCCTGCAGCACTTTACGGCCCAGACTAGCATCAGCCGATGCAAAGGTATGAACCTGGTAGAACCTCGAGAAAGTGTGCAAAGACGACCAAGTAGCCGCCTTGCAAATCTGCGAGGCCGAGGCTTTGTTCTGGAGAGCCCAGGATGCACCAACAGAATGGGTAGAATGAGCCACAACCCTGATGGGAGGAATCTTCCCCATACAGCGATAGGCTTCCAAAATGGCAGACCGGATCCACCGAGAAATGGTGGCCTTGGAAGCAGGTTGTCCCTTACGACCTTCCGTAAGGACGAAAGGGATCGCACTGACGAAATGAAGAAGTGATAGAGAGATAGGACCTAACAGTGAATCACCAGAAACGGAGAACAGCAGGAGAGAGCTGCCAATTCAGACACTCTCCGAATGGAGGTGATCGCAACAAGAAACGCCACTTTCCAAGAAAGGAGGCGCAGGGACACCTTCCTAAGGGGTTCAAAGGGTTCACCTTGGAGGACACCCAGAACCAGATTCAAGTCCCAAGGGGGAGAAGGTGACCGATAAGGAGGGGCAGCATGCGCCACTCCTTGAATGAAGGTCTGGACATGAGAATTAGAAGCCAGAGGACGCTGGAAAAGAATAGAAAGGGCCGAAACCTGACCCTTAAGGGAACTGAGAGACAACCCAATCCCGACTGCAAGAAGGAGATAAGACGGGGAACAGAAAAAGTAACAGGAGACAAGACCTGAGCTTCACACTAACGAAAATAAGACTGTAAATTTTCGCCGAGGAGGGCTTACGAGCCCTGAGCATAGTGCGAATGACTTGGGAAGAGAAACCGTGGGCTCTCAAAACCGCGGTCTCATCCGCCACGCTGTCAAATGTAAATTGGGGTGGCAAAGAGGACCCTGAGACAGCAGGTCCGGACGAAGTGGAAGGCGCAGCGAAGAGTCGTCCAGGAGCCTGACCACGTCGGAGTACCACGTCCTTCGGGGCCAATCTGAAGCTACCAGTATGGCGGGAATGTCCTCCGCTTTGAGCTTCCTCAGAACCCTGGGAAGGAGCAGAAGGGGAGGGAACAGATAGGGCAGGGCAAACCCTGCCCAAGGAATCACTATGGCGTCCACGGCTAGAGCCAGGGGGTCCCGGGACTTTGAAACAAATGGAAGAATCTTCCGATTGTGCCAAGACGCGAAGAGGTCCACGTCTGTAATGCCCCAGAGGTCGCAGATCTGCGCGAAGACCTCTGGATGAAGGTCCACTCGCCGGGGTCGGCTGAGGACCGGCTGAGGAAGTCCGCTTCCCAGTTGAGCACACACGGAATGTAAATCGCCTAAATGGCCGGAACCTTGTTTTCCACCCAGATGAGAATCTTTGTCACCTCGGCCATGGCTGCCGAGCAGCGAGTGCCGCCTTGCCAATTTATGTACGCTACGGCCGTGGCGTTGTCCGACTGGACGCGGACAGGGCGGGTCTGAAGCAGGGACTCCCAATGAAGAAGACAAAGAAGAATCGCCCTCAGTTCCAAGATGTTTATCGGAAGAAGGGCACCCCGGGGAGACCAGAGGCCTTGAACCGTTTAGTCCCTGAACACACCGCCCCAGCCAGACAGACTGGCAACTGTTGTAACTACCTGCCAGTGGAGGGGAAGAAATGATCACCCCTGAAGAAGAAGGGGGGAGCGGAGCCACCAGAGCAGAGACTGACGGATCCGACAAGGGAGAGCAATCTTGCGATCGAGAGACAGAGGAGATCTGTCCCATCGAGAGAGAATCGCCAGTTGAAGGGGGCGGTAATGAAACTGGGCAAAGGGTACGGCCTCCATGGCCGCTACCATCCGACCCAAGACTTCCATGCAAATGTGGATGGAAACTGGGACCTGGGCCCGAAGGGAGAGGACTACTGACAGGAGAGTCAGACGTTTGTCCGGCAGAAGGCAAATCCGGGCAGATGGCCGTGTTGAATTGAAGTCCCAAGAAGATCAGAGACTGGGTGGGAGAGAGGTCAGACTTGTCCCGGTTGACCATCCACCCGAAGCGATCCAAGGTCTGGAGAGTGAGATCCACATTCTCCAGAGTCTGGACTCTGGTGGGAGCCTTGATGAGAAGGTCGTCCAGGTAAGGGATCACTGAGACTCCTCTCGACCGCAACAGGGCTATCACTGGCGCAAGGATCTTGGTAAAGACCCGAGGAGCAGTGGCCAGACCAAAGGGGAGGTCTACGAATTGAAAATACCCCTCCGGAACCGCAAAGCGGAGGTACCGCTGATGGCCGGGAAATATTGGAACATGGAGGTAGGCATCCTTGATGTCCACCGAAGAAAGAAACTCCCCTTGTTCGATGGATGCCACTACTGAACGGAGATATTCCATTCGGAAGTGGCGGATGAGAAGATGACGGTTGAGACGCTTGAGGTCCAAGATTGGCCACACAGAACCGCCCTTCTTGGGGACCACAAAAAGATTGGAATAGAAACCCCAAAAACGTTCCCCTGGAGGGACGGGGACAATAACTACTTGGAGAAGTAGGGACTGGAGGGCCTCCCGAAACTGCTTCGCCAGAGAAGGAGACCGGGGGGCCCGGGACTGAAAAAAATCGATCCCTCGGAAGGGAGGCAAATTCGATTCGGTATCCGTTGGACACCACGTCCCTGACCCAAGAGTCCTGAATGTGTGTGGTCCAGATGTCTCGAAGAAGTAAGAGACGACCTTACACCGGAGAAAAAAATCTGCGGGTGGGGGCATCACTTCATGCGGAAGTGGGTTTGCGGTTGCCCTATTTGGCCACAAAACGTCCGGAACGGTTGGTGTCTGATTTCCAAGATGGGCGCGCCCGGAACGAGGGAGCCGTCTTGTCCCGCGAAGGCGCCTGCCCAGACCCCTTATTGGGGCCAAAAGTCCGGCATTAACCCTCTAGACACCGCAATCAAAGTTGATTGCGGCATCTAAAATGAAATTGAAAGCATCCTGGCAGCTCAGCGGAGCTGATCGGGACTATTGCGATGAAATCGCGATGTCTCAATCAGCTAAATGGACAGTGGAGGGTCCTTACCTGCCTCCTCGCTGGACGATCGGTCCTCTGTTGCTCCCAGCCGTCCATGCAGGCTGAAGCAGTAGAGCACTGATAACACTGATAGATGCTATGCTATTGCATTGCATTGAACAGTGTATGCAATCAAAAGATTGCATGGTATAGCCCCCTATGGGGCTTAAAAAAAAGTTAATATACGTGAATAAGCCCCTCCCCTAATATGAGCCCTCATGTAGCCCTGTGTGTATGTAGCCCCTATGGGGGCTATAACATTGCAAAAAAAAAAAAAGTGGATAAAGATGATTTAACCCTTTCCCTAATAAAATCATCCCCCTTTCACCATAAAAAAAAAAAAAACTGTGTAACTAAAAATATTTATGGAATAAAAACTGATGGAATAAAGACTTTCTGCACGGATACACAGGTGAGTGCGGTTCCTCTCTCTGCATATTACAGTAGCGCTTTGTGCTCTTCTACCTGCACTACCAGTTTTAGCAGCCTCTTTAACCTCACGCCAATCAAACTGTGTGTGCTACCAGTGCAATCTACGCACTACACCCTTGCAGTGCCGGACACGACAGTCTGTATCTCCTACGAACACAATAATAGAAAGGTATGTAAAGATGGGCATCATTTTAATTGTATTGACCCAAAGAATGAAGAAACTTAATTTTTACTGTAAAGTGTACAATGTGAAAACGAAACCCTCCAAAATTAGCAAAATTGTGTTTTTTATTAAAATTTCCTCACTAAAAAACTGTATTTTTGGGTTCATCGTACATTTTATGGTAAAATGAGAGGAGTTTTTATAAGTACAATTGGTCACGCAGAAAAACAAGCCCTCATATGGGACTGTGGATGGAAATATAAAAGAGTTATGGATTTTAGAAGGCGAGGAGGAAAAAAATGAAAATGCAAAAACAAAATTAGCATTGTTCTTAAGGTCAAACTGGACTTGGTCCTTAAAAGGGGTTAAACATACTAATTTTGGTGCATGTAATTATAATTTTTTTTAAGGGTGTCTTTTTTACCGAAAGGTGCACTGCGTAGAAACGAAAGCCTTAAAAAGTTGCTAAATGGTCTTTTTTTTTATTTTTTATTTCACCCCACAAAAAATTTTTTTTTTTTTTTGCCGCAGATTATGTTACAAAATAAGTGATGTCATTATAAAGTAAACTTATTGGCGCAAATAAAAAGCCCTCATATGGGTCTGTAGGTGCAAAATTGAACGCGTTATGATTTTTAGAAGGGGAGGAGGAAAGAACGAAAATTGCCCTTAAGAGTTCTTAACCCCTTAAGAACATAGGGCGTATCCATACGCCCCCGTTTCCAAGTGCTTAAGGACCGAGGGATGGATACGCCCTGAGCATTTCCGGCCCCCGCCGCTAGCCAGAGGGGAGCCGGGGCCGGATGCCTGCTGAAATCGTTCAGAAGGCATCCCGGCATATCGCCCAGGGGGGTCATTATGTCCCCCCATGTCGGCGATTGCCGCAGATCGCTGGAAAATTCAGTCCAGCGATCTGCGGCGGATTCCGGGTCAATGGGGTCTCCAGTGACCCGATGACCCGGAATTACTGGCTGATCAGCCAGAGCCAGCAGGGGTGAGGTGGCACTGGTGCCAGCTCACGATCGCCCTGATTCGTCGGCCGGATTCCCGGCCGACCAATCAGGACGCCTGCCCCTCTTCCGGAGGACATGAGCGGGTGCGGGCAGAAGACCCCGGGTGCTGGGGACCCCGATCCCCGGCGTCCCTGTTGGGATCGGGGCCCCAGGAGCGACAGTGGCGGCGGGACTGACCTGTTCCCTGAGCAGCAGCAGGAGGTGAGTGACAGCCTCCTGCTGTTGCTTAGCAACAGATCCCAGCATGCAAAAAGGGCATGCTGGGAGCTGTAGTTATGCAACAGCAGGAGGCAGACCACCACAACTCCCAGCATGCCCTTATGGGCATGCTGGGACTTGTAGTTTTGCAACAGCTGTAGGCACATTCTTTCTATGGAAAAGTGTACCTTCAGCTGTTGTATAACTACAACTCCCAGCTTGCACAATCAGCTAAAGTGCATGCTGGGAGTTGTAGTGGTGCATCTGGTGGTTGCATAACTACAACTCCCAGCATGCCCGTTGGCTGTCGTGACTGCTGAGAGTTGTAGTTTTGCAACAGCTGAAGGCACACTGAGTTAAGTAGCAAACCAGTGTGTCTCCAGCTGTTGCATAACTACAATCCCCAGCATCCCCAGCCAATGTAGTATGCCTCCGGCTGTTGCATAACTACAAGACCCAGCATGCCCTTCCGCTGTCCGTACATGCTGGGGGTTGTAGCTTTTGCAACAGCTGAAGGCACACTGGTTGCAAAACACTGAGTTTGTTACCAAACTCGGTGTTTCACAACCTGTGTGTCTCCAGCTGTTGCAAAACTACAACTCCCAGCATGCACTGATAGACCGTACATGCTGGGAGTTGTAGTTTTGCAACAGCTGGATGTTCCCCCCCCCCCCCCCCCCAATGTGAATGTACAGGATACACTCACATGGGCGGAGGATTACAGTAAGTATCCGGCTGCAAGTTTGGGCTGCGGCAAATTTTCTGCCGCTGCTCAAACTGCCAGCGAGAAACTACTGTGAACCCCCCGCCCGTGTGACTGTACCCTAAAAACACTACACTACCACAAAATAAAATAAAAAGTAAAAAACACTACATATACACATACCCCTACACAGCTCCCCTCCCCAATAAAGATGAAAAACGTCTGGTACGTCACTGTTTCCAAAACTGAGCCTCCAGCTGTTGCAAAACTGCAACTCCCAGCATGCACTGCTAGACCGTACATGCTGGGAGTTGTAATTTTGCAACAGCTGGATGTTCCCCCCCCCCCCCCCAATGTGAACGTACAGGGTACACTCACATGGGCGGAGGATTACAGTAAGTATCCGGCTGCAAGTTTGAGCTGCGGCAAATTTTCTGCTGCAGCTCAAGCTGCCAGCGAGAAACTACTGTGAACCCCCGCCCGTGCGACTGTACCCTAAAAACACTACACTAACACAAAATAAAATAAAAAGTAAAAAACACTACATATACACATACCCCTACACAGCCCCCCTCCCCAATAAAAATGACAAACGTCTGGTACGCCACTGTTTCCAGAACGGAGCCTCCAGCTGTTGCAAAACAACTACTCCCAGTATTGCCAGATAGCCACTGACTGTCTAGGCATGCTGGGAGTTTTACAACAGCTGGAGGCCCCCTGTTTGGGAATCACTGGCGTAGAATACCCCTATGTCCACCCCTATGCAAGTCCCTAATTTAGGCCTCAAATGCGCATGGCGCTCCCACTTTGGAGCCCTGTCGTATTTCAAGGCAACAGTTTAGGGCCACATATGGGGTATCGCCGTACTCGGGAGAAATTGGGCTTCAAATTTTGGGGGGTATTTTCTGCTATTACCCTTTTTAAAAATGTAAAATTTTTGGGAAAACAAGCATTTTAGGTTAAAATTTTTTTTTTTTTTACATATACAAAAGTCATGAAACACCTGTGGGGTATAAAGGTTCACTTATCCCCTTATTACGTTCCCCGAGGGGTTTAGTTTCCAAAATGGGGTGTTTTCTGAATCGGGAGAAATTGGGCTTCAAATTTTGGGGGGTGTTTTCTGCTATTACCCTTTTTAAAAATGTAAAAATTTTGGGAAACCAAGCATTTTAGGTAAAAAAAAAAAAAAAAATTCACATATGCAAAAGTCGTGAAACACCTGTAGGGTATTAAGGTTCACATTACCCCTTGTTACGTTCCCCAAGGGGTCTAGTTTCCAAAATGGTATGCCATGTGTTTTTTTTTGCTGTTCTGGCACCATAGGGGCTTCCTAAATGCGGCATGCCCCCAGAGCAAAATTTGCTTTCAAAAAGCCAAATGTGACTCCTTCTCTTCCGAGACCTGTAGTGCGCCAGCAGAGCAATTTTCACCCCCATATGGGGTGTTTTCTGAATTGGGAGAAATTGGGCTTCAAATTTTGGGGGGTATTTTCTGCTATTACCCTTTTTAAAAACGTAAAATTTTTGGGAAACCCAGCATTTTAGGTAAAAATTTTTACATTTTTTTTACATATGCAAAAGTCGTGAATCACCTGTAGGGTATTAAGGTTCACTTTACCCCTTGTTACGTTCCCTGAGGGGTCTAGTTTCCAAAATGGTATGCCATGTTTTTTTTTTTTTGCTGTCCTGGCACCATAGGGGCTTCCTAAAGGTGACATGCCCCCCCAAAACCCTTTGTCGCTCCTTCCCTTCTGAGCCCTCTACTGCGCCCAATGAACAATTAACATAGACATATGAGGTATGTGCTCACTCGAGAGAAATTGGGTTTCAAATACAAGTAAAAATTTTCTCCTTTTTACCCCTTGCAAAAATTCAAAAATTGGGTCTACAAGAACATGCGAATGTAAAAAATGAAGATTTTGAATTTTCTCCTTCACTTTGCTGCTATTCCTGTGAAACACCTAAAGGGTTAATACACTTACTTAATGTCATTTTGAATACTTTGGGGGGTGTAGTTTTTATAATGGGGTCTTTTATGGGGTATTTCTAATATGAAGACCCTTCAAATCCACTTCAAACCTGAACTGGTCCCTGAAAAATAGCGAGTTTGAAAATTTTGTGAAAAATTTCAAAATTGCTGCTGAACTTTGAAGCCCTCTGGTGTCTTCCAAAAGTAAAAACTCATAAATTTTATGATGCAAACATAAAGTGGACATATTGTATATGTGAACCCAAATTTTTTTTATTTTGAATATCCATTTTCCTTACAAGCAGAGAGCTTCAAAGTTAGAAAAATGCAAAATTTTCATTTTTTTCATCAAATTTGGGGATTTTTCACCAAGAAAGGATGCAAGTTACCATAAAATTTTACCACTAAGTTAAAGTAGAATATGTCACGAAAAAACAATCTCGGAATCAGAATGATAACTAAAAGCATTCCAGAGTTATTAATGTTTATAGTGACAGTGGTCAGAATTGCAAAAAATGCTCTGGTCCTTAAGGTGAAAAAGGGCTCGGTCCTTAAGGGGTTAAGGTTTCAAATTATGTGGTATCACTGTGTGCGTAAATGTCTGAACTATTAAAATATGACATTAAGAAAACCGTAAGGTCAGTGTCATTGAATGTGTCATTATTAGAAACAGAAGCCCCCAAAATTTACAAAATAGAATTTATTTGCCCCACAAATATTTATTTTTTTGTTTCACAGTAGATTTTGTGATAACATTTGTGATGTTATTACAAAGTACAGTTAGTGAAGCCAAAAAAGGAGCCTTTTATGAGTTTGTAGGTGTAAAATGTAAAAGGCTATTACAAAGCAAAGAGGAAAAAAATCAAAAATCCCAATGTCCTTAAGGGGGGTTACATTTTATTTTAATAGTTTGGACATTTCCACACGCGGCAATACCAAATATTTTTGTTAATCTAATTTTTTTCACTTGTAAAATGGAAAAGAGGGTTATTTATTATTTCATTGGGGTGGAAGCTTTTTTACTTATATAAACATTTTTTTTTTCCTCTTAACTCCATTGGAGAATATTTATAGCAGTCATTAGATTATGCATAGGCATAGCAGTGATAAGTAATATCAGAGATCTGCTTCTATGGTCTGCCAGAAAAAGATTGCCAAAGTGGGCCAGGAGCAGGTGAGAGGAGATTTGGCTGCCATCTTGACTCATTATACCCCAGAGATTGTGCAGTGGGTGGTCTGATGGTGATATGGTGGCCTCATATTCTCTGTTATGCTTCAGAAGCCGTGATCAGTATTGATCATGGCATCTGAAGGGTTAATATAGGGTATCAGCATGATGGCTGATGTCTGCCATTAGCCGCAGCTCTATAAAGTAAACAGCTACTGCGCTCGATTCATAATCCAATAGAGACTCAGGACATACATGTACGTCCTGGTGCGCCAAGTACCATGCAGCCAGAGTGTACAGTAACGTCCTCTGTTCTCTAGGACCTGTGGCCTCCCCAGACATTGTGACTTTTTAATATCCCTTAAAATCTTAGGGCGCCCTAAATCTACCGGTGTTCTTAGTTAAAAAAAATTCTTCCTCCCCCATTCTCGAGATATGAAGGTTTTTGGATCCTCTCTGACTGACAGTGAATCTGTCAGATGAGCATACCCTTCATTACAATACTGTGTTCTGATGCTGCAGTGAGGGGCTGTGATTTACATAGGGGGTGAGCTGGAGCTGATTGTGTGATTTCAGAGTAGGATGTTGTCAGATCTCTTACAGCACCCTGCAAGTGTAAGGGATGACTACTTGAATGTACACAACATGGGCTCTAAACTGCCGAGACCAAAGAATGATTTGTAGTGTAAGGGTCCTGGCACTGTGGAGTCCACGGTTTGTACATTCCAGTGCAGAGCTATTGCTCCTGTTCTGTACACCTGCCAGGACCTGCAGCCTACAATACAAGTCTTTTAGTGCACAGGACTGGGAGCTGGGATCTGGTGCTGCACTCGCTCCTTCTTGGGGAGCTGAAACAACATGGAGGAGCACAACGGATCACAAATCCCCCCTTACCCCATCCTGCAATCACCCTGCTGTGATGCTATCTAGTCCCCCACTACTTTACCTACTTCCTACCTAAGGGAAACACTCTTCCCCCTAGTGTCGAGGCTCAGACAATCAGATTCAAGAAGAGCTTGTCTCAGAATTAGGTAGATAGAGCTGAGGGAGACCAGATGACAGGGAGTCAGGTACACAAATATATGAGGAAGAGAGCGCATGCTCTTGAAACGCGTATGACAAGGGAGGGTGTCGGTTTTACCGTGGAAAGTTTGTGTCGGATTCGGACCAAAATAAAGCTGCAACTTTTTATCCAAGTGCTGGATCAGTTTCTACTTTCTTTGTTGACATAAATATATGTTTTGTTTTACTTTCATGTCACCCCTAACAATATATAAAGTTTTTTTTAGCATCTGGATAACCCCTTAAAGGGGTATTCCGGGATTTTTTTTTTATTTGACTATGCTACAGGGGCTGTAAAGTTAGTGTAGTTCATAATATATAGGTTTTCTTATTTGATTTATTTTTAAACAGCATACAAAATGACTGTTGTCTCAGATTTTTCCCAGGTTGCAATCACTAGTCAGCTGATGACAGGGAGCCTGTCTGCTTCAATGGCTTGAGCAATCGCTTGGTGGGAGTGAGCTCAATCTGCAACTAATGCAACAGCTGTAGGCACCCTGATTGAAAACACAGGTCTTTTGAATGGATGCAGCTCATTTATGTTTTAATGGGTCGGGTGGCTGATGTGTGGGAGGGAGGAAAATGGAATTATAGGATTTGTAGGCAAAGAAGAAAACTCAAACAGGAAATACCAGTTCACAAAAAGCTAGCCACAGTGTTATGGTAATCTCACAACATAGCCATTTAGCCCCAAGACAAGCGCAGATCCTTCCTAAGCATGTCCATTACTGTCTGGCAGGTACGCACTAAAATCACCTTATGGTGGATAACCCCTTTAATTCTTTTAGAATGCTGTGCATTTTCATTTCTTGTGCTTCTCCTTTTATTTTCTATATTAAATCTCCATATTCTGAGCCCTATAACCATACCTCCCAACCATCCCAGATCCGGCAGGACATTCCCGCTATTGGCCCCCACATGTCCCGCATTTAACTGTAAATGCCTCTTAATGAGGCGTCTGTAGTTAAATGCGGTGCTCGGTGGAAGGTTTGACAGAGCCATTGGCTCCTCACCCTGTCAATCACTCTTGTGCTCGCTGGCTCAAGTTAGCCAGAGAACACAAGAGGCCAGGCTGAGCTCTTCCTGCTTCTGCGAACGAGTGACTTCATCAGATGCCGGAGCACAGAGGAAGAGAAAGGAAGAGCCCATGCTAAGGAAGCCCCCGCCGCCGGAGCCGCTGGGAAGAGGGTAAAAGAGTCGCAGAAGGTAAGCATCCAGGAGGGGGAGGGGAAGGGCACTGCTACTGACTACCATGTGGGGGAAACTGTCTGGTACCATGAATGGCTTCCAGAGGAATGTGTTTCCCAACCAGGGTGCCTCCAGCTGTGCAAAACTACAACTCCCAGCATGCCCAGACAGCCAAAGGCTGTCCGTGCATGCTGGGAGTTGTAGTTTTGCAACAGCTGGAGGCACCCTGGTTGGGAAACACTGATCTAGGAGCACAAAGTCTGAGCTAAACTTGCAGGCCATAATATTGGTCAATGTATAGAATATTTCTTCGAAGCTAGATGGCTAAAGCTGATGAATAAGGGGAAAGAATTCTGCATCTTTATGCCACAATCTCATCATGTCATACTGAGGAGCGCCTAAGGTCCTGGCAAATGCCCACCTACAGCTCCATGCATATGTTGAGGCCAGTTGGTGCAACATCTGATGGTAGTGGTGTAAGTGCAATCTTTAAAAGTTATCCTCTATATATAGGGTAGGAGACAGGGCTGCCATCAGAGATTTCTGGCCCCCTTACACAGGTAAAGGCCGGGATTCGCTTCAACCTAGTGGCCTGTCCCTGAGTCTGCCCCCAGGGACCCCCCCCCCCCAATTGATTTTTCTAATTATACATTTTTAATTAGATTACAGCAGAGGGTAGTGCAGTAAAACACTGTGCTGCAAAGTATGTAACTGCGCCACACTCTGCTTTAATCAAATATACCCTATTCTGAATACTGTAAAACTGCCCTAAAAATTTGTGAATATTCCCACATACTGGGGGAGATTTATGAAAACCTGTGAGTGGAAAAGTGGAGAAGTTGTCCATAGCAACCAATCAGGTGGCTTTTTTAACCTGTTGGGGACCGCGGGCGTATGGGTACGCCCTTGAGTCCTGGTACTTAATCTGTTGGGGACGAAGGGCGTATGCATACGCCCTTGCGTCCTGTTACTTAAGGACAAAGAGCGTATGCATACGCCCTTGCGTCCTGTTACTTAAGGACAAAGAGCGTATGCATACGCCCTTGCGTCCTGGTACTTAAGGACAAAGGGCGTATCTATACGCCTGTGGGAATTTTGGTCCCTGCCGTGCGCCGGGTGGGGACCGGACCGGGGTGACTGCTGATATCAATCAGCAGGCACCCCGTGCAAATGCCCAGGGGGGTCATTAGACCCCCCCCCCCCCCATGTCGGCAATCGGCGCAAATCGCAAGTGAATTCACACTTGCGATTTGCGCCGATTCCGGGTCATACAGGTCTATGGTGACTAAGACACCTGCGATCCCCCTGAAGTGATAGGAGTGAGGTGGCAGGGGTGCCACCCCTCCTATCCCTGCTATTGGTGGTCACCAATATTGGTGGCGACCACCAATAGCAGATCGGGGGCGGGGGGGTTAACTTTCGTTTTCCCCGTCCTGCCCACCCACAATAAGCGGCGCAGAACGGAGAAACCGGCGGGGACCGGCGCCGAAGATCCACTTACCGATTCGGAGGCTGCGGGCGACGGTGATCGGCGATGTCGTGCGGCAGAAGAGGACGGCTCCCTGGATCCTACGGAAGCCGGTAAGTTGCCTAGCAACATCTGGAGGGCTACAGTCTGAGACCATTATACAGTGGTCTCTAACCTGTAGCCCTCCAGATGTTGCAAAACTACAACTCCCAGCATGCCCAGACAGCTGTTTGGGCATGCTGGAATATCTAGTTTTGCAACAGCTGGAGGACTGAAGTTTGAGACCATTATACAGTGGTCTCTAAACTGTATCCCTCCAGATCTTGCAAAACTACAACTCCTAGCATTCCCAAACAGCTGTTTGCTGTCTGGGCATGCTGGGATTTGTAGTTTTGCAACATCTGGAGGGTCACAGTTTGGAGCTCACTGTGCAGTGTTCTATAAACTGTAGCACTCCAGATGTTGCAAAACTGCAAATCCCAGCATGCCCAAACAGCAAACAGCTGTCTCAGCATGCCGGAAGTTGTAGTTAAGTACCTCCAGCTGTTGCATAACATAACATCTCCCAGCATGCTCTTCGGTGATCAGTACATGCTGGGGAGTTGTAGTTTTGCAACAGCTGGAGGCACACTGGTTGGAAAATCCTGAGTTAGGTAACAAAACCTAACTGAAGGTTTTCCAATCAGTGTGCCTCCAGCTGTTAAAAAAATACAACTCCCAGCATGCACGGTCTGTCAGTACATGCTGGGAGTTGTAGTTTAGAAACAGCTGGCGGTTTGCCCCCCCCCCCCCCATGTGAACGTACAGGGTACATGGGCAGGTTTACAGTAAGTTTCCTGCTTCAAGTTTGGGCTGCGGCAAATTTTTCGCCGCAGCGCAAACTCCTAGCGGGAACTCACAGTAACACGCCAGTGCGAATGTACCCTAAAAACACTACACTATACTACCACATAATAAAGGGTAAAACACTACATATACACCCCCTTACACTGCCCCCCCCCAATAAAAATGTAAAACGTATTGTACGGCAGTGTTTCCAAAACGGAGCCTCCAGCTGTTGCAAAACAACAACTCCCAGCATTTCTGGACAGCCACTGACTGTTCAGGCATGCTGGGAGTTTAGCAACAGCTAGAGGCACCCTGTTTGGGAATCACTGGCGTAGAATACCCCTATGTCCACCCCTATGCAATCCCTAATTTAGTACTCAAATGCGCATGGCGCTCTCTCATTTTGGAGCCCTGTCGTATTTCAAGGAAACAGTTTAGTGCCACATATGGGGTATTTCCGTACTCGGGAGAAATTGCACTACAAATTTTGGGGGGCTTTTTCTCCTTTTACCCCTTATGAAAAGGAAAAGTTGGGGGTTACACCAGCCTGTTAGTGTAAAAAAAATAAGAAAATTTACACTAACATGCTGGTGTTGCCCCATACTTTTTATTTTCACAAGCAGTAAAAGGAAAAAAGACCCCCAAAATTTGTAACGCAATTTCTCCTGAGTACGGAAATACCTCATATGTGGGGCGTAAAGTGCTCTGCGGGTGCACAACAAGGCTCAGGATTGAGAGCGCACTATGTACATTTGAGGCCTAAATTGGTGATTTGCACAGGGGTGGCTGATTTTACAGCTGTTCTGACATAAACGCAAAAAAATAAATACCAACATGTGACCCCATTTTGGAAACTACACTCCTCACGGAACGTGACAAGGGGTATAGTGAGCCTTAACACCCCACAGGTGTTTGCCAAATTTTCCTGAAAATTGGATGGGAAAAAGGAAAAAAATAATTTTTTCACTAAAATGCTGGTGTTACCTTAAATTTTTCATGTTCACAAGAGAAAATAGGAAAAAAGCCCCCCAAAATTTGTAACCCCATTTCTTCTGAGTAAGAAAATACCCCATAGGTGGATGTAAAGTGCTCTGCGGGCAAACTACAATGCTCAGAAGAGAAGGAGCACCATTGGGATTTTGAAGAGAAAATTTGTCTGGAATTGAAGGCAACGTGTTTACAAAGCCCCCATAGTGCCAGGACAATGGACCCCCCCACATGTGACCCCATTTTGGAAACTAAACCCCTCACGTAATGTATTAAGGGGTGCAGTGAGCATTTACGCCCCACAGGTGTCTGACAGATTTTTGGAACAGTGGTCTGTGAAAATGAAAAATTTAATTTTTCATTTGCACAGCCCACTGTTCCAAAGATCTGTCAAACGCCAGTGGGGTGTAAATACTCACTGCACCCCTTATTAAATTCTGTGAGGGGTGTAGTTTCCAAAATGGGGTCACATGTGGGGGGGTCCACCGTTCTGGCACCACGGGGGGCTTTGTAAACGCACACGGCCCCTTACTACCATTCCAAACGAATTCTCTTTCCAAAAGCTCAATGGCGCTCCTTCTCTTCTGAGCATTGTAGTTCGCCAGCAGAGCATTTTACGTCCTAACGTAGGGTATTTCCATACTCAGAAGAGATGGGGTTACAAATTTTGGGGGGCATTTTCTCCCATTACCCTTTGTAAAAATGGTAAATTTGGGGGAAAAACTGCACTTTAGTGAAAATTTTTTTTTTTCATTTACACATCCGATTTTAACGAAAAGTCGTCAAACACCTGTGGGATGTTAAGGCTAACTGGACCCCTTGCTACATGCCTTGAGGGGTAAAGTTTCCAAAATGGTATGCCATGTGGGGTTTTCTGCTGTTCTGGCACCATAGGGGCTTTCTAAATATGACATGCCCCCAAAAACCATTTCAGCAAAATTCACTTTCCAAAATCCCATTGTCGCTCCTTCCCTTCTGAGCCCTCTACTGCGCCTGCCGAACACTTGACATACACATATGAGGTATTTCCTTACTCGAGAGAAATTGGGTTACAAATTTTGTGGGGCTTTTTCTCCTATTACCACTTGTAAAAATTCAAAAACTGAGTCTACAAGAACATGCGACTGAAAAAAATGAAGATTTTGAATTTTCTCCTACACTTTGCTGCTATTCCTGTGAAACACCTGAAGGGTTAACACACTTACTGAATGTCATTTTGAAAACGTTGAGGGGTGCAGTTTTTATAATTGGGTCATTTATGGGGTATTTCTAATATGAAGGCCCTTCAAATCCACTTCAAAACTGAACTGGTCCCTGAAAAATTCGGATTTTGAAAATTTTGCGAAAAATTGGAAAATTGCTGCTGAACTTTGAAGCCCTCTGATGTCTTCCAAAAGTAAAAACATGTCAACTTTATGATGAAAATATAAAGTAGACATATTGTATATGCGAATCAATATATAATGTATTTGGAATGTCTATTTTCCTTACAAGCAAAGAGCTTCAAAGTTAGAAAAATGCAAAATGTTCAAATTTTTCATCAAATTTTCGAATTTTTCACCAAGAAATGATGCAAGTATCGACGAAAATTTACCACTACCATGAAGTAGAATATGTCACGTAAAAACAAATTTATAAGTAAAAGCATCCCAGAGTTATTAATGCTTAAAGTGACAGTGGTCAGGGGGGGGGGGGGGTAAGGACCAAGGGCGTACCTGTACGCCTGTGAGAATTTCGACCCCTGCCTCTAGCCAGACGGGGATCGGAACGGGATGCCTGCTGAAATCATTCAGCAGGCATCCTGTGCAAATGCCTGGGGGGTCCTTAGACCCCCCATGTCGGCTATCGCCGCAAATCGCCAATCAATTCAGATGGTCGATTTGCAGCGATTCCGGGCTGATCGGGTCTTTGATGACCCGAAAGCCCGGAAAATAGGGATGATCGGAGCTGTCAGAGACAGCCCCGATCATCCTAAAGGATAGGAGCGAGGTGGCAGGGGTGCCACCTCCTCCTATCCCCTGCGATTGGCCGGTCAGGACTGACCGGCGAATCGCAGGGGCGGGGGTGAAAGTTAATTCCCCCCCCGCTCTGCCCGCCCCTGGATGTCGGGGCAGAGCGGGGAAAGATGGCGGCAAAGTGCGGGGGCAGTGGATGCAGCGGGGAATGCCGGCGCCGGTTACCTGGGTTCACGCGGGGGCCAGGGACGATGGACCAGTGGTTGACAGGAGACGGCAGGCAAGTGGAGGCAGGCAAGTGGCGGCAATGTCCCAGATGCAGCAGTGAAGATTGCCGTAAAGTGATCTTCACTGTTGCTTCTAGGAGTTTCAAAACTACAACTTCCAGCCTTTGGCTGTCTGGGCATGCTGGGAGTTGTAGTTTTGCGACCACTGTCCTTCCAGAGGTTGCAAAACTACAACTCTCAGCATGCCCAGACTGTCCAGGCATACTGGGAGTTGTAGTTCTGTAACATCTGGCCCTTCAGATGTTTAAGAACTACAACTCCCATCATGCCTGGGCAGTCTCAGCATGCTGGAAGTTGTAGTTTTGCAACATCTGGAAGGGCACTGTTTGGAGACCACTATACAGTGGTGTCCAAACTGTAGCGCTCCAGATGTCAATTCAAAGCATGCCAAGACTGTCCATGCATGCTAGGAGTTGTAGTTCGGCAACATCTGGCCCTTCAGATGTTGCCAAACTACAACTCCCAGCATGCCTGGGCAGTCTGGGCATGCTTGGAGTTGAAGTCTTGCAACATCTGGAGGGATATAGTTTGGAGACCACTACATAGTGGTCTCCAAATTGTTCTCCTCCAGTTCTTGCATAACTACGACTCCCAACATGCCCTTCGGCTGTCTGTGCATGCTGGGAGTTGTAGTATTGCAACAACTGGAGGCACACTGGTTGGGAAACATTGTCTGTATCCTAACTCAGTGTTTCCCAACCCGTGTGCCTCCTGCTGTTGCAAAACTATAACTGCCAGCATGCACTGACAGACCATGCATGCTGGGAGTTGTAGTTTTGCAACAACTGAAGGCACATGGGTAAGGAAACACTGAGTTAGGAATCAGACAGTGGTGCGGAAACACTTTGTTAGTCTGTTACCTAACTCAGTGTTTCCCAATCCCAGCTTCCAGCTGTTGCATACAACTACAACTCCCAGCATGCACGGTCTGTCAGTGCATGCTGGGAGTCGTAGTTTCCCCCCCCCCCCCCCCCCCACGTGACTGTACAGTGTACATTCAAACGGGCGGGGGTATACAGCAAGTTTCTTGGTTCAAGTTTGAGATGCGGCACATTTTCCGCTGTAGCGGGAAACTCACTGTAAATTCCCGCCTGGGTGAACGTACCCTAAAAACACTACACTACACTAACCCTAAATGAAGAGTAAAAAACTACATATACACTACACCCTTACACTGTCTCCGACCCCCCCCCAATAAAAATAAAAAACGCCTTGTACGGCAATTTTTCAAAAACGGAGCCTCCAGCTTCCAGTATTCCCGGACAGCCATTGACTGTCATGTTGGGAGTTTTGCAACAGCTGGGGCACCCTGTTTGGGGAAAACTGACGTACAGCATTTTTGGTGGAGGAGACAAGTGAAACGCTTGCATCCGGGTACAACCTTATGAAAATCCCTAATCCAGGCCTCAAATGCGCATGGCGCTCTCTCACTACAGATCCGTCGTATTTCAAGGAAACAGTTTACGGCCACATATGGAGTATCTCCGTACTCGGAAGAAATTGCACTACCAATTTTCCCCTTATGAAATGGTAAAGTTGGGGTCTACACCAGTATGTTAGCGCAATTTTTTTTTTTTCTACACTAACATGCTGGTGTTGCCCCATACTTTTCATTTTCATAAGAGGTAAAAGGAAATAAAGACCCCCAAAATTTGTAACACAATTTCTCCCCCACAGCCCCCACACACACACATACACAGCCCCCATATACACAACCGCCATATACACATACACAGCCCCCTATACTCATACACAGCCCCATATACACATACACAACCGCCATATACACATACACAACCCCCATATACACATACACAACCCCCCATATACACATCCCCCATATACACATACACAGCCCCCACACACACATGCACAGACCAATATACACATACACAACCCTCATATACACATACACAGCCCCCATATACACACATACACAGCTCCCACACACACACATACACAGCCCCCACACACACATACACAGCCCCCATATTCACATACACAGCCACCACACACATACACAGCCCCCACACACACATACACAGCCCCCACACACATACACAGCCCCCACACACACATACACAGCCCCATATACACATACACAGCCCCCATATACACATACACAGCCCCCACACACACATACACAGCCCCCATATACACATACACAGCCCACACACACACATACACAGCCCACACACACACATACACAGCCCCCATATTCACATACACAGCCCCCATATACACATACACAGCCCACACACACACATACACAGCCCCCATATTCACATACACAGCCCCCATATACACATACACAGCCCCCATATACACATACACAGCCCCCACTCACACATACACAGCCCCCATATTCACATACACAGCCCCCACACACATACACAGCCCCCACACACACATACACAGCCCCCATATTCACATACACAGCCCCCACACACTTACACAGCCCCCAAACACACATACACAGCCCCCATATACACATACACAGCCCCCACACACACATACACAGCCCCATATACACATACACAGCCCCCATATACACATACACAGCCCACACACACACACATACACAGCCCCCATATTCACATACACAGCCCCCACACAAACATACACAGCCCCCATATACACATACACAGCCCCCTATACTTATACACAGCCCCATATACACATACACAGCCCCCATATACACATACACAGCCCACACACACAGCCCCCATATTCACATACACAGCCCCCACACAAACACACACAGCCCCCATATACACATACACAGCCCCCACTCACACATACACAGCCCCATATACTCATACACAGCCCCCATCTACACATCCCCCCAAACACACACATACACAGCCCCCACACACACATACACAGCCCCCATATACACATACACAGCCCCCACACACACATACACAGCCCCCACACACACATACACAGCCCCATATACTCATACATAGCCCCCATATACACATACACAGCCCCCACATACACAGCCCCCATACACACATACACAGCCCCCACACACACATACACAGCCCCATACACATATACACTGCCCCATACACATATACACAGCCCCATACACATATACACTGCCCCCATACACATACACTGCCATACCAGAACAGAACAAAACCCCATACCGCGACTGAATAAAAACGCTATACCAGAACAGAAACATACCACCATACCGTGACTGAATAACACTGCCATACCAAAACAGAACAATATCGCCATACCGTGACTAAATAACAATGCCATACCAAAACACAACAATACTGCCATACCTTGACTAACACTGCAATAACATACCGTGACTGAAGATGCAGTAGATATTTCTCACACATGCACGTTTTATATATTTATATATATATATATATATATATATATATATATATATATATATATATACATACATACACACACACACACACACACACACATCAGCGTTTCCCAACCAGGGTGCCTCCAGCTGTTGCAAATCTACAACTCCCAGCATGCCCAATTGCAGTTTTACAACAGCTAGAGGCACCCTGAGAAACATTGGTCTATGTGTGTGTCTGTGTGTGTAAATATCAGTGTTTCCCAACCAGTGTGCCTACAGCTGTTGCAAAACTACAACTCCCACCATGCCCAATTGCAGTTTTGCAACTGCTTGGGGCACCCTGAGAAACAATGGTGTGTATATGTGTATATATATATATATATATATATATATATATATATATATATATGAATCACCGTGAAAATTCTAGCACAGGACGACTTCTAGTGCGGTGCAAAGTGTCCCCCAGTATGCCACACTGGATCCCCATAAAACTGCCTCCTCTAGGAAACAGCACCCAACACGAAGTCCAGGTATTATGCAGGCTACAAGGTCTTTATTTGCATCAGAGCATAAAGTGCGATGTTTCGGCTAGCAAGCCTTTTTCAAGCAATGCTTGTAGTCTGCATAATACCTGGACTTCGTGTTGGGTGCTGTTTCCTAGAGGAGGACGTTTTATGTGTGTGTGTGTATATATATATATATATATATATATATATATATATATACACATACATACATACATACATACATACATACACAGAAAATCTGCAGCACTCCAGGCCCAATAATTAAGATTCTACCATATGTGACTGAACTTGCATCTCCATCTCAAAGAGGCAGCGCCACAGAAGTGGCAACTTTTTTCCTGCACCTTTCTCATAGTGAGGAAGAATACACAATGACATCAGTGACTACAGGTGACGTCTTCTCTATAGTGAGGAGAATACACAATGACATCAGTGATTACAGGTGACGTCTTCTCTATAGTGAGGAGAATACACAATGACATCAGTGACTACAGGTGACGTCTTCTCTATAGTCTTCCCTTATCTAATTCAGATGGTACATACCAGTGGGTCCAGCTAAATCTTCTCTCTGCAGAACTTGACGCCCAGATGGCATTGGTTCATTACTTTGTCAGCGGAGTCTGATCCTCTATATGAAAATGATAATTAATATAATGCTGCCAAACACGGACTTCTCTGAAAATAATACTACCACACACTTTATCCTCTGAATAGAATACAATCGCACACTGTACCCTCAAGATATATAATACTACTACACACTGTGCTCTCTGAATATAGTACTACTGAACACTGCGCTCTCTGAATATAATACTACTGAACACTGCACTCTCTGAAAATAAACCTGCCACACACTGTACTCTCTGAATATAATACTACTGAACACTGCACTCTCTGAAAATAAACCTGCCACACACTGTACTCTCTGAATATAATACTACTGCACACTGTGCTCTCTGAATATAAACCTGGCACACACTGTACTCTCTGAATATAATACTACTGCACACTGTGCTCTCTGAATATAAACCTGGCACACACTGTACTCTCTGAATATAATACTACTGCACACTCTGCTCTCTGAATATGATACTAATGCACACTGCACTCTCTGAATATGATACTACTGCACACTGTGCTCTCTGAATATAAACCTGGCACACACTGCACTCTCTGAATATTAAACTACTGCACACTCTGCTCTCTGAATATGGTACTACTGCACACTGCACTCTCTGAATATGATACTACTGCACACTGCGCTCTCTCAATATAATACTACTGCACACTGTGCTCTCTGAATATAAACCTGGCACACACTGTACTCTCTGAATATAATACTACTGCACACTGCACTCTCTGAATATGATACTACTGCACACTGCGCTCTCTGAATATAAACCTGGCACACACTGTACTCTCTGAATATAATACTACTGCACACTCTGCTCTCTGAATATGATACTACTGCACACTGCACTCTCTGAATATGATACTACTGCACACTCTGCTCTCTGAATATAAACCTGGCACACACTGCACTCTCTGAATATTAAACTACTGCACACTCTGCTCTCTGAATATGGTACTACTGCACACTGCACTCTCTGAATATGATACTACTGCACACTGCGCTCTCTGAATATAATACTACTGCACACTGTGCTCTCTGAATATAAACCTGGCACACACTGTACTCTCTGAATATAATACTACTGCACACTGCACTCTCTGAATATGATACTACTGCACACTGCGCTCTCTGAATATAAACCTGGCACACACTGTACTCTCTGAATATAATACTACTGCACACTCTGCTCTCTGAATATGATACTACTGCACACTGCGCTCTCTGAATATGATACTACTGCACACTGCGCTCTCTGAATATAATACTACTGCACACTGCGCTCTCTGTATATGATACTGCTGCACACTGCGCTCTCTGAATATGATACTACTGCACACTGCGCTCTCTGAATATGATACTACTGCACACTGCACTCTCTGAATATGATACTACTGCACATTGTACCCTCTGAATGGTACTACTGCACAATGTACCTTTGGAATATAATAATACCACACACTATACCCTCTGAGTATAATACTGCCACAGATTGTATCCCCTATATATAACACTACCACACACTGTGCTCTCTGAATATGATACTACTGCACATTGTACCCTCTGAATGATACTACCACACAATGTACCTTTGGAATATAATAATACCACACACTATACCCTCTGAGTATAATACTGCCACAGATTGTATCCTCTATATATAACACTACCACACACTGCACTCTCTGAATATGATACTATTACATACTGCGCCTCTGAATATAACCTTGTCATACATTAAACCTTATATGATACACCATACCTCACCCTCACATATAGTGATAATGCCTCCTGACCTGTGCAGGGGTAATACGCACAGTGATGTCACAGTACAGCGATGAAACACCCAATAATGTCACAATACAGGGATAATATATACAGTGATGTCACAATACAGGGATAATACAAACAGTGATGTCACAGTGCAGGGATAATACACACAGTGATGTCACCGTACAGAGATAATACACACAGTGATGTCACAGTACAGCGATGAAACACCCAATAATGTAACAATACATGGATAATATATACAGTGATGTCACAATACAGGGATAATACAAACAGTGATGTCACAGTACATGGATTATACACACAGTGATGTCACAGTACAGGGATAATACACACGATGATGTCACAGTACAGGGATAATACACACAGCAACATCACAGTACAGGGATAATACACACAGCAATATCACAGTACAGGTATAATACACACAGTGATGTCACCGTACAGAGATAATACACACAGTGATGTCACAGTACAGGGATAATACAAACGATGATGTCACAGTACAGGGATAATACACACAGTGATGTCACAGTACAGTGATAATGCACACAGTGATGTCACAGTACAGTGATAATGCGCACAGTGATGTTACAGTACAGTGATAATGCACACAGTGATGTCACAGTACAGTGATAATGCACACAGTGATGTCACAGTACAGGGATAATACACACAGTGATGTCACAGTACAGGGATAATACACACAGTGATGTCACCGTACAGAGATAATACACACATTGAGGTCACAGTACAGGGATAATACACACGATGATGTCACAGTAGAGGGATAATACACACAGTGATGTCACAGTACAGTATAATGCACACAGTGATGTCACAGTACAGTGATAATGCACACAGTGATGTCACAGTGCAGGGATAATACAAACAGTGATGTCACAGTACAGGGATAATACACACAGTGATGTCACAGTGCAAGGATAATACACACAGTGATGTCACTGTACAGAGATAATACACACATTGGGGGAGATTTATCAAAACCTGTGCAAAGGAAAAGTTGACCAGTTGCCCATAGCAACCAATCAAATCGCTTCTTTCATTTTGCAGAGGCCTTGTTAAAAATGAAAGAAGCGATCTGATTGGTTGCTATGGGCAACTGGGCAACTTTTCCTCTGCACAGGTTTTGATAAATCTCCCCCATTGAGGTCACAGTACAGGGATAATACACATGATGATGTCACAGTACAGGGATAATACACACAGTGATGTCATAGTACAGGGAAACTGCACACAGTGATGTCACAGTACAGGGATAATACCCACAGTGATGTCACCATACAGAGATAATACACACAGTGATGTCATAGTACAGGGAAACTGCACACAGTGATGTCACAGTACAGGGATAATACACACAGTGATGTCACAGTACAGGGAAACTGCACACAGTGATGTCACAGTACAGAGATAATACACACAGTGATGTCATAGTACAGGGAAACTGCACACAGTGATGTCACAGTACAGGGATAATACCCACAGTGATGTCACCATACAGAGATAATACACACAGTGATGTCATAGTAGAGGGATATACACAGTACAGGGTTAGAACTCACAATGGGGTGAGGATTGGCAGGGGTCAGGGCACAGTATTTATAGTGTTACCTATGTAACCTGCCTGTCATGCCATCATCCACTGTTCACTTGCACTCTGGTCCTTCCTCTGACCCCAGCAGGCCTCCGTATGTGTCTATGATCACATGACCAGCAGGGGAGGAGCTGAGCTGGAGGTTGAGATCGCTGTGTGTATGGCAGTGTTTCCCAAGCAGGTGCATACAGATATAGCAAAACTACAACTCCCAGCATATCCAGACAGCTTTTGGCTATCTGGGCATGCTGGGAGCTGTGGTTTTCAACAGCTGGATGCGCACTGCTTGGGAAACACTGCTATAGGAAGGCAGTGAAGGGGTCCATATGTGTACACATAGGACACAACAGAGCAGGTATATTTCCCCTCCCCTGGATCTCCACTGATGGCAGGAGCGGCTCACAGTTGGGGGCCCGGCTGTATGAGTCATCTGTGACTGTGGGGACTCATAATGATGCGCACAGTCCTGAAGCCGCCGGCCACCGCGGTGCCTGTCACAGGAGGGGGGGGGGGAGGGGTGTTCAGCGGTCGGGATTGCTGCCCCCATGAAAAGTGCCTTATAGGAAAAACCGTCCCTGGCTGCAGCGCAGTGGACCGGTGGGGCTAAAGGGCTAGCTGCTTTGGGCCCCCAGGAATGCCCCATACACATACACTGCCCCGGGGGTCAAGTCCTGGAAAAAAAAAGGGGGGGGGGTTGTATGCACAGCCGAGATCGCAGGGGTCCCCAATTGCGGGGCCCCTGCGATCAGACATCTTATCCCATATCCTTTGGATAGAGGATAAGATGTCTAGAGGAGGAGTACCCTTTTAAAGGAGTACTCTGGGGCAGTATTCCTGCTCAGTCCTGCCCGGGCTGCAAAAAAAAATGAAAATAAACCATCTCTCACCTTCCTGGGTTCCCGCGGAGCGCCACTACAGCTGATCGGTCCTCCGGTCCATCCTCTTCATACTTCCGGGTGTAACGAAGCGTCACATGGCGCTCAGCCTATCGCCGCCGCGATGTTCTGCCTCGGCCCATAATAGGCTGAGCGCCATGTGACGATTCGTTCACACGGAAGTATGAATAAGATGGACCGGAGGACCCATCAGCTGTAGTGGCGCTCCGCGGGAACCCAGGAAGGTGAGAGATGGTTTATTTTCATTTTTTTGCAGCCCGGGCAGGACGGAGCAGGAAAACTCTGCACCAGAGTACTTCTTTAAGTACCAGGGCACCAAGATGTATATTTACATCCAATGGGGGAGATTTATTAAAACCTGTGCAGAGGATAAGTTGACCAGTTGCCCATAGCAACCAATCAGATCGCTTGTTTATTTTTTTAAAAGGCCTCTGAAAATGAAAGCAGCGATCTGATTGGTTGCTATGGGCAACTGCTCCACTTTTCCTCTGCACAGGTCTTTATATATCTCCCCCAATGTTCTTAAGGGGTTATCATTCTGATAATACACTGTAACAAAAACCTCCTCATGTCCCTATCATCATGATAACACACTGTAAGAAACCTCCTCATGTAATCTTCTTAGAATTGGGGTGACACACTGTAACAAGCCTCCTCCTCATGTAATCACCTTACTACTGGGGTGACACACTGTAACAAACCTCCTCCTCATGTAATCACCTTACTACTGGGGTGACACACTGTAACAAACCTCCTCCTCATGTAATCACCTTACTACTGGGGTGACACACTGTAACAAACCTCCTCCTCATGTAATCACCTTACTACTGGGGTGACACACTGTAACAAACCTCCTCATCATGTAATCTCCTTACTACTGGGGTGACACACTGTAACAAACCTCCTCATGTAATCTCCTTACTACTGGGGTGACACACTGTAACAAACCTCATCATGTAATCTCCTTACTACTGGGGTGACACACTGTGACAAAACTCCTCCTCATGTAATCTCCTTACTACTGGGGTGACACACTGTAACAAACCTCCTCCTCATGTAATTACCTTACTACTGGGGTGACACACTGTAACAAACCTCCTCCTCCTGTAATCACTTTACTACTGGGGTGACACACTGTAACAAACCTCCTCCTTCTGTAATCACTTTACTACTGGGGTGACACACTGTAACAAATCTTCCATGTAATTACCTTACTGGGGTGACATGTCTCCTCCAGCTCCGCCCCGCCTCCTCCACAGCATCACACAGGTCCTTCAACCACGATCTTCCCTCTCCACCACAGCTAAGCTCCGCCCCAACATGTGATGGTGACATCATCACAGGTCCTACATCTCCAGCATCTAGCAGTCTGGGCCAGGGGAGGAGACGGAGGGAGGGTAAGAACAGAGAGGATGGTCCTGCAGGACTAATGTAAGGAACAGCATCCCTCCTGTGGAAAATGCAAAGGAACGCTGTTCCTGCAGGACTCGAGCCCTGCACTGCCCCCATACACATACACTGCCCCATACCATACACACTGCCCCCATACACATACACTGCCCCATACCATACACACTGCCCCATACACATACTCTGCCCCATACACATACACTGCCCCATACCATACACACTGCCCCCATACACAGCCCCCATACACATACACTGCCCCATACCATACACACTGCCCCATACCATACACACTGCACCATACACATACACATACACTGCCCCATACACATACACTGCCCCATACCATACACACTGCCCCATACCATACACACTGCACCATACACATACACTGCCCCCATACACATACACTGCCCCATACACATACACTGCCCCCATACACCGCCCCATACACATACACTGCCCCCATATACATACACTGCCCCCATACTCATACACTGCCCCCATACTCATACACTGCCCCATACACATGTACTGCCCCCATACACAGCCCCCATACACATACACTGCCCCATACCATACACTGCCCCATACCATACACACTGCCCCATACACATACACTGCCCCATACACATACACACTGCCCCGTACCATACACTGCCCCATACACATACACTGCCCCATACCATACACTGCCACATACACATACACTGCCCCATACACATACACTGCCCCCATATACATACACTGCCCACATACACTGCCCCATACCATACACACTGCCCCCATACACAGCCCCATACCATACACTGCTACATACACTGCCCCATACCATACACACTGCCCCATACCATACACACTGCCCCATACCATACACTGCCCCATACACATACACTGCACCCATACACATACACTGCCCCATACCATATACTGCCCCAATACACATACAATGCCCCCCATAAGCATACAATGCCCCCCATACACATACACTGCCCCCATACACATGCACTGCCCCCATACACATACACTGCCCCCATACACATACACTGCCCCATACACATACACTGCCCCCATACACAGACACTTCCCCCATACTCATACACTGCCCCCATACTCATACACTGCCCCATACCATACACACTGCCCCATACACATACACTGCCCCCATACACATACACTGCCCACATACACTGCCCCCATACACATACACTGCCCCATACACGTAAACTGACGACATACACTGTCCCATACACATACACTGCCCCCATACCTTACACACAGCCCCATACAAATGCACTGCCCCATACACATATACTGCCCCTATATACACACACGTACACAACCCCATGCACACATACACTGCCCCTATAAACACACACGTACACAACCCCATACACACATACACAGTCCCATACCATATAAACTGCCCCATACACATGCACTGCCCCATACACATACACTGCCCCATACACATACACAGCCACCATATACACACATACACAGCCCCCATACACAAAAACAGCCCCATACCATATACACTGCCCCTATATACACACATAGACACAGCCCCCACACACAGTCCACCATACACACAAACACAGCCCCCCACACACACACATACAGCCCTGTACCATATACACTGCCCCATACACATACACTGCCCCCATACACTGCCCCATACACATACACTGCCCCCATACACATACACTGCCCCATACCATACACACTGCCCCATACACTTACACATACACCCATACAAATATACTCGCATACACAGCCCCATATACTCACCTACACTGCCCCATACACATGCACTGCTCCCATACACATACACTGCCCCCATATACACACACATACAGAGCCCCCATATACACACATACACAGCCCCATACAAAATACACTGCCCCATACACATACACTGCCCCCATCTACACACACATACACAGCCCCCATATACACTGCCCCATACACATGTACTGCCCCCATATACTCACATGCACTGCCCCCCATACACTGCCCCTATGTACACGCACATACACAGCCCACATATATACTGCCTCATACACATACACTGCACCATACACATATACTGCCCCTATATACACACATACACAGCCCCATACCATATACATAGCCTCATACACATACACTGCCCCTATAAACACACACAGCCATACACATACACTCAGGACCAGTTTTAGATTTAATGTGGCGCTGGGCAAAATTAAAAGTGGGGCCGCAAAAGCCAAACAAGTTAGATTTTATTGTGAAACGACTGATGTCATTACAAAGTAAAATTGGTAGTGCATAAAACAAGTGCTTGTAGGGGTCTGTAGGTGGAAAACTGAAAGCGTTATGGTTTTTAGAAGGTGGGGAGGAAAAAACAAAAGTGCAAAAACGGAAAAACGCTGAGTCCTGAAAGGGTTAAATGATCAGGAGCACAAGCCACAAAGCGTATGTCCCTGTAGACACACAATATTTGCTAGACACACAATACCGCTATTGTTCCAAATTAAAAACCACGATAAAAAGACCAATATTCTGACATACAATAACATATACTGTAGTGGTAGATACCAACTATACACTGGCACCCTGCAGATCGAATGAGGCCGGGTTCACATATGTCAGGCGTGCACTGGAGGGAAACTAATGCTAGAACTGATCCCATTTATTTGAATGGGGCAGTTCACAATCATCCAGCGTCTTAATTTTGACACCGGATTGTTGGACACACCGGAGAGGGAGGTTTGGATTACACCCCCTGAAAAACACTACTGTGCGTGTGTGTATGTATATATATATCATAGGAAAGAAAAATAAAATATATATATATATATATATATATATATATTTCCCAACCAGAGTGTATCCAGCTGTTGCAAAACTACAACTCTCAGCATGCTGGGATTTGTAGTATTCCAACAGCTGGAGGCACCCTGGTTGCGAAACATTGATATATACACACACATGCATAAATCAGTGTTTCCCAACCAGGATGCCGCCAGCTATTACAAAACTATCAATCCCAGCATGCCTAAATAGCCTAAACACCCTGTTTGGGAAACACTGTTAACAATATATATATATATATATATATATATATATATATATATATATATATATATATATATATATACAAAGTCCCGAAATCACAGCACCAGTCAGGTCATGGATCTTGAAATACTGGATTATTTTATTCTTCCCCACAGCAAATGCAACGTTTCGGCAGTAGTAGCCTTTATCAAGCATAATACAAATACAAAATGTGCATATATATATATATATATATATATATATATATATATATATATATATATATATCACAGATACATTTCATTGGCTACAACTCATGTGATACAAATGTATAATTATCTAAAAACGCACCTCTATTTAAATTTAATTGGAGCAATGCTCTGTTAATCACAGTGATGTCAAGTTGACATAGCATCCGTCTATATACAATACAATCAATACACATATAAAGTGCCCTGTGCCATATGACATACAGTGCTATATAGTGTTATATAGGTATCTTCAGTATCAGCCAAATATATAACTCGATCGCACCCAGAACATGCCGATCGCTGCCATCTCCGTTCTCATTCTTGTTTGTATACAAAGCGACTGCGCATGCGTCGGAAAAGTTCCTACGTATCAGCGCATCACTTCCGCTCTCGATCGCTCACAGTAATGTGTGCTGATCAGGTGCGCGTAATGCCCTTACCCACACTAATCACCATTTTCGTTCTGCGGCTGCGCAAACGGGTCCGACGATCGTGTTATCACACTGGACATATCGCGATCCAGCCGGCCGGCTGTGCATGCGCATTGTAACCAAACACTTGTAACCTAGCAAATCATGTTTGAATAGTACAACAGTAAATGCTGACATCAAATTATCATGCAACTGATATTTTATTTCTAGATGACATGAATGAGGGCATATATTAGAAAAAAAAATAATATATAAGAGGATGGCTGCAATGGCTGCGATCTTGGCTGTAGTGAAGGTCCCCAAGCATTTGCTGTGGGGAAGAATAAAATAATTCAGTATTTCAAGATCCATGACCTGACTGGTGCTGTGATTTCGGGACTTTGTTTATATATATATATATATATATATATATATATATATATATATATATATTCTTTTATTTTATTGAAGAGCTGAGGTATGTGCTCTCAAGTCACCCAAGTGCAAGTATTCACACAAAATACCGTGCACAAGGATGCGGTCTATCGCAAGCCCTTTTTTTACACTTGATCTTAGCCAAAAGGCCCAGAGGTGATAACCGGTAAAGGGGTGGAACCAACCATGCCCCCTTCATGAGCACTCACACTACTTATAGGGAAGAAAGGAAGGCTGGCAGGCGGCCTCCCATGCATAGGAAAGGAGGGAGGCAGGCAGTCTCCCATACACTCTCTGGGTGGGTGGCAGTCAGCCACCCGTACATACAGCACAGGCTAAATCCACATCATTGCTTAAAAGAAGGACAGGAGTCCATTCCACTCTGATGGAGCAATAAGCAATGCAATCCATACCCTGGCTTTTACAGGAACCCCTGTAATTGTGTAATTCACATTTCTTGCCACAAGATGGCAGTGGTGTTTTAAAATCTTGAACGCTGTGCACAGCTAACTCCGTACTATTGAAATTGCTCAGTGTCTGTCAGACAGACTGGTATTTAGACTCTTCTATCTAGTTAGTTCCGGTGCCCTGCTGCAGCTCGGGCACGGGAGTTACTAACTAAACTGGGACACTGGCACAGCGTTATTATTAAAACATAATCCTCCCTTACTTTAAAGGAAGGGAGGATTACGTTTTATATCATAAAAAACTATTTCGGAAACTATCTCGGAGTTAGCTGTGCACAGCGTTCAATATTTTAAAACACCACTGCCATCTTGTGGCAAGAAATGTGAATTACACAAGTCAAGAAATATTTTAAAGAAGCATTAATAAAAGTACATTTTTAGGGGATCTTTAGTCAGGGTTAATCCTGAGGGGAATTATTTCCCCAAGTAGGTTGTTCATTAATAAGTCGGCCCAGAGATCCCTAGGGGATTTAGCTTGTGTAAGTTTTCGTGACATATTCTACTTTAACATAGCGGTAAATTTTCGTCGTTACTTGCATCCTTTCTTGGTGAAAAATCACAAAATGTCATGAAAATTTTGAAAATTTAGCATTTTTCTAACTTTGAAACTCTCTGCTTGTAAGGAAAATGGATATTCCAAATACATTTTATATTGATTCACTAACACAATATGTCTAATTTATGTTGGCATCATAAAATTGACCTATTTTTTACTTTTTGAAGACATTAGAGGGCTTCAAAGTATAGCAGCAATTTTCAAAATTTTCATGAAAATTTTATAATCTGAATTTTTCACAGACCAGTTAAGTTTGAACTGGATTTGAGGGGCCATTCTGTGAGAAATACCCCATAAATGACCCCATTGTAGAAACTTCACCCCTCACAGTTTTCAAAAAATCAAAATCTGCATTTTTTACACTAACATATTCTTGTAGCCCAATTTTTTTTTCATTTTAAAAGTGGTAAAAGGAGAAAAAGCCCCCCAAAATTTGTAGCTCAGTTTCTCTCGAGTACGTAAATACATCATATGTTGACATAAAGTGCTTTGTGGGCTCACAACATGGCTCAAGAGGGAAAGAGCAACTGTAGGATTTTTTTAAACAAATTTTGCTGTCATGGTTTTTGGGGCCATGTTGCATTTAGGAAGCCCCCATGGTGCCAGAACAGCAAAAAAAACATATGGCATACTATTTTGGAAACTATACCCCTCAAGGAATGTAACAAGGGGTATAGTGAGCCTCAACACCCCACAGGTGTTTGGCGACTTTGCGTTGAAGTTGGGTGTAAAAATGGAAAATTAGATTTTCTCTATCGGCTCCATTGGGGGACACAGACCATGGGTGTATGCTGCTGTCTCTAGGAGGTATAACACTATGGCAACAAACAAAGTCAGCTCTTCCCAGCAGGATATACCCGCCTCTAGGCCCTGAGCTAATCAGTTTTAGCTTAGTGTCTGAAGGAGGTGGACATGGTCTGGAATTCTCCAGACCAGGTCTTCTGTTTCTTATTTTTCCTAGTTAGGGTATGTGTTAGTTTTTTATTCCGTTTTCTTTCATGTTTTCAGGTGGGGACTCAGGAACTGCGGCTCACTGTTTCCCCATCGTGATTGAGGGGGCACAGACATTGCGTATATGCGCTGTTCACCCCCTCTCGCCAACGGTCAGCGTCTGGGGTTGTACCTCATGGGTCCGGGTCCCCCTATTCCCTGCTCGCTTTGCTCGCACATGGTAGCTCAGCGTGATGCAGGTAACAGAAAGCTGACTGAAAACCTTACAGAAGACTCCATTAGGTAAGTACTTCTGATTGAGGTGAGTATATATTCTTCTCCCTTTAGGTACTGACTTGCAACCTCTGGAAACCCTCATTTTTTGGCCCACCTTTCAGGGTCCAAGGGGCTGGCCTGTGTTAGGGGCTCTATCTTTTATTCTAAAAAAGGGGCGAGCAATGGCATATTGGAAATGAATGGTTTTCTTTATTATTATGCATATGTGTGTGTGTGTGTTATACTATGCGGCTGACAGCCGCGGCGCTTACTATGTGGCTGACAGCCGCGGCGCTTTTACTGTTCGGGGGCATGAAGCGCCGACTTACTTTCGCTTTCGGCAGCAGACGACTGTCGGCGGATATGTGTATCGCCCGCTCACTTCCCCGTGGGCGCATATGCGGCTGACATGTGCGTCTGGGGCAAGGAGCTGGCGCCATTACTATTGTTCTTCTCGGCGGCCGGGGCGCTATAGCTCCGCCCACAGGGCCGTCGGAGCTCACTGGAGGCGTGAATTGTCCTCCAATCAGAGCCGTGCGGGCGATTTTCGGTGGCAGAGGTCAATCAGACAGGGCCCCTGCTCCAGGTACGCCCCTCTCTGGCTATTGGCTGGCCTTTTTCTCCCTCTCTATCTACACAGAGCGGAGTTCTCCTCACAGCAGCCGCCACAAGGGACACAGACTCGGGTGAGATAGTTCTTTTTTCATTATGTTCGTACCCAGAACTGTTCCTCCCTCTAAACAGACAACTGGAGCGTTAGTTTCCTATTTTGTCTGTAAGAACTGTAATTCCAAAATGCCTGGTTCTGCTGAACCCACTTGCTCTGCCTGCTCCTCTGCTGCCCCAGACCCCCTGGTACCCTCGGATGCTCTTTCAGTTCTGGTGGATTCGGCCGCCCCTCAAGCCTGGGTTTCTTCCCTATCCCAGTATATGGCTGACTTGACTCAAGTCTCCCGTTTGGTGGCTGAGGCTTCTCGTGACGTGGTGTCTGCCTTGAAGAGGTCTGCCCTGTGCCAACCCTCTAAAGGGCCCCCCTCCTCTTCTCCACATACTTCACCCTCTCACAAGCATACTAGGGGTGTATCTTCTGACTCTTCCATTGAGTCTTCAGGTAGACGTGGGTGCTCCCCTCGTGGGTCCCGCCCCCCCGTGTCATCTGGTCACAAACGTCGCTCCTCCAGAGGACGTTCCCGGAATCGCCACTCTGTCTCGCAAGAGTTGCGTACCCGGTCAGGGTAGCCCCCCTCCAGGGCTGCCTCCACTTGTTCACATTCTCCTGGTGAACTGGTGGATGAGGCTTTCGAATCGGCATCTGACTCGGAGGACCGCTCGGATACAGTTGAAATGGTGAACTCATTGGTTGCGGCCATAAGAGACACCTTTCACTTAGAGGACCCAGGATCTTCGGATGTGACTCCTGAAGTATTTTTTCATCATGCTAAACTGGCACCTCAAAGGTTCAGCTCTCACGCTGAATTTGACACCCATCTGGAATCTGCATGGAAACATCCGGACAAGAGGCCCCCCTGGAATGAAGAAGGTTCAGGTGCGTTACCCATTCGACAAGGACCTTGTCTCTAAGGTGGTTTCCCCTCCCTTGGTGGATCCACCAATTTCCCGCCTCTCTAAGGCTACTACACTGTCGCTAGCAGATATGGATGCTTTCAAGGATTCAACGGACAAGAAGGTGGAGTCCTTAGCGAAGTTTGCCTCTGAAGCAGCAGGCTCTTCTCTGCTTCCCACCTTCGCCTCGGCTTGGGTGTCCAAGGCCCTATCGGTGTGGTGCTCAAAACTCCGTCAGGGTATCCAGACGGGATCCCCCCCAGAGGATCTGTCTGCTTTGGTGCTCCAATGCTCTAAAGCTGGGGACTTTCTGTGCACAGCTTCCATGCAGTCAGCCCGTTGTGCTGCCTTTGCTGTGGGTCACCTGGCGGCCCTCCGCCGTTCCATGTGGCTTAACCCCTTAAGGACTCAGGGTTTTTCCGTTTTTGCACTTTCGTTTTTTCCTCCTTACCTTTTAAAAATCATAACCCTTTCAATTTTCCACCTAAAAATCCATATTATGGCTTATTTTTTGCGTCGACAATTCTACTTTGCAGTGACATTAGTCATTTTACCCAAAAATGCACGGCGAAACGGAAAAAAAAATCATTGTGCGACAAAATCGGAAAAAAAACGCCATTTTGTAACTTTTGGGGGCTTCCGTTTCTACTCAGTGCATATTTCGGTAAAAATTACACCTTATCATTATTCTGTAGGTCCATACGGTTAAAATGATACCCTACTTATATAGGTTTGATTTTGTCGCACTTCTGGAAAAAATCCTAACTACATGAAGGAAAATTTATACGTTTAAAAATGTCATCTTCTGACCCCTTTAACTTTTTTATTTTTCCACGTACAGGGCGGTATGAGGACTAATTTTTTGAGCCGTGATCTGAAGTTTTTTTAATGGTATAAAAAGTGACCAAAATACGCTTTTTTGGACTTTGGAATTTTTTTGCGCGTAAGCCATTGACCGTGCGGTTTAATTAATGATATATTTTTATAGTTCGGACATTTACGCACGTATGTTTTTTTTTGTTTTTTTACACTGTTTTATTTTTTTATGGGAAAAGGGGGGTGATTCAAACTTTTATTAGGGAAGGGGTTAAATGACCTTTATTAACACTTTTTTTTTACATTTTTTTTGCAGTGTTATAGGTCCCATAGGGACCTATAACACTGCACACACTGATCTCCTATGCTGATCACAGGCGTGTATTAACACGCCTGTGATCAGCATTATCGGCACTTGACTGCTCCTGCCTGGATCTCAGGCACGGAGCAGTCATTCGTCGATCGGACACCGAGGAGGCAGGTAAGGACCCTCCCGGTGTCCGGTCAGCTGTTCAGGACGCCGCGATTTCACCGCGGCGGTCCCGAACAGCCCGACTGAGCAGCCGGGTCACTTTCAGTTTCACTTTAGAAGCGGCGGTCAGCTTTGACCGCCGTTTCTAAAGGGTTAATACCGCACATCACCGCGATCGGCGATGTGAGGTATTAGCCGCGGGTCCCGGCCGTTGATGAGCACCGGGACCGACGCGATATGATGCAGGATCACGGCGCGATCCCGCTTCATATCGCGGGAGCCGGCGCTGGACTTAAATATACGTCCTGCGTCGTTAAGGGGTTAAGGCTTGGGATGCGGATGCCGCTTCCAAAAGGTCTCTCACCGAGCTTCCTTTTACTGGTGCCCGTCTTTTTGGCAAGCGCCTTGACGAGATTATCTCTGAGGCGACGGGGGGCAAGAGTTCCTTGTTGCCTCAAAATAAGGCTCGCTCTACTTCCCAGAGGAAGTCCTCTTCCTTTCAGTCCTTTCGGACTTTTGGCCCTAATAAGGGGTCTAGGCAGGCGCCTTCGCGGGACAAGAAGGCTCCCTCATTCCGGGCGTGCCCGGAAGTTGGACACCAACCGTTCCGGCCGTTTTGCGGCCAAATTGGGCAAACGCAAACCCACTTCCGCATGAAGTGATGCCCCCACCTGCAGATTTTTCTCGGGTGGGAGGTCGTCTCTTACTTTTTCGAGACATCTGGACCACACACATTCAGGACTCTTTGGTCAGGGACGTGGTGTCCAACGGATACCGAATCGAATTTGCCTTCCTCCCGAGGGATCGTTTTTTTCAGTCCCGGGCCCCCTGGTCTCCTTCTCTGGCGAAACAGTTTCGGAAGGCTCTCCGGTCCCTGCTTCTCCAGGGAGTTATTGTTCCCGTTCCTCCAAGGGAACGTTTTTGGGGTTTCTATTCCAATCTTTTTGTGGTCCCCAAGAAGGGCGGTTCTGTGCGGCCAATCCTGGACCTCAAGCGTCTCAACCTTCATCTTCTCATCCGCCACTTCCGATTGGAATCCCTCCGTTCGGTAGTGGCATCCATGGAACAAGGGGACTTTCTTTCTTCAGTGGACATCAAAGATGCCTACCTCCATGTTCCAATATTTCCCAGCCATCAATGGCTTTTTTTCCTATTACTCCTTGTGAAAATGAAAAATTTGGGATAACACCAGCATTTTAGTGAAGAAATTAAAATTTTTCATTTTCATGTCCAACTTTAATGAAAATTTGTCAAACACCTGTGGGGTGTTAAAGCTCACTATACCCCTTCTTACATTTTGTGAGGGGTGTAGTTTCCAAAATGGGGTCACATGTGGGTATTAATTTTTGTGCGTTTATGTCAGAACCGCTGTAAAAGGTAAAAGGAGAAAAAGCCCCCCAAAATTTGTTGGTCAATTTTTACCGAGTACGGTAAAGTGAGAGAGCGCCATGCGCATTTAAGGCCTAAACTAGATATTTGCATAGGGACGGATGCAAGAGTTAGACTTGCCTCGGATACCAAAATTACCCTACGGCAGTGTTTCGCAAACAGAGTGCCTCCAGCTGTTGCAAAACTCCCAGCATGCCTGGACAGTCAATGGCTGTCTGGCAATACTGGGAGTTGTTGTTTTGCAACAGCTGGAGACTGCGTTTTAGAAACCGTGCCATACCAAAGGTTTCTCATTTTTATTGGGGGGGGGGGACTGTGTAGGGGTATGTTTATAGGTAGTGTTTTTAGGGTACATTCAGACTGACGGGGGATTACAGCGAGTTTCCTGCTGGGAGTTTGAGCTGCAGCAGAAAATTTCCTGCATCTCTAGCTTGCAGCGAGAGACTAACTGTAAACCCCCGCCCGTGTGAATGTACCCTGTACATTCGCATGGAGGGGGGGGGCAAACCCCCAGGTACCGCCACCATCTTCTCCCCCCCCCCCCTCTCTGCCTGACATCCAGGGGCACCCTCAGTCCTTAAGGACTTTGAAACGGGGGCGTATGGACACGCCCTCCATCCTTAAGGGGTTAAGATCTGCATATGAAAACAACACGCCTACCTTTGTTGCCTGTAGCCACCTCCCTGGCTGTCCGGACACGGAATCAAACCAACTGTAACGAGAAACTGAAAATAAACAGTATTCACCTGCATCCTTTTGGACTCTTTGCTGAATCAGGGTAATCTGACAACCCATGGTCGTGCTGTTGGTGCTTCTGGTTCTTCTGCTGTTTACACCTGGCAGTGGCATTGAATGACATTTAATAGTACTAAAGGTCCTGGGTGCAACAATCCCCCCATGAGGACCAGCCTCAACAGCTTTGTAGATTGCACTCATGTTTGCAACTCCATATACATTTTCTTTTCTTCATACTTCTTTCTTCATACTTTTTTCTTTCTGTCATTCAGACTTTCATTCATTCTCACTCACTCACTCACTCACTTTAATTAATTTGTCCTCACTCTCACTCACTCAATTACTCACTCAATCACTCACTCATTCACTCTCACTCACTCACTCTCTTTCTTACCCACTCACTCACTCAATCTCTCTCTTTCTTTCTTTTTTTTTATACATTTTTTTCCATCTTCTTCTTCTTCTTCAGACCCCATCATAGCACTAATGCTTATCCAATACTACCAGCAGATGGAGACACTCCATTGCAACATTGGTTGTGAGCAGCAGTTTCTAAAAACAAATGCCTCATGGCTGATTTCCCATCAATCAATGGATGGCAAATTTTGTTTTTATCATTCACTGACCACAGAACCAATGCATGGTCAAGCAACAGCAATGACGCACCCTTGTGAATAACCATGAGACCCTCACGTCATTTAACAGGATTCAGCACCACCTGCAAGACAGCTACGTATCATGTCATGTCAAACCTGCACAAGTATGTTAGATTAGTATTATTATTAGTTTTTTATGACATCAATCAGTGTGCAAACATGGTCAGTAAAACGCCAAATGGATAGACGTTCATAAACCAGTCAGTGCAACTCATTATTGTGGTCTCTAATTCTGCAACTCTCTTCTTTTTTTTTTTTTTTTTGTGAGGATACGTGTGCTAGATGAGCTTATCCAATTAAGGAGGCCATTCAGCAGTACTGGGTCTGGACAGCAGCGGCACCTTCTGCAGCCAGACTGACTGACATGACAAGGCAGGCAACAGCCACAGCAGCACCCACAGAGGATTAAATAAGAATCTGTCTTTTTTAACACTGGAATGGGGTGGTGCACTGTACCCGAAGATACTGCCATATCGGGTCAATGCATAGGGACGGAAGCAAGTTTCCAAATTGGCTCCCGTTCTCAAAAATTTATGGTCCCCAGATAGGGGACGTATCAGATATTAATCTGATAAGAACAGATTTTTGATTGAAAAAACCTTCATTACCAATCAAATGTCAATCACTTACACAATAAATAATACATTCACCATAACAGAACCGATTTTTTTTTATCTATCTATCTATATAGATAGATAAAAAAAAAAATTTTATTGAAGAGCTGAGGTATGTGCTCTTAAGTCACCCAAGTGCAAGTATTCACACAAAACACTGTGCACAAGGATGTGTTCTATCGCAAGCCCTTTTTTTTTTTTTTAACTTGGCTACCCCTGAGGGGTATCTTTATTTAAAAATTCATGAAATTAACAAAGTGCATATGATCGTAAAATTCATTGTTTTTTACAATAAAAACTAATTTTTCATAATAAAAGTCACATAAATAGTAGTAGTAAATGTTTACATAAATACACTCATATTACACTTAGTGTTGCTCGCGAATATTCGCAATTCGAATATTATTCGCGAATATCGCATATTCGCGAATATAGCGCTATATATTCGTAATTACGAATATTCGTTTTTTTTTTTTTTTTTTTTCTTCACAGTACACATCACAGTGATCACCCCTCTCTGCTTCCAGCTTGTGTGGTGTAAAGAAGGCTCTAATACTACTGTGTGAGACTGGTGCGCGAAAATTCGAATATGCGAAAATTAGCATATGCTACTTTTCGCATATGCGAATTTTCGCGGCTGCTAATTTTGTATATGTTAATTTACACATATGTTAATTTTCGCATACGCGAATGTTCGCATATGCGAAAATAAAACGAGAATATAACGGATATGCGAATATATGACGAATATTCGTCCATATATTCGCGAATATTCGCGAATTCGAATATGGCCTATGCCGCTCAACACTAATTACACTTAAAATGTTCATTTGTTTGCTTTACAAAATGGCGTTCCATTCATTAAAATATTATTTTCTAGCTCATAAAGGATAGTATTTCCTGTCTAATAAAAGGCACTGGTACATATTACTAAAACAAATAGAAAAAACATCATTCACAGATAAATTCTTGTGCTTAAATAGTAAAATGTTTCTGGCATCCCACAGAGCTGCCTTAACACCAGGGCTGGACTGGGTGTGAAAACCAGCCCTGAAAATTACGTACCAGCCCCATAGTGTTGCGTCATTTTACCAGCACGTCGTAATTTTTTTGTTCATAAAAGGTAAAATCATGCATTTTAAAGCATATTAGTTTCCCCCACATTAGGTGCAGTATAGTTCCCCCCACATTAGGTGCAGTAAAGTTCCCTCACATTAGGTGCAGTATAGCTCCCCACATTAGGTGCAGTATAGTTCCCCCACATTAGGTGCAGTATAGTTCCCCCACATTAGGTGCAGTATAGCTCCCCACGTTAGGTGCAGTACAGTCCCCCCCATATTAGGTGTAGTACAGTTCCCCCCACATTAGGTGCAGTACAGATCCCCCCACATTAGGTGCAGTACAGTTCCCCCCACATTAGGTGCAGTACAGCCCCCCCCCCCCACATTAGGTTCAGTACAGTCCCCATATTAGGTGCAGTATAGTTCCGCCACATTAGGTGCAGTATAGTTACCCACATTAGGTGCAGTCACTGAGGACAAGCAGTGCTCTGTACACTGAGGACAAGCAGGGCTCTGTACACTGAGGACAAGCAGGGCTCTGTACACTGAGGACAGGCGGGGCTCTGTACACGAGGACAAGCAGGGCTCTGTATACTGAGGACAAGCAGGGCTCTGTACACTGAGGACAAGCAGGGCTCTGTATACTGAGGACAAGCAGGGCTCTGTATACTGAGGACAAGCAGGGCTCTGTACACTGAGGACAAGCAGGGCTCTGTACACTGAGGACAAGCAGGGCTCTGTACCCTGAGGACAAGCAGGGCTCTGTACCTGAGGACAAGCAGGGCTATGTACACTGAGTACAAGAGAGGCTCTCTACACTGAGGACAAGCAGGGCTCTGTACACCGATGACAAGCAGGGCTCTGTACCCTGAGGACAAGCAGGGCTCTGTACACTGAGGACAAGCAGGGCTCTGTATACTGAGGACAAGCACGGCTCTGTACACTGAGGACAAGCAGGGCTCTGTATACTGAGGACAAGCAGGGCTCTGTACACTCAGGACAAGCAGGGCTCTGTACACTGAGGACAAGCAGGGCTTTGTACACTGAGGACATGCAGGGCTCTGTATACTGAGGACAAGCACGGCTCTGTACACTGAGGACAAGCAGGGCTCTGTATACTGAGGACAAGCAGGGCTCTGTACACTGAGGACAAGCAGGGCTCTGTACACTGAGGACAAGCCAGGCTCTGTACACTGAGGACAAGCAGGGATCTGTACCTGAGGACAAGCAGGGCTCTGTACATTGAGGACAAGCAGGGCTCTGTACACTGAGGACAGCCCCCTCCCCCCAATCCTCAAGTAGAAAAACAAAGCCACACCCCCCGCCCGCATCTCCCACCTACCAGCTAGCTGTTGGAAGACTAAACTCCCAGCATGCTCTTACAGTGAGGACATGCTAGGAGTTGTAGTTCTACCAGCTAGCCATTGGGAGGTAGATGCGGGCAGATGGCCGGGGAGCAGGGCTTCACAAAAAGTTTTACAAAAAGTAGCAGTTTGCGAATTTTTGTGCACCTTTTTAAAAAATGCTACAGCACGTTTTGTAAGCCAGGTCTGACCTGGCTTAAATTTGCGACTTTTTTTAAGGGGGTTTGGACTGGGACCAAAAATACACCCTGACATTTAAGAATAAGCAGTCCGTTTTTTTTTTTTTGGTGGGGTCTGAATGCTGGGACCTCCACCAATCACCTCGCTTCAAGTTGCTCTCCAGCTGTTGCAAAGCTACAACTCCCATCATGTCTGGAGCCTCAGGCATTATGGTATGCAGTTTTGTAACAGCTTAAGGCCACAGATTGGAGTACAGTGTCCCCATCATGACTGCAGAACTTACAAATTACAGCAGTGATGGGACAGTCAGGAGAATACACAATGATATCACTGACCTGAGTGATGTCTTCTCTGTTGTCGTTCCTTTTTCTCTGGTGCAGACGCAAGGTCTTCTTCCAGCTCCATCTTCTCTGCAGAGTCTGAGGCCCAAACTTCATTGTCTCCTCACTATGTCAGCAGATCCTCATCCTCTGTATGACGACAATATTCATTATAATACTGCCAGATACTGTGCCCTAAATAAAATACATCCACACACTGCACCCACTGAACGTAATACTGCCACACACTGTACCCACTGAATATAATACAGCCATACACTGAGCCCTGAATATAATACTGCCATACACTCCGCCCCGAATATAATACTGCCATACACTGCGCCCCAAATATAATACTGCCATACATTGAGCCCTGAATATAATACTGGCATACACTGCGCCCCAAATATAATACTGGAATACACTGCGCCCTGAATATAATACTGGCATACACTGCTCCCCAAATATAATACTGCCATACACTGAGCCCTGAATATAATACTGGCATACACTGCGCCCCAAATATAATACTGGCATTCACTGCGCCCTGAATATAATAATTCCATACACTTCGCCCTGAATATAATACTGCCATACACTTCGCCCTGAATATAATACTGCCATACACTGCGCCCTGAATATAATACTGCCATACACTGCGCCCTGAATATAATAATGCCATACACTGCGCCCTGAATATAATACTGCCATACACTGCGCCCTGAATATAATACTGCCATACACTGCGCCCTGAATATAATACTGCCATACACTGCGCCCTGAATATAATACTGCCATGCACTGTGCCCTAAACATAATACTGCCATTAGTCTTTGGATTAGCCTTTGGATAGGGGATAAGTTATAGGTTGCGGGGGGGTCCGAGCATTGAGACCCCCCATGATCTCCTGCACGGGGGCCCAGTCAGTATGCCAGAAGCCGACGCTCTGACCCCACAGGAAGCCGTGGTCGGCACGCTCCCTCCATGTATCTCTATGGAGTATACGGAGGGGTGTGTCGGCCGGCACTTCGTGCGGGGTCGGCATACCTCTTTTCCAGCTGACTTCCAAGGCCCGTACTGGGGGGTCCCAGCGCTCAGACCCCCCCAAAATCTATAACTTATCCCATATTCTTCCCTATGCGGGCCGCCTATGCAGCCCGCTGGTCCTATTTTCATGTAGGGGCCTGGAGCCCCTACGTTAATCCGGCCCCAAAGCGGCCACAGGCCCAGCGGCCTACCAGGATAGATCCTTTTATCCCGGTAGGCCAGTCCGGGCCTGCTTTACACAGTTTATGGTCTTCCATGCCATTATTTCTTGAGTCGGCATTGGGCATTCCAGACATCCATAAAAAAAACAACTGCGCTATTGAAGTCCTTTAGTCCTGTTATTTTCTTCACCAGAGGGAGTATTTAGTCCATACCATTTTTTGCATAAAAACAAGTCCAGAAAAGGTGGTACACAATCTCTTGTTCCTGGCAGCCCTCCCTCGGGCAGTCTGCAGTGTCGGCCATCCTTCTTCGGTGCTGGAATGCCCGGCATGGAAGACACCCGTGTATGCAGCAGGTTAAAAGCATAAGGACAGTTTAACCCCTTAAGGACTAAGCGTTTTTCCATATTTGCATTTTCATTTTTTCCTCATCACCTTCTAAAAATCATAACACTTTCAATTTTGCACATAAAATTCCATATGATGGCTTATTGTTTGCGCCACCAATTCTATTTTGCAGTGAAATTAGTCATTTTACCAAAAAATCCACGGCAAAATGGAAAAAAATTTCAATGTGGGACAAAATTGAAGAAAAAATTTCATTTTGTAACTTTTGGGGGCTTCCTTATCTTTATTCTGTAGGTCCATACAGTTAAAATGATGCAGAAGTACGACAAAATTATACCTATATAAGTAGGGACTTATATAGGTTTGATTTTGTTGTACTTCTTCAAAAGAAAATCATAACTACATGCAGGAAAATGTATACATTAAAAATTCTCATCTTCTGACCCCTATAACTTTTTTATTTTTTCGCGTACGGGACGGTATGATGGCTAATTTTTTGCGCCATGTTCTGAAGTTTTTACAATTTTTTTATTGATTGGACTTTTTGATCGCTTTTTATTCATTTTTTCATTATATAAAAAGTGACCAAAAATACACTATTTTGGACTTTGGATATTTTTATAGTTCGGACATTTCCACACGTGGCGACACCACATATGTTTATTTTTATTTACACAGTTTTTTTTTTATGGGAAAAGGGGGGGAGGGTGATTCAAACTTTTATTAGGGAAGGGGTTAAATTACATTTATTAACTTTTTTTTTCCACTTTTTTTTGCAGTGTTATAGCTCCCTTAGGGGGCTATAACACTGCACACACTGATCTTTTACACTGATCCCTGCAAAGCCATAGCTTTGCATGGATCAGCGTTATAGGGGGTTGATTGCTCCAAGCCTGAGCTACAGGCTTGAGCAATCAAACACCGAACGGAAGCGACAGAGCAAGGTATGGGGACCTCCGCCCGCGTCCTAGCTAATTGGGACATCGTGATTTTATCGCAATGTTGTATGTATGAGGTATGTTGTATGTGTGTTGTATGCATGATGTATGTATGTTATATGCATTTTGTATGTATGTTGTATGACGTATGGATGTTGTATGTATTTTGTATGTTGTATGTATTTTGTATGCATGTTGTATGCATGTTGGATGCTGTATGTATGTTGTATGTATGTTGTATTCATGTTTTATGTATGTTGTATGTTAAATGCATGTTGTATATATGTTGCATGTATGTTGTATGTATGTTGTATGTATGTTGTATGTCGTATGTATGTTGTATGACATACAGTACAGACCATAGGTTTGGACACACCTTCTCATTCAGAGTTTTCTTTATTCTCATGACTATGAAAATTGTGGATTCACACTGAAGGCATCAAAACTATGAATTAACACATATGGAATTATAGACATAACAAAAAGTGTGAAAATATGTCATATTCTAGGTTCTTCAAAGTAGCCCCCTTTTGCTTTGATTACTGCTTTGCACACTCTTGGCATTCTCTTGTTGAGATTCAAGAGGTAGTTACCTGAAATGGTTTTCACTTCACAGGTGTGCTGGTGTGGAGGAGGAGGTGTGTTGGTGTGGGGGTGCTTTGCTGGTAACACTGTTGGGGATTTATTCAAAATTTAAGGCATACTGAACCAGCATGTCTACCACAGCATCTTGCAGCGGCATGCTATTCCATCCGGTTTGCGTTTAGTTGGACCATCATTTATTTTTCAACAGGACAATGACCCCAAACACACCTCCAGGCTGTGTAAGGGCTATTTGACCAAGAAGGAGAGTGATGGGGTGCTGTGCCAGATGACCTGACCTCCACAGTCACAGGACCTGAACCCGATCGAGATGGTTTGGGGTGAGCTGGACCGCAAAGTGAAGGCAAAAGGGTCAACAAGTGCTAAGCATCTCTGGGAATTCCTTAAAGGGGTACTCCGGTGAAAACCTTTTTTCTTTTAAATCAACTGGTGGCAGAAAGTTAAACATATTTGTAAATTACTTCTATTAAAAAATCTTAATCCTTCCAGTACTTATTAGCTGCTGAATGCTACAGAGGAAATTCCTTTCTTTTTGGAACACTGATGACATCAGAAGCACAGTGCTCTCTGCTGACATCTCTGTCCATTTTAGCAACCGTGCATAGTAGATGTATACTAAGGGCAGCATGGTGGCTCAGTGGTTCGCACTGCTGCCTTGCAGTGCTGGGCACTTAGGTTCAAATCCCACTAAGGACAACAAGCATTATTGTTATTATAATAATGTCAGTAGAGAGAACTGTGCTCGTGATGTCATCAGAAAGCATGCCAAAAAGAAAATTATTTCCTCTGTAGTATTCAGCAGCTAATAAGTACAGGAAGGAGTAAGATTTTTTAATAGAAGTAATTTATAAATGTTTAACTTTCTGCCACCAGTTGATTTAAAAGAAAAAAGGTTTTCACTGGAGTACCTCTTTAAAGACTGTTGGAAGACCATTTCAGGTAACTACCTCTTGAAGCTCATCAAGAGAATGAGTGTGCAAAGCAGTAATCAAAGCAAAAGGTGGCTACTTTGAAGAACCTAGAATATGACATATTTTCAGTTGTTTCACACTTTTTTGTTATGTATATAATTCCACATGTGTTAATTCATAGTTTTGATGCTTTTAGTGTGAATCTACAATTTTCATAATCATGAAAACAAAGAAAACTCTGAATGAGAAGGTGTTTCCAAACTTTTGGTCTGTACTGTACATACATACGAGCCAAGACGGGGACTCCAAGTGATGCTCCTCCACAGGTCCCAGCAGTGGATACCCCCCTCCTCCCAGCCAGGAGGAGGTTTCAGGGGTGACTATCTCTGAGGTCCCCGAAACAGAAGCACCCGACCCCTATGGAGGGGCAAGAGGTGGAGGATGAAGATGAGTTTGGAGACCAGAAGGCAGTCTTACCAATGTCCTCCGTCTACACAGCTGTAGCCTTGAATTGTGGGGGCTGTCTGAGCAACGGTAGTTTCTCTCCAGCTTCCTCTATGTCCATGGTAGATTCGGATGTGGGGTGTTACGAGAGCCCCAGTGCGGTCTCCGGACTGTCTATGAACGTAAGAAGCATAAGATCACGAGTGAGATGGGTTGCCCTTTTTAATTACTTGTCTATCTTTGCTGCATCTGTGTTTTTCCTGCACGAGTGCGGCATAGTCTAAATTAACAAAAATATTAAAACGATTGGGTACACGGTCCATCAGTCTGGTCTGGATCTAACGAATCCAGTACAGGAATTTAGGTGCACTACTGTGGTAGATGTATACAGTGACATTGGCTATCCCTCAACACTGATGTTAAAATTGAGACATTCGCCAGTATATGCTTATATGAAGGACATACCAGAGCCCACACACCAACACCAAGGTTTCTCAAATGGCACGGGACCTAGCGCTAAACCTACCTGTGCGTGATAAGCAAAACAGGGGCCAGTGGACAATTATGGCAGCATTAGGCCGACTCACAGCATCCTCCCAGGTACCCTCCAGCGTGGCTAAGCACACATACAATCGGAGGAGGGAGGCAAACTGCAAGCCCCACCTGTTGGCTGATATAGGTGTATGGCCTCACAGGTGCTACCTTAACCTGTTAAGGACCCATGATGTACGCATACGTCATGAGTCCGCTCCCGATCTATAATGCGAGGCCACAATGGCCGGTACCTGTGGATAATAGCGCGCGGCATTGATCGCGCTATTAACCCTTTAGACGCGGCGTTCAAAGTTGAACACCGCATCTAAAGTGAAAGTGAAAGCATGCCGGTTAGCTCAGGGAGCTGTTTGGGATAGCCGGGGTGAAATTGTGGCATCCCGAACAGCTTACAAGACAGCCGGAGGATCCCTACCTGCCTCCTCGCTGTTCGATCGCCGAATGACTGCTCAGTGCCTGAGATCCAGGCATGAGCAGTCAAGCGGCAGAATCACCAATCAGTGGTTTCTTATGAGAAACCACTGATCAATGTAAAAGATCAGTGTATGCAGTGTTATAGGTCCCTATGGGAGCTATAACACTGCAAAAAATAAGTGAAAAAAAAAGTGAATAAAAATCATTTAACACCTCCCCTATTAAAAGTTTGAATCACCCCCCTTTTCCCATAAAAAAAAAACCTGTGTAAATAAAAATAAACATATATGGTATCGCCGCTTGCGGAAATGTCCGACTTATAAAAATATATCGTTAATTAAACCGCACGGTCAATGGCGTACGCGCAAAAAAATTCCAAAGACCAAAATAGTGCATTTTTGGTCACTTTTTATATCATGAAAAAATGATCAATAAGTCCTATCAATGCAAATCAATTTCAAATCGCCCCATATGCGGAAAATTAAAAAGTTATAGGGGTCAGAAGATGACAATTTTAAACGTATAAATTTTCCTGCATGTAGTTATGATTTTTTCCAGAAGTACGACAAAATCAAACCTATATAAGTAGGGTATCATTTTAATCGTATGGACCTACAGAGTAAAGATAATGTGTCATTTTTGCCGAAAAAATTTACTATGTAGAAACGGAAGCCCCCCAAATGTTACAAAACAGCGTTATTTTTCAATTTTGTCTCACAATGATTTTTTTTTCCATTTTGCTGTAGATTTTTGGGTAAAATGACTGACATCATTACAAAGTAGAATTGGTGGTGCCAATAATAAGCCATCATATGGATTTTAGGTGCAAAATTGAAAGAGTTATGATTTTTTAAAGGTAGGATAGAAAAAACGAAAATGCAAAAACGGAAAAACCCCGGGTCCTTAAGGGGTTAATGCTGCCTGGAAAATGTTCAAGGCGCATTACATATGGAGTTTACACACCTCCAAGTATAAAATTTAAACAACAACAAAAAACGTGGTCTCAAATGGCTGGAGGTGCTCAACCCCAAATGCGGTTGTGCATTCATACTGGTGGAGCAGATTCCGCCCTTGTAGTCCGTTCCAAGGGCGATTCCCAGAATAAAAATGCATACAATGGAGGATGCCTGCTGTGAACTACAAGTGCCACAATAGAATCCTACACCAGATAGACGGTGTGGATGTGTAACAATTAGAACAATACAATACAGGAATTTAGGTGCACTACTGTTACACATCCACACCGTCTATCTGGTGTAGGATTCTATTGTGGCACTTGTAGTCCACTGCAGGCATCCTCCAGTACAGGATCTGCTCCCCCAGTATGAATGCACAACCGCATTTGGGGTTGAGCACCTCCAGCCATTTGAAACCACATTGTTGTTGTCTAACAAATCCAGATCAGCAGGGGTCGCCATACTTTTAAAATGAAATATTTTCATTGATGTTATTAATGAAATTTTACCAGGCAGAATTATATTGGTTAAATGTGATAAGGTGGCAAGGAAAGGGTGTATTTCCTTTGCTCACCCTGAAGAATCTCTCACCTGCTTCTTAAGTAATGAGGCAGCAGGGAAGGGAGGTGTATATAAGATGGAGACTCAGTCTAATCTGGGCTCTCCCTTGGAAACAGTATACTGGCTGTTAGAGGGGGGAGACACACGGCCCTGTTTAGGTGACACGCAGAAGGCGCTGCGAGTGGTCCAAGAAGTGGTGTGAACTGTGAGTAGCAGGTTGCAGGAGAGGGTAGCTCACCAGTTAGTAGTCAGGGCATGCTGATATGTGTAGTCAGTGCCCAGATGGTCTAGGATTTTATTTTGTTCCTGCGTTATGTTTGTTTTTTCCCCTGCAACCTGTCTAAATAAAGCTGGCAAGGTGCCAGGCTTGCATGAATAACTGTTGTCTGCGGGTTTATTGAGTGGAAATGTGTCCTGTGGCAGTGTCCAGGACGATCCCGGAGCTATCCCCAAGGAGGAATCCTTACATTTTGGTGGAGAATGCGCGAACACGTTGCTAAGGACAGCACGTTGCCAAGGGCAACCAACGAGCGAGTTGGAGAGGAGCCGTTGCTAGGAGCAACCCCCTACAAGATTGCAAGTCGGAGGAGCCCAGCAGAGGAGTTCAAGCACAGTTTGGTGTCTCTGGAGGAGCGTTGCTAGGGGCAACGGAGCGAGATTTTTTTTCCCTGGAAAAAGGACATCGGCAGGCCATTGCTGGGGGCAACCGACATGGGCCACAACCGGTGGTCGCCAGGATCAAGCCGAGGTCCCGTGAATTGTTGGTGGGCGGAATCCCACTGTGAGTGGACTTGGATTGTTGCCAGACTGTATCTCGGATTATGCCAGAAATAATTATCTTTGTGAAGTCCCACCCGGAGCCAGGTAAGACTGTTCAAATTACCTTTGATACATGTTTTGGAGCAGTAAGCGATATGATGGAGGTATGTACAGAACTTACAGTTGAGATTGTACTGGGCAGAGACTTTCCGTATTTCTGGCAGCTGTGGGATGCCGAGAGTGCACCTGAGAGTTCGCACCCAATGGTTCCGGAAGTAGTGAGGACTGGGGTGTCTCTACTGGACTGTGTGAATGGTGCTGTATATTGTGAACCCATGCAGGCTAATAATCTTTTTCTTGAAACACTTATGTTAATGTGTTCTGATGTAAAGAGTACTGTTGCCACCTCTCGAAGGACAAAAGAAAACCTGTGTGAGCTGGAAATAGCTGGAAATAGAAGGTAAAAAGATGATGGTTTTGTTACATCCAAAAATGTGTAATAAGTCTGGTAAAGACCAGCTGCAGAAAGCCGGACCCTGCTGTAATGTCTATACAAGCCAGTATTTGGGGTTATAAAACAGATAATGTGTGTATTTCTACTCCCTATGGTACCACAAGTCACAAGGTTGCAATAGAGCCTACCTTAGAATATAAAGTAGTGCTGGGGAAGGATTTTCCATTTTTTCAGCAGTTGTGGGAAGATAGTCAGGTGACTAGAGCAGGAACACCTGATAGGCTCACAACACTTGGTTTTGACCACATAGCAGGGGACAGTAACTCAGCAGAGGATGAGGACGGGGAGTGTCAGCAGACTCTAGGTATATGTCAGGTGGGAGTGTGCCAGACCACTAGGGGAGCTGAAGAACAGTCTGCGAGTCAAGTTAAAGAGGTGACTGGAATAGAAGCTACGGAGATGGCTGTGGAAAAACCAAAACTCCAGAAGAGAGTACCGGTGGAGCTGGGGGCTGCGCTTACCGTCACAGACAGAGTCCTAAGTGAAGGAGATGTGGCGTCTGGACCAGGGAGGGGTTGTAACCAGGAAGGTCAAACCACTGGACCAGATATTGTTGCAGACCCAGGAGCCCTAGTAGTTTTTGCCAGGCCATGGAGAGACTGTGACAAGACAAAAGAAAAGTCTGCCAAGAAGCCAAAAGACAGTTCAGAGGAACTGTTTGGGATTCACACAGATTCGCTGCTGCCAAGAGCCATTGAAGTTGTTGTTAGGGGCAACAAACTTACCGCCAAGGGATTGCCGGTCTGACGGGAGTGTTTAGCGAGAGTCTCCAGAGTTGCCAACGTGGCGGGAGAGGAAGAGTGTCAGGTGTCGATGGCACCTGTTGATGATGATGATGATGATGATGATGACAAGGCAAAAGTGGCCGCAACCCCGAAAAAGGGGGAGACTTCGTCTAGAGATGGAGAATTGCTGGGTCGAGTGTCTGACAGAGGACCAGAGGATTTCTCAAGGTCTAACAGCGAGAGTGAGGAGACCGCTGTCAGTAAAAGGTCTCTGAAAAGACGAGCTGGCCTTGGAAAAAACTGGAGCAGATCCAGAATCTGCAAGAATCCCTGCAGATGGTTTCTGTGAAGTTGACAGAGAAAGAAAGAGGTACATCGCTTGACAGAGGAGAGGGACAAATCGCTTGCTGACTTTAAAAAAGAGCAAGAAGTGAGGCTTCAGCTGAACAAAGTCATGGAGCACCACAGAAGTGAGTTTGTGGCTCTGCAGGATGAACTGTCCTGCTCCCAGGGTCTTGTGACCAGCAAGGAGAGTGAAGTGGAGAGTCTGGCCAAGCGGATGTCATTCCAGGAAGAAGAAGTGAGTCATCTACATGGTGCATATCAGGCTCTGCGAGAGAAAAAAAAAGAGAAGAATAAAATGAAGATGGAAGTTGATGCTCTTGCCAGCAATCTGGAGAGTGTCTCTAAAGCTAAGAGACAACTTGAGGAGGAAGTCAAGACGAAGAATGCCCTTGCACATGCTCTTCAATCTGCTCGTCATGACAATGAATTGCTCCGTGAGCAGTATGAGGAGGCCCTGGAACGAGTTGAGACTCTGAAACATGAAAACAAGAACTTGCAACAGGAGATCTCAGATCTATCTGAACAGATTGGTGAGAGTGGAAAATGTATCAATGAGTTAGAGAAGACCAAGAAACAGTTGCTGGACAGTGCGAAGATGATCTCCGCAAAGCTCAAGAGTGAGCAGCTGAAACATATAAAGCTGGAAGATGACATGAAGATCTTAAAAGAGAGCCTGGAAGGGCAGAACGAAACATGCAGAAGGTCCCAAGTAGCTGCCTTGGTTTTGCTGGGAGCGCCACTCTACGAGCAGGTGGCTGTGCTGGCGGACAATGAACAGTTGAGGAAACAATTGCTGTCTTCGGAAGATACTGTCAGGGACTTGACAGAGTTACTTGACAGTGAGAGGATGAAGTCCGCTAAGCTCCAGTGTAAGCAGCGAAAATGTGAGAAAAAGGAAGAGGACCAGGAAGTTCTAAAAGAGAGCAGAGACCAAGCTATGGTGGAATTGGCTCAAGAAAGGCTTCTGGGGCAGAAGTTAGGGGATATAGGGATGCTTTCTTTGAAGCCCGGTAAAAAGTCCTCTAATGCTAAGATTGAGGCGAAGCCCTGTAAGAAGTCCTCTGAAGCTAGGACTGAGCTGAAACCTGGTGTGAAATCCTCTGAAGTGGAGACTAAGGAGAAGTCAGGCGGGGAATCCTCTGAACCTGAGCAGACCAAAAATTCTGAAGGTAATGCTGAGGCAGAGAAATCCTCTGAAGCAGAAGCTAAACCAGAGTCAACCTCCAAAATCTATGAGTAAAGAGAATGGCACAACTGAAGCTACAGGTGAAGAGAAGAGTAAGCCTGAAGAAGAAGCTGCAGGGAAGAGCCAAGCAGTAGTAGAAGCTGATTCTACACAAGAATCTGAAGGAGCCAAAGACTCTGAAGCCAAACCTGAGGAAGCTGGTGCCCCTGAAGAGAAAGCTGGAAGGGATGAGGTGAAACCATGTGAGAAATCCACTGAAGTCAAAACTGTGGTGAAACCAGGTGGGAAGTCCTCTAATGTTGAAAATGAGATGGACCCGTGTCGGAGGTCCTCTGAAGCTACAGAGAACAAGACAGTGGTTGGTGAAGCCACTGAGGCCAAAAGATTCTCTAAAGCAGAGGCAGAGGTCTGGCAAGCCAGAAGAAGACAAAGGTTAGAAGCATCGGTCCTCTCTTTCCTTAATTTCAAGATCCCTGCACACACCAGACTGAAGAACCTGGTACTGGAGAGGTGTGACCGAGAGACTTGCAATTGGTGGCTGGTAAAAGTCTGGAAGAAAAAAGTCAAGGACTTCAGAGACTGTGGGATAAAAGTTGTCCAAGAGAAAGGAAAGGCAGATGGTTTCTGCCTTTCAAATACATGTGCTCCTTCCCGGAGGTCTGAGCAAAGGGGGGGGGGGGATATGTGATAAGGTGGCAAGGAAAGGGTGTATTTCCTTTGCTCACCCTGAAGAATCTCTCACCTGCTTCTTAAGTAATGAGGCAGCAGGGAAGGGAGGTGTATATAAGATGGAGACTCAGTCTGATCTGTGCTCTCCCTTAGAAACAGTATGCTGGCTGTTAGAGGGGGAAACACATGGGCCCTGTTTAGGTAACACGCAGAAGGCGCTGCGAGTGGTCCAAGAAGTGGTGTGAACTGTGAGTAGCAGGTTGCAGGAGTTACATGTTTAACTGGCTGAGGGTAGCTCACCAGTTAGTAGTCAGGGCATGCTGATATGTGTAGTCAGTGACCAGACGGTCTAGGATTTTATTTTGTTTCTGCGTTATGTTCGTTTTTCCCCTGCAACCTGTCTAAATAAAGCTGTCAAGGTGCCAGGCTTGCATGAATAACTGTTGTCTGCAGGTTTATTGAGTGGAAATGAGTCCCGTGGCAGTGTCCAGGACGATCCCGGAGCTATCCCCAAGGAGGAATCCTTACATAAAGCTTTTATTGATGGTATTAAATGGCAGTTTTTACATTTTTACAGTTCACCCGTTAAAAATGATAGAGCTCGAATGTTAGAGATTTTACTCCTTTTTATGAATGATTCTGAGACTCATATTTAAGCAGGTGATTTTAATTGTATTATAAGGGGGAAGCACTGTTTTACCAACTCAGTAAGTAGAAATTATGACAAAACTTCTTCTATGTTAAAAAATATGATTGTGGATTTTAAACTTACCATTGTTTTTTTAGAAATGTAACAGTGTTTTACCAGAGAGAGATGGTTTGACCTGGAGCAATGTAAACTGCAGCTCCAGGATTGATTTTATCTTCTGTTCTTATCAAGTACTTTTAAGGCTACGCTTCCACTTGTTTTTTTTTCCTGGCAGTTTATGGAAAACTGCTAGAGATGAGCAAACTTTTCAAAAATTTTATTCGGCTGATTAGCCGAATTTTTCGAAAAAATTTGTTTATATACGAATTTATTTGTGGCGAAACTATATTAAAAACTTCTATTTCTGGCCTGCAGAGAGCCTCAGTATGGAAATAGAACACTTTGCTGTGTTATAACACGCAAATGGGGTGTGCTGGGGTAGTGAAATAATACTGTTATTCAGAATAATACTGTTATTTAGAATCACTGCCGCAGAGCAGCACAATGACAGAGCCAGCAGGTAACATCAGTATGAGGAGACCATATAGTGGCTGATTGACACAGCTTGGAGGTGTTGGCAGCATGAGGAGACCATATAGTGGCTGAATGACACAGCTTGAATGAGGCTGAAGCATGAGGAGACCATATAGTGGCTGAATGGCACATCCAGGAGTTGGCAGCAGCATGAGAAGACACTAGGCCTCAACAATCCCTAAGATTAAGATTAATTCAGAAATTTAAATTTAAGATTTTGGATAGCTAGTGCGACCATAACAAAATTTTCAGTCCCAGACCCAGGCCCAGCAGCAGTATCCGTAAACCATATATTGCCTGAATGACACAGCCTGGAGTTGGCTGAAGCATGAGGAGACCATTGAAATGTATGATTTTTTTATTTAAATTTAGATTTTGAAATTTAAATGAATGATTTTGAAATTGAACTTTTAACTCCAAAGTTTTAGTGTCCCGGACCCCGATGTGTGGGTACAAAGGGCCAAATCTAACAAGCCCCCACAGGGCTCATGTGACCGTGAGATGTATGTCTTCATTGCCCTGACCAGCCATTGTTTCCAACACTTTTCGCCAAGGCAAACCACGTGAAGAACAGCGTGACACCGCCATGCCCTGTACACATGGTATGCTGAAGGGCCACTGAGACTTGTCTAGACAGTGGAGGCTGAGGACATGGTGGAGGAGGTGGAGTCGAACACTGTCACAGGACCAAAGGGCTGACAGAGTGGAGCAGGAAGCAGCATGAGTACACAAGAGGGGTTCACAACCCCTAAAAGTAAAAGGTGAATGTTGAAATCTCTATTGAAGGTGCATGTTAGGTAGTGCTACCATGCAAAAATTTAAGGCCCAATCCCAGAAGCATCAATAAGCCAAGTAGTTCCTGAAAGACACAGTCAGGAAAAGGCATCAGCAGAACACAAGAGGATTTCATAACCCCTAAGATTGAAAGATCAATGTTGAAATCTCAATTAAGCATGTATGTAAGCTAGTGCAAAACATCCATAAATTTAAGGCCCAAGCCCTGAAGCATCAGTAAGCCAAGTAGTTCCTGAAAGACACAGGAGCAGTCAGGAGCAGGCATCAGAAGTACCTAAGAGGGTTTCATAACCCCTTACATTTAAATATCAATGTTGAAATTTCTATTAAGCATGTATTTAGCTCGTGCTAAACATCCAAAATTTAAGGCCCAAGGCCAGAAGCCTCAATAAGCCAAGTAGTTCCTGAAACACACAGTCAGGAGCAGGCATCAGAAGTACCTAAGAGGGTTTCATAACCCCTTACATTTAAAGATCAATGTTGAAATTTCTATTAAGCAAGTATTTAGCTTGTGCTAAACATCCAAAAATGTAAGGCCCAAGCCCAGAAGCATCAATAAGCAGAGTAGTTCCTGAAAGACACAGAAGCAGTCAGGAGCAGGCATCAGCAGTACACCCGAGGGTTTCATAACCCCTTTACATTGCAAGATCAATGTTGAAATGTTAATTAAGCATGTATTTAGCTAGTGCTAAATATCCAAAAATTGGAGGGCCAAGGCCAGAAGCAGCATTAAGTAAATTAGTTCCTGAAACAAACAGTCAGGAAACGGCATCTGCAGTACACCGGGGGATTTAATAATCAATAAGATTGAAATATCAATGTTGAAATTTCTATTAAGCACTCGATAGGTAATGCTAAAATCCAAACATATTAGGCACAGGCCCACTTGCATCCCAAAACAATCTAGTTGCTGAAAGACACAGCCTGGATCTGGCAGGAGGATGCATACATAAGAGAAGCAATGTGGTCCATCCAAAGAAGCAACATGTAATGACACTCTCATTAAAAGTGGATAACAGTGTTGAGTCACATGACACAGCAGTCACCTGTAGCCCAGTTCCATCAAATAAAGCCTTGCACAAAATTGATATCCCCACAATAAAGAATAGACTGAATAAAAAAGGTAACTTCAGTGCTTATTAAAAGGTGTACTAGATGAATTCAATAGTTCTCACAGTCAGAAGAAAATATTAAAGTTGTTTTAGGTATGTTGTCTGACAAAATACCTTTGTGTAAGAACAAGCGCATATCCAAAAGATTACACCGAGCTATACTGCACTTAAGAAAGGCACATAAGACAGTTAAAAAAATCTCTGCAACTTGGGGCAAAATCTGGAAAGAGCAAAAATATGGCAAAATCCTGCAGTGTACAGGAACACCTTACTGTTAATAGCAAAGAGGTAAATCCTAAACAGGTTGAAAGTATAAGCAGTCATATTTAACAGACAGAAGATTCCTTTAAAATTTTGAAAGTTGCCGAGGTACAGAAGTGCCCAGCCACAGACAGAAAATGTCTAACAGAATCAACTCAAGTGATGGTTAATTGAGTGTTTGTGCAAGATTCCCAGCAGGCCAAAGTAAATGGCAATTCAGCCTAAAAAAATTTCACTTTTGACTCCTTACAAACTTACCATGTCCTACCCAGTCACTCCTGAAGACAGTTCTAGCATTACCAGTATTACTGTATCAGATAAAGAAAATGCTATGCCAGCAGTTCCTTCTGTGAAATCACCTTATGATGGCAAAGGAAAGCATATAGTAAGTTCAGGGCCGCCATCAGGGGGGTACAACCCATACACCTGTATGGGGCCCGGAGCTTCAGGAGGCCCGGCCAGCCCTGGACTTTTTTTTTTCAGCTTGTCAGGGCCGGACAGGCCAGGGGCTGATGGGAGTCGACATGCCCCGCGCAGGCACGCACAGAGGTACAGGGGGGGTATGGGGGTGATGAGAGGTGCTTGGGGTGTTATGGGGGTGATGAGAGGTTTAGGGGGGTATGGGGGTGATGAGAGGTGCAGGGGGGTTATGGGGGGGATGAGAGGTACAGTGGGGTTATGGGGGTGATGAGATGTGCAGGGGGGTTATGGGGGGATGAGAGGTGCAGGGGGCATTATGGGGTGATGAGAGGTACAGGGGGTGTTATGGGGTTGATGAGAGGTACAGGGGGTGTTATTGGGTTGTTGAGAGGTGCAGGGGGTGTTATGGGGGTGATGAGAGGTGCAGAGGGGGAGTGATGAGAGGTGTGGGGGGGGGTATGGAGATGCAGGGGGTTATGGGGGTGATGAGAGGTGCTTGGAGTGTTATGGGGGTGATGAGAGGTTTAGGGGGTATGGGGGTGATGAGAGCTGCAGGGGGGGTTATGGGGGTGATGAGAGGTGCAGGTGGTGTTATGGGGTTGATGAGAGGCACAGGGGGTGTTATGGGGTTGTTGAGAGGTGCAGGAGGGTGTTATGGGGGTGATGAGAGGTGCAGGAGGGTATTATGGGGGTGATGAGAGGTGCAGGGGGGGTTATGGGGGTGATGAGAGTTGTAGGGGGGGTTATAGTAGTGATGAGGAGAGGTTTGGCGGAGGTGATGAGGACACAGAGGATAAGAGGGGGTGTATATGTATATATGATGTGTATGCATGTATGGCAGTATTATATTCAGGGTACAGTGTATGGCAGTATTATATTTGGTGAATACATCTGTGGGGCAGGATTATATTTAGTGGGTACAGTGTATAGCAGTATTACATTCAGGCTACAGTGTGGGACAGTATTATATTCAGTGGATACAGTATGTGGCAGTATTATATTCAGGGTACAGTGTGTGGCAGTATTATATTTAGTGGGTACAGTGTATAGCGGTATTATATTTAGTGGGTATAGTGTATAGCAGTATTATATTCAGGGTACAGTGTGGGGCAGGATTACATTTAGTGGGTACAGTGTATAGCAGTTTTATATTCAGGGTGCAGTGTGGGGCAGTCTTTTATTTAGGGTACACTTTCTGGCAAGGTTATAATGATAACTGTCTTCATGCAGAGGATGAGAATCTGCTGACCAATGTGAGGAGCCAATGATGTCTGGATGTCAGTCTGCAGAGAAGAAGGAGCTGGAGGAAAACCTGGTCTCTGGACCAGATGAAGAAGAAAAGAGAACAGAGAAGATATCACTCAAGTCAGAAGACGTCACTCAGGTCACTGATATCATTGTGTGTTCTCCTGACTGTCCCATCAGGGCTGTAGTCACTTGTAAGTTCTGCAGTGATGATGGGTAAAACTGTGTCCAATCTGTGTCTCTCCAGCTGTTACAAAACTAAAACTCCCATAATGCCTGAGGCTTTCCAGACATGATGGGAGTTTTAGCTTTCCAACAGCTGGAGAACCACTTTTTTTTTTTTTTTTTAATTCGTTTTATTGAAAAGTAAATAACTGTAGACCACAGGCCCATTAAAGTGAACATGAAGCATATCCACAGTACATAGAAAAGGGTCATGAGACCATACATCAATTTACCGAATGTAAGCGACAGGATACTCCAGGTTACATCACATGGTAAACGTCAAAGTCATAAAACACTACCCAACTGAGGTAGGGAAACTGAAAACAAAATAGAACAAGAAGGCAAACATTCGCCAAAATTAGCAATCGTATACCATCCCGCGAGGAGCACCAATACTATCACTAGTTAGTGGTACCATCAAATAACCCATGATAAATAATCCCGAAAGGCACCCACGCATCCAAAGAGGTAGAAAAAGAATCGACAAACGTACACAGAAAGAGAAACGAAGGTTAGTAGAGACCACAGATAGCAAGCATAATATCAATGTATCTTACACTGTCCCAGAGGGGGTCACAGAATACGAGCATTGAGTCAAGGGAGAAGAACACCAACCACCCCACACAGAATAAAATTTACCCGGGCACTTCCTATTTTTGTACACTATGTGTGAGAAAGGCAATGTAGCATTCACCAAAGCCTTCCATTGAGTCAGGGTAGGAGAGCCGGGGTCCATCCATTTAAGAGCAATAGCCTTCCTGGCCAAGAACAGAGTTTCCCGCAAAAACGTACGTACGTGATGTGTCCATATCTCTTCATCTAAGATACCAAAAAGGCAGATCAAAGGATCAAGAGATAGGGAAGGTTGAGCCAGAGTAGCTAAAAAAGTGAGCACTGCACGCCAGAAAGCTGCGATATATGGGCAAGCCCAAATCAAATGCCAAAAGTCTGCCCTGGCAGCGCTACAACGATGACAGGCATCGGAGTCTGAACGACCCATTCTATTGAGCCTTAAAGGAGTAATATAACTATAGTGTATAATGTTCAATTGGATCAATTTATTATTCGCCGCCGGGGACACTAACATGTGGGAGGAAAAAATGTCCTCCCATACATCCTTAGTCAAATTAGGGATATGGGATTCCCAATGCCGGACCGCCGATACTGGATTGCGGGAGTTCTTGGCCTGAATAAGGTGCGTGTACAGGATGGACACCAGCCCCCTGGGACCCTGTGACTTCAAAACCCCGATGAGGGGAAACGCTGATATCAATGGGCTCCCAATGGGGAACTGGGCATTCAGGGCGTGTCGGAGCTGGAGGTATTTAAAAAAACTGTTTCTGGGAAGAGCATGACTGGATTGCAACTGATCAAATGAACAGAGCACATTGTCACGATATACATGCCCCAAGGTGAGCACCCCCGCGTTCTGCCAGAAGACTGGGTCCAGAGCATCGCTCACTTGAGGAAGTTGAGGATTATGCCATAGAGGGGTATCCTCAGCGATGTCAGTATATCCATATATCCCCTTAACAGCCCGCCACACCTTTATAGCCAGCTTATGAAGTTGGAGATAAGCTCTACCACCCAGAACAGGACTATCTAGCAGCATCCTAAGGGACATTGTCGGGACAGACCTAGCTAGGGACTGTTCGGAGTCCGGCACCACATCCCCAGAGATCCAGTGCCTGATATACCGAAGTTGACCGGCCAAATAATATAAATAAAAATCAGGGAGTGACATACCCGCCGCCAACTTGGGGCGTTGTAACGTGGTTAGCCGAATTTTAGGTCTATTGGGGCCCCAAATAAATGGTGAAAGAAGGGAGTGAAGAGAATCAAAGAAGTGTCTAGGTACAGGCACTGAGGCATGCTCCAGCGCATAAAGGCACTTAGGTAAGACAATGAGTTTAATAAGATTGATACGGCCAGCGACCGACAATGGGAGCGTGGTCCACACCCGGAACTTCGCTTTAACATAAGGAAGTAGAGTGAGTATATTGGCGGACAGGTCAAGCAAAGGATCTCTGTGAATGTGCACCCCCAAATACTTAAATGAGGAAACCACCGGGAGGCCATTCATTACCGGGGGCCAATCCCTAGACAGAAGCGGCATCACTGCAGACTTAGTCCAGTTGATGAGTAGACCAGAGAAATACCCGAATCGGTCCATGAGTGTCATGACATAAGGTAGCATCACTGTAGGGTCATAGAGGAATAACACCATATCATCGGCATATAGGCCTATGCGCTCCTCCCGGCCCCCCGTAGACATACCTCGGAAGCCAGGATCCTGCCGAATGCGGAGGGCGAGGGGCTCCACTGCCACCGCAAACAGGAGCGGGGACAAGGGACACCCCTGACGTGTGCCCCGGCCAAGAGCAAATGGGGAGGAACACACACCATTCACCAGGATCTGGGCCTGCGGGCATCTGTACAGGAGGGACACCCATTTTCTAAAATTAGGACCAAAACCAAATTTAACAAGGGTAGCCTGCAAATAACCCCATTCCACGGAATCAAAGGCCTTGGCGGCGTCCAGCGACGCCAAAGCCCAATCTCCCCCCAGAGCGTTACCCACCTGGACAGCCGCCTGTACCCTACGGATGTCATCGGATGTGGATTTGCCAGGCATAAAGCCGGATTGATCTGGGTGAATTATGGATAGGATTACCTTGTTCAATCGGTTAGCTAAAACTTTCGTAAGCACCTTATAATCCAGATTCAGCAGCGAAATGGGTCTGTATGAACCGCACTCCACAGGATTTTTATCAGGTTTTAGGAGAACAACTATGGTTGCCTCATACATGGAGGCTGGTAGAATACCATCCTCAAATGCCCGTTCAAACATTGCAAGCAGGGAAGGAAGGAGCATGTCGGAATACCGCAAGTAAATCTCCAGTGGAAGGCCATCAGGGCCCGGAGATTTACCCTTAGTCATGTCCACCATGGCATCCTGAATCTCCAGTAAGGAGAGGGGGGCCTCCAACATCATCCGATCACTATCCGATAGTACCGGAAAGTCGATACCGTCCAGGTAGGTGTCCAACTCCTCAGCACCATATTGCACCTGTGAAGAATAAAGATTAGAGTAGTATGTGGCAAAGCAACGCGCAATGTCCGCAACCCCCGACAGCTCGGACCCATCCGAGGCCACTATCTTAAGAATCGCAGGGGCAGAAGAGTTCTGCCTGACTATATGTGCTAACAGCTTACTAGATTGATTGCCATGTTCAAAGTAGAATTGTTTTGTGAAAAACAGCTTTCTATTGGCCTTCTCTGAGAGGTGCAGCATATATTGCCGCCCCGCACACAGCCATTCAACCTTATTAGCCTCGGATGAGTCCGCAACGTATCGGGCCTCCAACTCCGCACATCGTCCAGCCAGCTCCTCCTCCCGCCTAGACGCTGACTTTTTGAGAAAGGAGATAGTGGAGCGCAAACACCCCCTCAAATACGCTTTCAGTGTCTCCCATACCAGGGTGGGGGAACTCCCAGGGGAATTAGCCTCAAGAAAGACTCGAAGCTGGTCTGGAATACGGTCGCAGGGGCCTATCTGTTCCAGCCAGAAAGGGTGGATTTTCCACCTCCGTGGTGAACCAGGATCTATCATGGAGACATCAAGCATTAGGGGGGAATGGTCTGATATAGCCCGCGGTTCATAGGAAACCGCTGAAACTTGGGGAAGAAGGAGCGAGTTGCCACATGCAAGGTCAATCCTGGACAGCGCATTTCTGCCCAGAGTGTGACAAGAGTATTGCCTAGCCTGAGGGTACCTGGCCCTAAAAATGTCCACCCATCCAACCTCCTCCAAAAACAGCGATAAAGGGCCACCCCCGACTCCCGCCGGGATCCCCCTGGGGCTATGACGATCTAGGGACGGATTCGGTACCATGTTGAAGTCCCCCATACAGAGGACACGGGCAGAGGGGTAACTAGCTGCGAATGTAACCGCCTTATGGAGTATATCCATAGAGGCGGGGGGAGGGTTGTATATGAATAAGAAGACAAAAGGCACATTATTCAAGAATGCGTATACGAAGATAAAACGACCCTGTGAATCCTTACGTACTGTAACCGGGTCCCACCTCACTCTCCGACTAACCAGTAGGGAAACCCCCCTTGAGAAGGACGTGTGATAGGAGTGCAAGGACCATTGGACCCAGGGTTTAGAAAGCTGCCCAGCTCTATCTGGAGTAAGATGTGTCTCCTGCAGTGCCACAATATGAGGCTGATACTTCCTAATATGGGAGAATATCATAGTGCGCTTGCGCGGGGTGCGTGCTCCTCTAACATTCCATGACATTATCTTAATATCAGCCATAAGAAGAGACAACACATAAAACAGCAGGGGGAGAGGTAAAGACAGAGAAGACATACATGCCCCAGCCGGGGTGAGAAATACTGACAGGGATGCGCGGGACCATATATAGACCGTGGTACTGAAGTGGTTAGACCCAAAACCCTACTAATAGGTGACCTCGCGGGTAGGTATCTTGGAGGCAAAATGAAACCCCAAACTAAGTAGGGGAACAGTAAATAAATCAAACAGTAAACATATTTATACCAGTGTTGCACAAGCATCAGTGGAGCAACAGCTCCATCTAGTGGGGAGAACCTGCTCTTACATACTAACAGTGGAGAACCCTGAGTATGTACATCAATCAGTAGGAGAGTATTAGTCCAACTGGGACCCGAGAGAAGAAGTGGAGGAGAATACAGGAAGAAAGAGAAGAGAAGAAAAAAAAACGAGGGGGGGGGAAGGGGAAAAGGAGGGAGAGAAGAGGAAGGAGAGAGGAAGGAGAGAGGAAGGAGAGAGAGGGTGGACGGGAGGGGGAAGAACAGGGGGTGGAGGGAGGGTCCCTCGAAGGAGAGAAGGATAGGGGAAGCAGGAGAGAGAGAGAGGAAATAGAACATGAGAAACTCATATGATCAACAGTAAATCCCGTCCCCTCCTCAGGAGATTGTCCACCCGCCACCCCGACCCCCCCACAAATGGAAAAATTAATAAATAAAAAAAAATAAAAAAAATAGGGGAAGAAAAAGGAAAAAAAAATAAAATAAATAATAACCCCAGCAAACAGGAGTCACACAGCAAGGGACAGTCCAGGTAGTCGAGGAACAAAAGGCCTAAGGCACTAAAATGGGGGGGGGGTTTTGTTGGTTAGGAAGGGAGAATGGGAAGGGGGGGGAAAAATGGCACATCAGGGAGGGGGGAAGGAGACCATATAAAGATCGCGTACTAGTAGTCCAGTGGCCGACGTCCTCCAAGTCCGTGACTCAAAAAAAAAAATAAAAAAAAATAAAATAAAAAAAGGGGGGGGGGGGGGGGGAAATGTAAAAAAATGGACCGACCCAGGAAAAAGGGACAGGGTGACGTGGAAGGTAGACTGAAGAGGGACAGAGTAAATCCCTTCAGAGGGTCAGGGTAGGGCCCTCATGCAGTCCCGGAGGAACAGTCCTGAGTCAGGGCACACAGCAGTCCAAAGTAAGCAACAGGATGGGGGCGAGGGAAGGGAGAGGTAAGGCCTGGGATCATCAGGGGGGCATTAGGTGCATGGGAAGAGTGGAGGATCTGGGGAGACTAGGCTCCCGGGGAGGGGGGAAGAGGAAGCACAGTACCTTGAGCTCCGCAGAGGGGTCCAGGAGACCGGGGCCATACAGGGGGGTAGAGGTAAGGAGAGGGAGGGTAAAGGTCATGGCAGGAAGTCCTGTACCGGCATCTCCATCTCTCCACGTAATCCGGGGTCACCTACAGGATCCTGTTCAACGTTGGCGCCGTAGCCAGTCATCCGCATCCTGCGGGGAAGTAAAGAAAATCGCCCGGTCACCATCCACGATCCCCAACCGGGCAGGGTATGCCATGGAATATGGTACCCCTCTCTCTCTCAGCCGCGCCTTGATAGAAGTAAACGAGGCCCTCTTGCGTTGAAGATCAGAGGAGAAGTCCGGGAAAATGGACACCTTTGCGTTCTGCACTATGATCTCCGGCAGCCGCCGGGCAGAGCGGAGGATCAAGTCCCGATCATTGCAGTTGAGAAACCTCGCCAATAGAGGACGAGGAGGTGCACCAGGGATCGGAGGCTTAGATGGTACTCGGTGTGCTCTCTCCACGGCGTAAGCAGCTGAGAATGGGGCATCCGGAAAAAGCTCTTTGATCCAGGACTCCACATAGGCCCCCGGGTTCTGACCCTCCGCCCGCTCAGGAAGACCGATCACTCTAATGTTATTCCGGCGCAGCCGGTTCTCGAGGTCGTCATTCTTCTGACGGGCCAAATCCAGCTGCTCCCGGACCTCGCGGAGTGAAGAGGGTAGAGGCTGTACCGTGTCTTCCAGGGTGGAGATGCGCGTCTCAGTCTCCGTCACCCGCTCCCTCAGGGTCTGAAAGTCCTGCCGTAGGAGGCCCACGTCCACCCTGACCTCTTCAAGCTTTCCGGTGAGAGAAGTGCGGCATGTCTGGATCGCCATCAGGAGGGTATCGCTCACCTCTCGAAGGGTAAGGTCAGTAGAATCTGCTCCCTCTTCACGATGTGGAGCCTCTCCTTCCTCCTCAGCCGCTGGTGGAACACGCGCCCCGGCCTGAGCGGCGCCATCTTGCCTGACAGCGCGGGCATAGTCCCGGAGCTTTTCCACGGCCGGTCGATCCTTGTTTCTCGTCGGGTCTTGTTTAGAGGCCATAATGCGGGTCCTCAGCCGAGTCTGTGGGGTCAGGGACTCCAGGATTCACCTCAGGATAAGTTAAATGCAGGTTCTAAGCGGGAGCACTCACAGCGTGCGACCGCTCATCTCAACCGCCAAGCCACGCCCCCTGGAGAACCACTTTAACTGAGGTGATTGGTGGGGGTCTCAGCAGTCAGACCCCCACCAAAAAAATAGGCTGCTTATTCTTAAATGCCTGTGCGGTGCTGTATAACACTGTGCTATTAAAGGAGTTTTCTGGTAAAAAATAACTAATCTCCCTATCCAAGGATAGGGGATAAGTTATAGATCGCAGGGGGGGTCCAAGCGCTGGACGCAGGGGGGGTCCAGTTTGCTGGAAGCTGACGTTTGTACCTCGCAGGAAGCTGCGGCTGGCACACCCCCCTCCATATATCTCTAAGGGGTACATGGAGGGGCGTGTCGGACGGTGGTCCGTGCGGGTACGGCATGCCCCCTTCCAGCCGAGATAGCAAGGGGCCCAATGCTCTGACCCCACGCGATCTATAACTTATCTCCTATCCTCGGATAGAGGATAAGTTCGTTTTTTACAAGGCAACTCCTTTAACAGCACAGTGTTACACAGCACCGCACTCTGCTCTAATCTAATTAGAAATATATATGTCTAGAAAATAAAATAAAAATGGCGGGCAGGCCCTGGGAAGGGGGGGGGGGGGCAGGCCTTGAGCTGTGTAAGGGGCCCTGAAATTTCTGATGGCAGCCCTGAGTAAGTTGCAAAACAACTTATGAAGACTCCATAATGCAGGACGGTGTACCAAAAAAAGACATTCTTCTCTAAAGTAATGTTTTCCGAAATAAAGAAGCAGAGTTCATCCCTCACTGTATTATTTTTGAAATTTTGAATAAAAAAATCACACACAAGCACTCCATGGTTTTGAGAAAATTTTTAGAAATTTTGAAAAGAACAGTACCCAAGAGGGTTTAATAACCCCATACATTGCACCATGAATTTAGAAATTTCAATTAAGCATCTAGCTAGTGCAAACATCCAAAAATTAAAGGCCCAAGGCCAGAAGCATCAGTGAGGCAAGTAGTTCCTGAAAGACACAGGATCAGTCAAGGAGCAGGCATTCACAGTACCAAAGAGGGTTTCATAACCCTAATTGATAACCCAAGAGGGTTGGTGTAGAAGCATGGTCAATACTCTGAGGCATCTGGCATTGGTGCGTGGAAATCCTGGCTGATCCATGCCTGATTCATCTTCACAAAGGTCAGTCTCTCCACATTTTTCGTGGACAGACGAGTTTGCCTTGGGGTGACTATGGCCCCGGCCGCACGAAACACCCGCTCTGATGGCACACTACTGGCCGGGCAGGACAGCTTTTCCAGGGCAAACTCTGCTAGTTGCGGCCATAAATCAAGTTTGGCTGCCCAGAAGTCCAGCGGATCTTCAAGGTTTGTTGGCATGGCCATGTCAAGGTATGCCACCACCTGCTGGTTCAGGTCCTGCTCCATGTCTACCAACTGCTGATGAGTTGCTTCACTATGCGGGTGAAGAAAGCTACTCATCAGCGACTGAAGACTTAGGCTGTTGATAATGGAGCTGGTACTGCTCCTGCCACCCCTCCCCAGCAGCCATGGCAGTGGAAGGTGAGCGCAGAGGGCCCCCCGAGTCAGACCTGCAAGTGGATGGACCATGTTGCCGATAGGCTAGGCATCAACCAACTGACTACGTAGGATCTCTCTGTAGTAGGTCCTCCCTCTCAGTGGGTGTAAAAAAAGGCCCCTATTCTGTGACAGTAGCGAGGGTCCAATAAGGTGGATAGCCAGAAGTCATCCCGCTGATGAATTATGACAATTCGGGGGTCACTACGCAAGCAACTGAGCATGCATCGTGCCATTTGCGCCAGTGACTCGGAGGGACTCCCTGCCTCCATCTCCACTGCATACTGCCATGGTGTGTCTGGGTCCTCTGTCTCGCCTTCCTCATAATAACCCTCTAGCTCCTCTAGCTTATCATGCTCCTCCTCTCCTGTCCGATGACTAGAAACACCGCCCATCTCATCAAACCTAAACTGTGCTCCACTCTGCCCCTCATCCTCCTTCTCCAGTTAAGCCCCCACAGGGCTCATGTAGCCGTTAGATGTATGCACAACGTCTCCATTGCCGTGACCAGCTATCGTTTCAATCATTTGTTGTAGGCAATGTAAGAGTGGAATTGCGTTGTTCATCCCATAATCCAGGCGATTAACAAATAATGTGGCTTCCTCAAAGCGCCTCAGCAAACGGCAGGTGTCACATATGAGCTGCCACTGGTTCACATTGAAGTTACACAGGGGAGTACCCCTATCTGTTTGGATCATCAAGAAATCGGTGATGGCTTTTCTTTGTTCGTATAGTCTGTCCAATATATGGAGGGTGGAATTCCAACTCGTGGCAACGTCACAAATAAGACTATGTTGTGGGATACCGTTCTGACGCTGCAGCTCAAGGAGGGTGTGCTTTGCGGTGTACGAGTGGCTGAAGTGCATGCACAGTTTCCTTCCCATTGTTAGGATGTCTTGCAAATGGGGTGAAGACTTCAGGAAGTGCTTGACAACCAGATTCAACATGTGTGCCATGCAGGGCGCATGTTTCACACTTCTTTGTCGCAGTGCAGACACAATGTTCTTCCCGTTGTCAGTCACCATGGTTCCCATTTCCAGTTTTCGTGGAGTAAGCCATACTCCGATTTCTTGACAAATGAATTTTAGCAGTTCCTCCCCTGTGTGACTCCGTTCGCCAAGGCAAACCATGTGAAGAACAGTGTGACACCGCTGTGCCCTACAAACGTGGTACGATGAAGGGCCACTGAGATTTGTATGTGCAGTGGAGGCCGAGGACACGGTGGAAGCGGTGTGTTCTGTCCAAGTTGCTGTTGTGGCTGTGCAGGAACCACATTTACCCAGTGGGCCGTAAAAGACATGTATTTTCCCTGCCCGTAGTTACAGCTCCACACGTCGGTGCTGCCGTGCACTTTTGAACACACTGACAGGCTCAAGGACTGGCACACCTTCTTTTGTACAAAATTATGCAGGGCTGGTACTGCCTTCTTCGCAAAGAAATGACGGCTTGGGACTCTCCACCTCGGCTCGGCACAAGCCATCAATTCTCTGAAAGGTGCAGAGTCCACCACTTGAAAAGGGAGGGACTGCAGCACCAGCAACTTAGAAAGGAGGACATTCAGGTTCTGCGCCATTGGATGAGTGGGCGCATACTGTTGTCTCTTGGACATGGCTTTGCCTATGGATTGCTGGCGGAATGGCTGACTACAAGTAGGAGGAGCAGAAGCATCTGGAGCGACAGAAGGAGGGTATGACACACAGCTCCCTTCGCCTGAGTTGGTGGACCCTTGGCTGCCTGAAAGAGGGAGTGGGGTGCCAATGGGTGATGCGGCAGGCTGGACCACCACATCGGAGCCACGGTAGTCCTAGGCTGCTTTATGGTGGCGCATCATATGTTGACGCAGGGCCGTGGTGCCAACATTGCTACCCTATCCACGCTTCACCTTCTGCCGACATATCTTCCATGTGGCTGTGTTAACTTACTCTGGATGCTTGATGAAAAACTGCCAGACTGCCGAGTATTTGATTTTACCACCAACAGGGCGCAATAATTGACTGCTACTGCCGCCGACTCCAGGAACCCCTGTTCCATTACCTCCCGGGAAGGTAGGCTGCCGCAAAGCAGGTGGCCTACCCCGGGCACGTTTGGCTCCTGAATTTCCACTTCTGCCACTATGCTGACTACCAACCATGCTACCACCTTGCTGGCTCATCTGCTGCCTCATGGGTAACCTGCAACCCTCTTCTGCTGATGATGATGAAACCCCGCTGCACCCGGCTCCCAAGTGCGATCGGCTTCATCATCATCGAGTTCTGTCTGCACGTCACTGATGTCCTCCTCAGGTTCCTCAACAGTGTATGATTCAGGAGCCTGAATGCTGCAAACACCACCTCCCACATCATCCTCCTCATCAATAATTGCCCGCCTAGCGTAGGAAGCGGCAGATGTCTCCTCCACTTCTTGGCTGGGCAGTAGCTGCTGAATGTCATCTAATACATCTTCCTCACTGAATAGTGGAGCTGAACCCACTCCGTAAGATACTTCTTTGGGGGTGGGAACAGCATAGGACAGAGGCAATTTGGGGACAGTGACTGCTCCCGGGCCATGCCAACTGAGGGTTGTGTCTGAGGAACCCACCGACTGTTGACTGGGGGTATCAGATGTCACTTGTGATGAAGTGGATGACCGCGTCAACCAATCGATGACAATAGATGGGTTGTCGGTAGAGACACGACCGCTAGCTCATATTGGGAGCTCAGGCCGTCTCGCTGTGACTCCTGCTGCAACTCGCCCCTAGTCTGCTGCGACCTCTGCCTGATAAATTTAGGCACACAAGTCCACATAACGAAGCTGCAGAATGCCATGGAAGAGATGTCCATGCAAGAGAGCCTTAATTCGCTTGCAGATTTGGGAAGTTGTTCTTGAGGAGTTAGTAAGAAGCCGAGCACAAGTCCTGCCCACTCCAGAACAGCACTTCAGGTAACAGGTCCATTTGCGGCTTCGCTACCTCAGAGATCAACCCACGGGCAGCGAAATGGCTGAGTAGCACAGATTGGTGCAGCAAGAAATGGAGCTTGAGGCTCATTACTGTGCACTGTACTGATGGGCAAGCTGCAGACAGCAGGAGCCAAACACAGCCTGTTCTCCAGAAGGGACAGCCTTCGGCTGTCCTTGTCTATTGTGGGACGCATTCGAGGAGCGGCACGACTTTGGCTGTACTGAGGCATACAGGCTCTGGAACATCTGGGACAAGCAGAGAGAGATGCTGCCGCAATCGGAGGTACCAGACCTGGAACCGGATCTATCTTGGCTGATGTACCAGGAATGGTACCTCGATGAAGACTACCTGTCCTTGTTTGAGGGTGATTTCTACATTCCTTAGCCCTGTACAGCAGAGGAAACCGGCACAGATGAGACCGCTAGTCTCTGTCCTTCCCTTCCCCTGGATTGCACACCTGACGGCGACGCTCTAGCAGTATCCGGTCAGGACACCCCGGTGGAAGTGCCGGCATCAGGGCTGAGTTCTGATACACTCTGTCCAGCATCAGACACCGTTTGCAGCTCTGCAGCTACAGGGGGGCCGTGATCCCTGTACCAGTCCACCCTGGATCGCAGGCAGTCGACCTGGATCCCCAGAGGCTGTTTAATTGTACAGGAGCAAGCATAGTCTGTGCGGCTCCCCATATGGAGAATTTCATGTCGGGAGTTGGAGTGGTCGGCTCATCTCCCCTGCGGCTACAGACTTTCTCAGCAGACGTTGCAACCTCAGCAGCAGACGTTGCAACCGGGTGAGGAGGCAGTCGACCTCCCTCTCCACTTCTGATTACATCCCCGGCTGAAGTGCCGGCATCAGGGAAGAGTCCTGCTACACTCTGCCCAGCACCGAACCCTGCTGGCAGCTCTGCAGCTACACAAGGGTCCGTGATTCGTGTACCGGTCCAACCCCGGACTGCAGACAGTTGGCCTGGATCCCCAGCTAGAGATGAGCGAATCGAAGTTGACGAACCTGAATTTGTTAAGAAATTCATGAAAATCACTTCATTAAATTCCATTTTACAGCGTTCCAGGCTATTGGAGACCTAATATGGCGGATCCACATGTGAGTACATGGGGCAGGGGATTATGGGAGGGCGGGAATGAAGGTAGGCGGGCTGACCCTGAATCACATGTGAGATGCAGCCTATCAGTGTTCACTGACCCCTGTGATGTCACAGGCCCTATATAATCGGCGGCCATCTTGCCTCTCTTCATTTAATCTATGCACTTAGATGGAGAGGAGGGGACTGCGTGTGTGTGAATAGCTCAAACCACAGGGTACCACTGCAACTGCTAGTCACATCAGCATTAGGGAAAGGCAGGATTGCAGAGTGCTGTGCTGTTACACTGAGAAGGATCATTGATTGCTTAACCTCCTATTCACGTTATTGAGCATTGCAGCAGAGAGGGGCAGATAGCTGTCAACTGCCTCATACAGATCTCCAAGCTGCCTGAACTTTCTGAAGCATCTTATCTCCTCATTTTTCAGCCCAATTGAGTTTATTTTTATTTGCTCCACAAATCTTCTGCTGCTCAGAATTGTGTGACAGAGTGCTATTTAGGGTTTAATCCCTGGATATTTTTTTGTGGTACTGCACTGTTGGGTCCTGCTGCTGTTCAGAAATACGTGATTGTTCAGTGGACTGTAGTGCATTTGTACCATTTTGTACCTGTTAATCTGTAAAGAGGCTGGCTACATAATGTGCAAGTCCAAACAATACTATTCACTGGCTGTTTGTTTTTTTTTTAAATAGTTTTTTCTGCGTATAGTTACGCATATATAACTGCCCTCATCAGTGCATACCGCATAGGTACATGCAAGTATTGTACCATTTAGTACCTGTTAAGCTGTCAAGGTGCTCCATACCATCAAAGTCCAAACAATAGTATCCACCGGCTGGTGTTTTACAAAAATACAGATTTTTTTCTGCTAATAGTTAGGCATATTACTGCCCTCATCAATGCATACCGCATAGGTACATCCAAGTATTGTACCATTTAGTACCTGTTAAGCTGTCAAGGTGCTCCATACCTTCAAAGTCCAAACAATACTATCCAGCGGCTGGTGTTTTACAAAAATACAGAGTTTTTCTAATAGTTAGGCATATTACTGCCCTCATCAGTGCATACCGCATAGGTACATCCAAGTATTGTACCATCTAGTACCTGTTAATCTGTCAAGGGCCTACATACTGTTCAAGTACAGCCATAAGTAATCACCTGCTGCTGTTCTAGACAAATACTGTTTAAAGAGCAGTGTAGCGTATTGTAATACCCTCATAAACGCACTAAGTATGTCAGGCAGAGAAGTGCCAGGACGTGCACAGTGGAGTGGAAGAGGCCTAATTACTTCAGGCAAAGTTGGCAGCAGACTTGGGGCGAGTGGCAGCAGGAGTCACAGCAAGAGGCCTGAGCTCCCATTATCAGCGGTTACCAGCGGTCGTGTCTCCACCAGCAACCCATCTGCTATCATGGATTGGTTAACACGCTCATTCACATTATCACAAGTGACATCTAACACCCCCAGTCAACAGTCGGTGGGTTCCTCAGACACAACCCTCAGTTGGCATGGCCCGGGAGCAGTCTGTGTACTCCCATTGCCTTTGGCCTATGCTGTTCCCTCTCCTAAAGAAGTATCTTATGCTGTGGGTTCAGCTCCACTATCTAATAGAGGACAGTCAGCAGCTACTGGACAGCCAAGAAGGGGAGGAGACATGCGCTGCTTGCTCCGCTAGGCGGCCAAGTAGTGATGCAGAGAGTGACGTGGGAGGCAGTGTTGCAAGTGTTCAGGGTCCTGAAGCAGACACTGTTGGGGAACCTGAGGAGGACATCAGTGACGTGCACACAACTGTTGATGATGATGATGATGATGATGATGAAGCCGATCGCAATTGGGAGCCGGGTGCAGAAGGGGCTTCATCATCATCAGGAGAAGAGAGTTGCAGGTTGCCCTTGAGGCAGCAAGGCGGTAGCACTGTTGGCAGTCAGCGTGGTGGCAGTAGTGGAAATTCAGGAGCCAAACAAGCCCGGGGGAGACCATCTGCTTCGCGGCAGCCTACCTTTCCGGGAGGTAGTGGAACAGGGGTTCCTGTAGACGGCGCCAGTAGCAGTCAATTAGTGTGGACTGCGGGTGGGAAAATCAGCTACTCGGTGGTGTGGAAGTTTTTCATAAGGCATCCGGAGGAGGTTCACGTAGCCACATGCAAGATCTGTCGGCAGAAGGTGAAGCGTGGCCAGGGTTCCAATGTTGGCACCACGGCCCTGCGTCAACACATGCTTCGCCACCATAAAGCAGTCTGGGAGAACTGTGGCTCCAATGTAGTGGTCCAGCCTGCTGCATCACCCAGTGGCCATCCGCTCCCTCCTTCATCCAGCCAAGGCTCCACCACCTCAGCCGAAGGAAGCAGTGTGTCATACCCTCCTTCTGTCGCTCCTGCTTCTCCCACTTTTAGTTAGCCATTCCGCCAACAATCCATCGGTGAAGCCATGTCCAAGAGACAACAGTATGCACCGACTCATCCAACGGCGCAGAAGTTGAATGTGCTCCTGTCCAAGTTGCTGGTGTTGCAGTCCCTCCCTTTTCAAGTGGTGGACTCTGCATTTTTCAGAGAATTGATGGCTTGTGCCGAGCCGAGGTGGAGAGTCCCAAGCCGTCATTTCTTTGCGAAGAAGGCAGTACCAGCCCTGCATACGTCTGTATAAGAGAAGGTGGGCCAGTCCTTGAGCCTGTCAGTGTGTTCAAAAGTGCACGGCAGCGCCGACGTGTGGAGCTGTAACTACGGGCAGGGACAATACTTGTCTTTTACGGCCCACTGGGTAAATGTGGTTCCTGCATAGCCACAACAGCAACTTGGACAGGGCACACCGCTTCCTCCTCCACGCTCTAGCTCCCAGGCAGTTGGTCCTGTTACAGTGTGTGACGCCACCTCCTCATCCTCCACCGTATCCTCGGCCTCCACTGCACGTCCAAATCTCGGTGGCCCTTCATCGTACCATGTGTGTAGGGCACGGCGGTGTCAAGCTGTTCTTCACATGGTTTGCCTTGGCGAACGGAGTCACACAGGGGAGGAACTGCTAAAGTTCATTCGTAAAGAAATCCGAGTATGGCTTACTCCACGAAATCTGGAAATGGGAACCATGGTGACCGGCAACGGGAAGAACATCGTGTCCGCACTGCGATAAGGAAGTGTGAAACATGTGCCCTGCATGGCACACATGTTGAATCTGTTTGTCAAGCACTTCCTCAAGTCTTCACCCCATTTGCAAAACATCCTGAAAATGGCAAGGAAGCTGTGCATGCACTTCAGCCACTCGTACACCACCAAGCACACCTTCCTTGAGCTGCAGCTTCAGAACGGTATCCCACAACGTAGTCTTATTTGTGACGTTGACACACGTTGGAATTTCACCATCCATATGTTGGACAGACTATACGAACAAAGAAAAGCCATCACCGATTTCTTGATGATCCAAGCAGATAGGAGTACTCCCTTGTGTAACTTCAATGTAAACCAGTGGCCGCTCATACGTGACACCTGCCGTTTGCTGAGGCCCTTTGAGGAAGCCACATTATTTGTGAGTCGCCTGGATTACGCCATGAACAACGTAATTCCACTCCTACATTTCCTGCAACAAATGATTGAAACCATGGCCCGTCACGGCAATGGAGACTTTGCGCCTACATCTCAAGGTTACATGAGCCCTGTGGGGGCTGAACTGGAGGAGGAGGATGATGAGGGGCAGAGCGGAGCACAGTTTAGGTTGGATGAGATGGCCGGTGTTTCTAGTCTTCGGACAGGAGAGGAGGAGCAGGAGCAGCCAGAGGAGCTGGAGGGTTATGAGGAAGTTTAGACAGAGGACCCAGACACAAAGTGGCAGTATGCAGTGGAGATGGAGGCAGGTAGTCCCTCCGAGTCACTGGCGCAAATGGCACAATGCATGCACAGTTGCTTGCGTAGTGACCCCCGAATTGTCAAAATTAGTCTGTGGGATGACTTCTGGATCTCTACCTTATTAGACCCTCGCTACCTTCCCAAAATGGGGGCCTTTTTTACACCCACTGAGAGGGAGGACAAACTGACCTACTACAGAGAGATTCTACGTAGTCAGTTGGCTGATGCCTATCGGCCACATGGTCCATCCACTCGCAGGTCTGACTCGGGGGGAGGGGTGGGAGGAGCAGTACCAGCTCAATCAGCAGCAGCCTGAGTCTACAGTCGCTGATGAGTAGCTTTCTTCACCCGCATAGTGAAGCAACTCATCAGCAGCAGGCAGACATGTAGCAGGACCTGAACCAGCAGGTGGTGGCATACCTTGACATGGCCATGCCAACAACCATTGAAGATCCGCTGGACTTCTGGGCAGCCAAACTTGATTTATGGCCACAACTAGCAGAGTTTGCCCTGGAAAAGCTCTCCTGCCCGGCCAGTAGTGGGCCATCAGAGCGGGTGTTTAGTGCGGCCGGGGCCATAGTCACCCCAAGGCGAACTCATCTGTCCACCAAAAATGTGGAGAGACTGACGTTTGTCAAGATGAATCAGGGATGGATCAGCCATTATTTCCAGTCACCAATGCCAGATGCCTCAGAGTAGTTTGACCATGCTGCTACACCAACATTTCCCAATTATGGTTGGTTATGAAACCCTCTTGGGTTATCAATTAAGGTTATGAAACCCTCTTTGGTACTGCGATTGCCTGCTCCTGGCTCATCCTGTGTCTTTCAGGAAGTACTTTCCTCTTTGATGCTTCGGGCCTTTTCATTTTTGGATGTTTAGCAGTAGCTAAATATATGCTTAATTCAAATGTCAACATTGATCTTTAAATGTAAGGGGTTATGAAACCCTCTTGGGAACTGCGAATGCCTGCTCCATACTCATTCTGTGTCTTTCAGGAACTACTTGCCTCCGTGCCCTAAGGGCTTGGGCCTTCAATTTTGGGATGATTAGCAGTAGCTAAATACATGCTTAATGCAAATTTCAACATTCATCTTTAAATGTAAGGGGTTGGTTATGAAACCCTCTTGGGTACTGCGATTTGCCTGCTCCTGAATCATCCTGTGTCTTTCAGGAACTACTTGCCTCACTGATGTTTCTGGCCTTGGGCCTTTCATTTTTGGATGTTTAGCAGTAGCTAAATATATGCTTAATGCAAATGTCAACATTGATATTTAAATATAAGGGGTTATGAAACCCTCTTGGGTACTGCAAATGACTGCTCCTGACTCATTCTGTGTCTTTCAGGAAATAATTGCCTCCCTGATGCCTCAGGCCTTGGGCCTTAATTTTTTTGGAAGTTTAGCAGTAGCTAATACATGCTTAATGCTAATTTCAACAATGATCTTTAAATTCTCGGCGCTCTGCTAGGGCCTTCTCCTACCCCGTCGGGGGGGCGATCCGAGGACCTCACTAAACCATCCAATCTGTAGTAGAGACATGCGGTGTGTACAAAGGGCAGGGACTTAATGAACCCGAGCTTATGACCGGCGCTTAGTTGTGATTTGTTCTTTCCTGGCAAATAATTGCAATCCCTGATCCCTATCGCGAAGGGGGTTCAGTGGGTTACCCGCACCTGCCGGTGAAAGATAGACACATGCTGGTCCGTTCAGTGTAGCGTGCGTGCAGCCCCGGACATCTGAGGGCATAACACACCTGTTATTTCTCTATCTCGCAAGTGATCGTGCAATGTAAGGGGTTATTAAAGCCTCTTGGGTACTGCTGATGCCTACTCCTGACTGCTCCTATATCTTTCAGGAACTACTTGACTTCATGATGCTTCTGTGCTTGGGCCTTTAATTTTAGGATTTTTGAAATACATACATACACACATGCTTAATTAAAACTTCAACATTTATGGTGCAATGTATGGGGTTATTAAACACTCTTGGGTAGTGTTTTTTTCAAATTTTCGGATAATTATCACAGTAATAAACTTAATTTTCCACAATAATAACCATTACACCATTGAACGATTGTTGCGTGTGATTTTTTAAGTAAAATTTTCAAAAAAAATACGCAGAGGGATGAACTCTGCTTCTTTATTTCATAAAAAATTCTTTTATAGAAGCATGTCTTTTGGTGGTCCACCATCCTGCATTATAGAGTCTTCTGGACTCTTGGATATGCGCTTGTTCTTAAACAAAGGTACAAAAACCAAAAATGGCCAGTCAGGGCTATGGAGACATTGCGCCTACATCTTACGGCCACATGAGCCCTGTGGGTGCTTGTGAGATTAGGTCCTTTGTACCCACACGGCGGGGTCCGGGACACAAACTTTGATTTAAATTTCAAATAAAAAAATCACACATTTCAATGGTCTCCTCATTCTGCAGCCAACTCCAGGCTGCTTCATTCTGGTAATATATAGAGAGCACTCGCTGTCCTAAATTTTCGATACAATTTTTCTTAAAAAATGTTTGTCTTTTTTATTAGGGATTGTGAAGCTTTGGTGCGTACTCATGCATCAGCCAACTCCAGCCTGTGTCAATAAGGCAATATATGGTTTACTGATGGCGCTGCTGAGCCTGGGTCTGGGAATTTCAAATTTTCTCATAGGTAGCACCCGCTATCCATAAGTCTTCTTCATAAAGTTCTACAATTGTTGTGTTTTTTTGGAGGGATTGTGAAGCCCTAGTGTGTACTCATGCATCAGCCAACTCTAGGGTGTGTCATTCATGCAACACATAGGTAGCACCCACTGTCCTAAATATTCTTAAAATTATTTTTAAAATGGTTGTTTTTAATTTGGGATTCTGAAGCCCTGGTGTGTACTCAATGCTGCTTCCTGCTACACTCTGTCAGCCCGTTGGTCCTGCGACAGTGTGCTACTCCGCCTTCACATCATCCACTGTGTCTTAAGCATCCACTGCCCGGACAAGTCTCAGTGGCCCTTCAGCATACCATGTGTGCAGGTCACGGCGGTGTCACGCTGTTCTTCCCATGGTTTGCCTTGGCGAGAAGTCTTGGAAACAATGGCCGGTCAGGGCAATGGAGATGTTTCGCCTAAATCTCACGGCCACATGAGCCCTGTGGGGGCTTGTTGAATTTGGTCCTTCGTACCCACACGCTGGGGTCCGGGACACACAAAGGTTGTTTTAAATTTAAAATCAAAACATGATGGCGCTGCTGGGCCTGGGTCTGGTAATTTCAAACTTTCTCATAGGTAGCATCCGCTATTCAAAATCTTTTTCAAAAATTTCTAAAATTGTGGTGTTCTTTGGAGGGGATTGTGAAGCCCTGGTGTGTACTCGTGCATCAGCCAACTCCAGGCTGTGTCATTCAGGCAATATATGGGTTACTGATGCCGCTGTGGGGCCTGGGTCTGGTAATTTCTAATTTTCTCATAGGTGGCACCCACTATCCAAAATCTTCGGTTTAAATTTCTTAATTCATCTTTTTATCTTAGGGATTGTGAAGGCCTAGTGCCTATTCATGCTGCTGGCAACTCCGGGCTGTGCCATTCATCCACTTTATGGTCTCCTCATGCTGCCAACACCTCCATGCTTTGTCATTCAGCCACTATATGGTCTCCTCATGCTGACAACATGTCAACATGTCCATGCTGTGTCATTCAGCCACTATATAGTGTCCTCATGTTGCCAACACCTCCATTCTGTGTCATTCAGCCACTATATGGTGTCCTCATGCTTCAGCCTCATCCAAGCTGTGTCATTCAGCCACTATATGGTGTCCTCATGCTGTCAACACCTCCACGCTGTGCCATTCAGACACTATATGGTGTCCTCATGCTGCCAACACCCCCACACTGTGCCATTCAGCCACTATATGGTTTCCTCATGCTGCCAACACCTCCATTCTGTGTCATTCAGCCACTATATGGTTTCCTCATGCTTCAGCCTCATCCAAGCTGTGTCATTCAGCCACTATATGGTGTCCTCATGCTTCAGCTTGATCCAAGCTGTGTCATTTAGCCATTATATGGTGTCCTCATGCTGCCAACACCTCCACACTGCCATTCAGCCACTATATGGTGTCCTCATGCTGCCAACACCTCCATTCTGTGTCATTCAGCCACTATATGGTGTCCTCATGCTTCAGCCTCATCCAAGCTGTGTAATTCATCCCCTATATGGTGTCTTCATGCTGCCAACACCTCCATGCTATGTTATTCAGCCACTATATGGTCTCCTGACACTGATGCCACCACCAGGCTCTGTCATTGTGCTGCTGTGCGGCAGTGATTCTAAATGTGATGCCGGTAATCTGCATGTTATTCTGAATAACAGTATTATTTCACTACCCCAGCACACTCCATATGCGTTTTAGAACACAGCAAAGTGTTCTATACTCCTATAGAGGCTGTATGTAGGCTAGAAATAGCCTTTTTTAATATAGATTCGCCGCGAAAAAATTCGGATCGAAACAAACTTTTTCGGAAAATTCGGCAAATCGGCCGAATCGAATTTTTGAAAAGTTCGCTCATCTCTATCCCCAGCGGCTGTTTAATGGTACAGGAGCAAGCTCAGTCAGTGCGGCTCCCCAGCTGGAGAATTCCATGTCGGGAGATAGAGTCGTCGGCTCATCTCCTCAGCGGCAGACGTTGCAAACTGGTGAGGAGGCAGTCCACCTCCACGCTGTGCCATTCAGCCACTATGTGGTCTCCTCATGCTGCCAACACCTCCATTCTGTGCCATTCAGCCACTATATGGTGTCCTCATGTTGCCAACACCTCCATGCTGTGCCATTCAGCCACTATATGGTGTCCTCATGCTGCCAACACCTCCACACTGTGCCATTCAGCCACTATATGGTGTCCCCATGCTGCCAACACCTCCATTCTGTGTCATTCAGCCACTATATGGTGTCCTCATGCTGCCAACACCTCCACGCTGTGCCATTCAGCCACTGTATGGTCTCCTCATGCTGCCAACACCTCCACGCTATGTCATTCAGCCACTATATGGTGTCCTCATGCTTCAGCTTCATCCAAGCTGTGTCATTCAGCCACTATATGGTGTCCTCATCCTGCCAACACCTCCACACTGTGCCATTCAGCCACTATATGGTGTCCTCATGCTGCCAACACCTCCATTCTGTGTCATTCAGCCACTATATGGTGTCCTCATGCTTCAGCCTCATCCAAGCTGTGTCATTCAGCCACTATATGGTGTCCTCATGCTGCCAACACCTCCATGCTGTGCCATTCAGCCACTATATGGTGTCCTCATGCTGCCAACACCTCCACACTGTGCCATTCAGCCACTATATGGTGTCCTCATGCTGCCAACACCTCCATTCTGTGTCATTCAGCCACTATATGGTGTCCTCATGCTTCAGCCTCATCCAAGCTGTGTCATTCAGCCACTATATGGTGTCCTCATGCTGCCAACACCTCCATGCTGTGCCATTCAGCCACTATATGGTGTCCTCATGCTGCCAACACCTCCACACTGTGCCATTCAGCCACTATATGGTGTCCTCATGCTGCCAACACCTCCATTCTGTGTCATTCAGCCACTATATGGTGTCCTCATGCTTCAGCCTCATCCAAGCTGTGTCATTCAGCCACTATATGGTGTCCTCATGCTGCCAACACCTCCACGCTATGTTATTCAGTCACTATATGGTCTCCTGACACTGATGCCACCACCAGGCTCTGTCATTGTGCTGCTGTGCGGCAGTGATTCTAAAAGCGATGCCGGTAATCTGCATGTTATTCTGAATAACAGTATTATTTCACTACCCCAGCACACTCCATATGCGTTTTAGAACACAGCAAAGTGTTTTATACCCCTATATAGGCTGTATTTAGGCTAGAAATAGCCTTTTTTAATATAGATTCGCCGCAAAAAAATTTGGATCGAAACAAACTTTTTCGGGAAAATTCGGCAAATCGGCCGAATCGAATTTTTGAAAAGTTCGCTCATCTCAATCCTCAGCGGCTGTTTAATGGCACAGGAGCAAGCTCAGTCAGTGTGGCTCCTCAGCTGGAGAATTCCATGTCGGGAGATGGAGTCATCGGCTCATCTCCTCAGCGGCAGATGTTGCAAACGGGTGAGGAGGCAGTCAACCTCCCTCTCCACCTATTGATCAAATCCCCGGCTGAAGCACTGGCATCAGGGCAGAGTTCTGCTATACTTTGCTCAACACCGAACACTGCTGGCAGCTCTGCAGTCACAGAAGAGACCGTGATACCTGCACTGTTGGTGCTGCTCCCCTGTGGCAGATATTGCAACTGGGTGAGGAGGCAGTCGGCCTCCTGTCCCTCCTACCCCTCCTACCTCCAACGCATGGAGGCTTTGTTTGGGAGTGGCTCGTAAACTAGCCTCCTTCCCACATACTACGGGCCGGGTCAGGTCTTTCCCCTCCCCTGGCGGGGGGAGAGAAAGGGAAACATTTTTTTGAGGGGAGCCTCAGTGAGCGTCATGCAGGGTTTGCTGGTATTGGATTACGTTGTTGCTGCACACCCCTAACCGAGAGGAGGACCAGAACAACTGGGGCTGGTTGTTTCGGCCCGGACAGCCCCAAGTGAAACTGTTGTTAGGGGGAGCACTGTGACGGTTCCTAGAGTCACCCTACCCCTTCGCTATTGTTGCCTGGGCTCCTTGAGTGACTATGCTCTATGGAAGAGTGACTGAGCGGAACTCAGACTAGCTTCAAGACCGGGATTTTGATGGACTTAAGGACATCACTATTTTCACAGTTTGTGCCCCTCAGTTAATGTTGTCAAGTGACATAAAGCTCCTTGTTGGATATCTTATTAGAATACCCAGTACTGTGCACAGTATTCTATGTGTAGTCTGACTAGTGATTTGTACAGCGGTAGAATTATTTCCTTGTCATGGGCATCTATTCCCCCCATTGATGCACCCCATGATTTTATTTGCCTTTGCAGCAGCTGCCCGACACTGGTCACTACAGCTAAATTGACTGTTAACTAAGACTCCCAAGTCCTTTTCCACGTCAGTCGTCCCAAGTGTTCTTCCATTTAATACATAATCCCAGCCCAGATTTTTCTTCCCCATGTGCATTACCTTACATTTATCAGTGTTGAACCTCATCTGCCACTTCCCAGACCAAACCACCAACCTTTTGTAGGCGGCACTGTACTTCTTCCTGGGTTAGACAGGTAACCTGTACTGGGAAGTGTACCTTATCTCGCTGTATTTCACCTGGCATTTCATTTTCCTCAGTGAATACAGTGGAGAAGAATTTCTTTAATATATTTTCTTTTTCCTGATCCCCGTTTATAATTTTTTACTCATGATTTTATAAAGGGCCTACACTTTCATTTTTTACCTTTTTGCTATTTATATAGTTAACGAACATTTTGGGGTTAGTTTTACTCTCTTTGGCAATGAGTCTTTCTTTATCTTTATTCTGTTTTTTAAATATTTAACATTTTTCTCTTTAGCCTTTTAATGCTTCTTCACTGCCATCCTATTTTAGTAGATTAATGCTTTTTTATGATTTTTTGTAATTTATTACCCCCTTAACGTTCTTATTCATCCATATTGGTTTTCTTTTATTTGTGACCCTTTTATTCCCATAAGGTATATACATCTTACAGTGAAAATTTAAGATATTTTTAAAAGTCTCCCAATTAGTGTCAGTATTCTTGTTCTTGAGGAAATTGTCCCATTTTATATTGTTAAGGGCTTCTCTGAGTTGATCGAAATTTGCCTTCCTAAAGTTCATTGTTTTTGTGGCCCCTCGAGAAATTCCCCTATTGACAAACAAGTTATAATGTATTATATTATGATCACTATTTCCTAGGTATCCTTCAACTTGCATATTAGTTACTCTGTCAGGTCTGTTGGTTAGTATTAAGTCTAGTAGGGTGCCTCCTCTGGTCGGGCCCTGCACCATTTGGGACAGAAAATTGTCTTTAGCTATAGCCAGAAACCTGTTTCCTTTATGAGATTCACAGGACTCAGTCTCCCGGTTTATATCAGGATAGTTAAAGTCCACAATTATTATCACATCATTTTGATTTGCTGCCTTGTTAATTTGCCTCATTAATTGATCTTCTGCCTCTTCCATTATGTTTGGTGGCTTATAGCAAACCCCTATCAGAATTTTTTTTATTCTTATCTCCATATATTTTTACTCATAATGGGGAAGATTTATCAAAACCTTTCCAGAGGTAAAGTTGCCCAGTTGCCCATAGCAACCGATCAGATTGCTTCTTTAATTTTAAACAAGGCCTCTGCAAAATGAAAGAAGCGATCTGATTGGTTGCTATGGGCAACTGGACAACTTTTCCTGTGGACAGGTTTTGATAAATCTCCCCCAATGACTCCACGTTATAGTTTCCCTTCCACTTTACATAAAGACAAACTCCTCCCCCTTTCCGTTTTGTCCGATCCTTCCTGAATAGACTATAACCCTGTATGTTGACCGCCCAGTCACAGCTATCGTCCAACCAAGTCTCTGTTATACCCACTATGTCATAATCCTCCTCAGACATTTTTAACTCCAGTTCATCAGTTTTATTGGTCAGAGTTCCGGCATTAGTCAACATGCAATTCAATGGTGTATGTTTTTTGTTTCCTATGACGCCTATCCCTATTAATTATTCTAACCCCTCCCTCCACTCCACCCCCATGTACATTATTAAGTCCCCCCTCTCTATCTACACTATCTTTCCCCTCTACATTGTAGGTTCCCTCCCCCCAGTCCCTTATTTAAACACTTCTCCACCCTTCTAGCCATCTTCTCCCCAAGCACGGCTGCACCCTCCCCATTGAGGGGCAGCCCGTCCCTATGGTAGGGACGGTATCCGACAGCGAAGTCGGTCCAGTTCTCCATGAACCCAAACCCCTCCTTCCTACACCAGCTTCTGAGCCACTTGTTTACCTCCCTAATCTCCCGCTGCCTCTCTGATGTGGCTCGTGGTACAGGTAATATTTCAGAAAACATTACCTTGGAGGTCCTTGCCTTAAGCTTGCGGCCTAAGTCCCTGAAATCATTTTTAAGGACACTCCACCTACCTCTTACTTTGTCATTGGTGCCAATATGTACCATGACTGCTGGGTCTTCTCCAGCCCTACCGAGCAACCCGTCAACCCGATCCGTGATGTGCCGAACTCGAGCGCCAGGAAGACAACACACTGTTTGACGATCCCGGTCTTTGTGACAGATGGCCCTGTCTGTCCCCCTAATAATTGAGTCCCCCACTACCAGTACCTGTCTGGCCTGCCCTGCACTCTTCCCTCCCTCCTTACTGGAGCAGACACCCCCCTGGCGGTCAGAGGCAGAGTCCTGCTACAGTACTGCTAGCTCTGAAATGGCATCCCCCTCATCTGCCAAGCGGGCAAACTTGTTGGGGTGTGCCAGTTCAGGACTAGCCTCCCTGACACATTTCCCTCTACCCCGTTTTCTAACTGTAATCCAGCTAACTGCCTGACTATCCTGCACCTTCGTCCCACTATCCTACCCCACCTCTACCCCAGAGAGTACTTGCTCAGTGACCTTTATTGGATTATCTCCCAGACTTACTGTCACCTGCATTGTCTTTACTGCACCTCCCCCTGTGATGTTCCTTCCTATAAAAGGAGACACTTGTTCCTGAATAAATAGAGATTGATTTTTATACCCGAAGACTGGTGTTGCCTGTTTTTTTGGATAAGGGGATGCGATAATCTCTAGTTCTGCCTAGGGATGTTGCCTGTGTTATGCTGGGGCTTATTGTCTGGAAGGAGAAGTCGCTCTTGGCAGAGGGGGACACTGAGAGGTTCCTGGTCAGTCCGTCACAGAAGTTATATGAAAAAATATGTATATATACAGTAAAATGTGTGTGTATGTGTGTATATATATATATATATATATATATATATATATAATATGTCATTGCACTTTCATTAACCAAGCTTGTAACCAACCGTGGGTGTGAACAGGAAGGTGAATGGGTGAATGGTTAAGCCTGAATGGAAACTTAATTTAAGATTATATTCAGAATTGTTTCCTACTCTCAGCCTCCCACCTCTCTACGAGTCCCCACTTAGAAATCTCTGTCTTATATGAATAATATGGGTGGGTCAGGGATCTCCCTGAAGTAGTGGAAAATAACAGGCTTTACTTGGAATCTCCCCTCCCTACTGTAACCAAACCATCTGAAGCTTGGCAGCATTCCCCTGTTAATGCAGACTGTATAATGTAGTCCCTCTAAATACCCAAGTATTTTAGTGCCAGCCAAGTGTAATGGTTTATCTGACCATTTTATGCAGATGAATTTTAGAAATCTACAGTATCTCACATGAGTACACTCCTCATGTTTTTGTAAACATTTTATTATATCTATGAATGTGACAACACTGAAGTAATGACACTCTGCTACAATGTAAAGTAGTGAGTACACAGCCTGTAAAACAGTAAAACAGTATTTAATGTTGCTGGCCCCTCCAAATAACTGAACCCACAGCCATGTCAGAACCTTGGCAACATAAATGAGTACACCCCTAAGTGGAAATGTCCAAATTAGGCCCAAAGTGTAAATCATTTTTGTAACCACCATTATTTTTCAGCGCTGTCTTAATAACTAGAGGACGTAGGACATACAGGTATGTACTGCGTCTGAGCCCACACTTAGAAGCGCGCTCACGAGCTGAGCATGCTTAATACATAGTGGCCCTCATTTACTAAGAGTGTCGGGTTTATCTCTGAGTGTTTCTTCATTTACTCCGTGTATTTTTCTACCTGATTTACTAATGTGTCGCATGGGGGAAAAAATTGTGTTGCACGGTAAAATGTATATACTGTATTTATTGGGGTATACCACGCACCGGCCTATATCACGCACCCTCATTTTACCAAGGATATTTGGGTAAAAAAAGTTTTTTACCCAAATATCCTTGATAAAATGAGGGTGCGTGTGTGTGTATGTGTAAACCCCGATACACTGTTTCTGACCCCACAGAAGCCCCCAGGAAAGGCAAGGGGAGAGAGGCCGTCGCTGCCCGCCTCTCTCCCCCTGCCTTTCCTGGGGTCTAGAGCCCTGCTACGGCTGCTTCTCTCCCCCTGCTATCGGCGCTGCTGCCCCTTCTCTCCCCCTGGCTATCGGTGCCGCTGCCCCATTGCCGGCGCCGATAGCCAGGGGAAGAGAAGCGGCGCCGGCAATGGTGCAGCGGCGCCAATAGCCAGGGGGGAGAGAAGGGGCAGCGGCACCCATTGCCGTCGCCGCTGCCCCGTTGCCTCCACCATCCCCGGTTGTATAATTACCTGTTGCCGGGGTCGGATCCGCGCTGCTTCAGGCCTCCGGTGTGTGTCCCCTGCGTCGTTGCTATGCACTGCGAGACGCAATTACGAGTGACGTCACTCGTCATTGGTCCGCACCGTGCAGCGCATAGCAACGACGCAGGGGATGCACACCGGAGGCATGAAGCAGCGCTGACCCGACCCAGGAAACAGGTAATTATACAACCGGGGATGGGGGAGGCAACGGGGCAGCGGCGCCGGCAATGGGTGCCGCTGCCTCTTCTCTCCCCCTGTCTGTTGGCGCCGCAGCCCCATTGCCGACACCGCTTCTCTCCCCCTGGTTATCGGTGCCTGCAATTGGGCAGCATCACCGATAGCCTGGGGGACAGAAGGGACAGCGGCGCGATAGCAGGGGGAGAGAAGCTGTCAGCGACGGCAGGTCTCTGCACCTGCAAAAGCCGCTGCAGTTCATTGATTTAAAGCGCCCGCTTTAAATCACTGAACTGCAGCGGATTATCGGTGTATAACACGCAGATAGACTTTAGGCTAAAAAATTTTGATATGTCCCCTGCACAGCGCATGTTATATATGTCCCCCGCACAGCGCATGTTATATATGTCCCCCGCACAGCACATGTTATATATGCCCCCCGCACAGCGCATGTTATATATGTCCCCCGCACAGCGTAATCATAAGCTCCCTGTAGCGCTATCATTAACAAGCATTTTATTAGAAGAGGGGAGCATTAGCAGAGCATCGGTAAGCGGCTTCCCAGAGATATGCTCTGCTAATGCTCCGCTTGTCAGTGATAGCGCTTCAGAGGCATATGTGTATAGAAGCAAAGTGGGAACCAGATATATAGCGTTATCTGGTCCCCACTTCGCTTCTATACACAATCCTCCTGAGTACAAACACCACAGCTGCCCCATCGCCTCCCCCATCCCCGGTGTTATAATTAGCTGTTCCCGAGGTCCGCGATCCTTCTTGCTCCGGCGCTGTCATTGTGCGCACTGACGGTGACGTCGCGTTGGGGACGTCACTCGTCATTGCGCATCGCAGCGCACAGCCACAGCGCCGGAGCCAGAAGGATCGAGGACCCCGGGAACAGGTAATTAAAACACCGGGGATGGGGGAGGCGATGGGACAGCTGTGGTGTTTGTACTCAGGAGGATTGTGTATAGAAGCGGGGACCAGATAACGCTATATATCTGGTCCCCACTTCGCTTCTATACACATATGCCTTTGAAGTGCTATCACTGACATGCGGAGCATTAGCAGAGCATCGGTCAGCGGCTTCCCAGAGAGATGCTCTGCTAATAAAATGCTTGTCAATGATAGCGCTACAGGGAGCTTATGATTGCGCTGTGTGGGGGGACATATATAACATGCGCTGTGTGGGGGACATATATAACATGCACTGTGTGGGGGCATATATAACATGCGCTGTGCGGGGGACATATATATACATGCACTGCTGGGGGCATATGATATATACATGCGCGGCGGGGACAAGATATATAGAAGCTGTGGGGACATATACAAAACCCCCAGCAATTCTATATATCTTTCCCCACAGCAGCTCTTCTATTTGAGAACCTTGCCGGGATCCCTGAAAGGCTCCTCAGTACCGGCCATTCAGGGATCCTGGAGGGGAATTTGAAAATGAAAGTAAAATACATTGTACATCGCTGGGGAGCGGACCATGCCGCCCGCTCCCCTGCTTAATAACTTTTGATCAGATCAGAAGTGAGACCCGATGCGATCAACCCCTTTGCCCCTGTACTACTACCCCCAACATGGAACAGACCCTGTTCCATGATGGAGGTAGGATTTAGTCAGTTTTGAGTCATTTCCCGACAGCTCTGAGCTTTCGGGTTTTGGTGAAGAAAAATGTACTGGTTTTCCTGTGAGTTTTTCATCATACTCTGAGTGTTTTTTCTTTTTTATCAGGAACACGCCCCTTTTTGTGATAACCAAGCCCATTTTGACGGGTTTAAAAAACACTCTGAGTGATGATATATTTTATCGGGTTGTGCGACCAAATTTGTGTCGCATGTGCTATGCGACACAAATTTGGTCGCACAACTCGACAAAAAGAGTCGGGTTGAGATTAATAAATGAGGGCTAATGTGTCCCAGTTGCCATCAGCAGTTAGGACCCACGGTTAATGCCGATATTGCCAATCAAGCCGATGTCCGGCATTAACTTTTTAGACACTGCAATCAAAGTTCATTGTGGCGTCTAAATGTGGGAAATAGCACTGCCAGTTAGCTCAGTGGGCTGTTTGGGACCACTGCGACAAAATTGCTGTGTCCTGAACAGCTGGGAGGATGGCGGGAGGACCCTTACCTGCCTCCTCGCCATCCGATTGGTGCTCCCATGCTCCAGTCAGCCATGGCAGGCTGGAGCAATGGAGCGCCGATAACACTGAGCAATGTTGCTCTATGGAGCAGCATTGAACAGTGTATGCAATCCAAAGATTGTATGTAATAGTGGGGTTTCAAAATAGATTTTGTGGTAAGATGATTAATGTCATTGCAAAGTAAGATTGGTGATGCAAAAAACAAACCCTCAAAAAGGGTCTGTAGGTAGAAAATTGAAATCGCTATGATTTTTAGAAGGTAAGGAGGAAAAAACAAAACTGCAAAAATAAAATAAAAATACCCTTGATAAAATGAGTCCTTAACCTCGTTCTATAACGCGGGGCCACGGCATGTCGGGCCCGGCACCTAGCAACAGCCGGGACCCATGGCTAATAGCGCGCAGTATGAGAAACCATTGATCAATGTAAAAGATCAATGTGTGCAGTGTTTTAGCCTATATATGGGAGCTATAACATTGCAAAAAAAAAGTGGGCGTAGAATGCTCTGCGGACGCACAACAATGCTGAGGAGTGAGAGTGCACTATGTGCGCCTAAATTGGTGATTTTCACAGGGGTGGCTGATTTTACAGTGGTTCTGACATAAACGCAAAAAAAAAGACCCCATTTTGGAAACTACACCCCTACGTAATGTAATAAAGGGTACAGTTAGCATTTACGCCCCACAAGTGTCTGACAGATTTTTGGAACAGTGGTCCAAAGATCTGTCAAATGCCAGTGGGGTGTAAATGCTCACTGCACACCTTATTAAATTCTGTGAGGGGTGTAGTTTCCAAAATGGGGTCACATGTGGGGGGGTCCACTTTTCTGGCATCACAGGGGTTTTGTAAACGCACATGGCCCTCGACTTCCATTCCAAACAAATTCACTCTCCAAAAGCTCAACGGCGCTCCTTCACTTCTGAGCATTGTAGAGCATCAACAGAGCACTTGACGTCCACACATGGGGTATTTCCATACTCACAAGAAATGGGGTTACAAATTATGGGGGGGCATTGTCTCCTATTACCCCTTGTAAAAATGTAAAATTTGGGGGAAAACAGCATTTTTGCTGTTCTGGCACCATAGGGGCTTCCTAAATGCGACATGCCCCCCAAAAACCATTTCAGCAAAATTTGCTTTCCAAAAGCCAAATGTGACTCCTTCTCTTCTGAGCATTGTAGTGCGCCCACAGAGCATTTTACGTATTAAGATGGGGTATTTCCATATTCTGAAGAAATGGGGTTAAAAAACCATTTCAGCAAACTTCACTCTCCAAAATCCTATTGTTGCTCCTTACCTTCTGAGCCCTCTAGTGCACCCACTGAGCACTTTACATCCCACATATGAGGTATTTCCTTATTCAAGAGAAATTGGGTTACAACATTTGAGGGGCTTTTTCTCCTATTACCCCTTGTAAAAATAAAAAAAACTGGGTCTACAAGAACATGCGAGTGTAAAAAATGAAGATTTCGAATTTTCTCCTTCACTTTGCTACTATTCTTATGAAACACCTACAGGGTAAACAAACTTTCTGAATGTAATTTTGAATACTTACAGGGGTGCAGTTTCTATAATCGGGTCATTTATGTGGTATTTCTAATATGAAGGCCCTTCAAATCCACTTCAAATCTGAACTGTTGCTTGAAAAATTTCGATTTTGAAAATTTCGTGAAAAATCTGAAAATTGCTGTTGAACCTTGAAGCCCTCTGATGTCTTCCAAAAGTTAAAACATGTCAACTTTATCATGCAAACATAAAGTAGACATATTGTACATGTGAGTCAATATAAAAAAAATTGGAAATGTCTATTTCCCTTACAACCAGATAGCTTCAAAGTTATAAAAATGCAAAAGTTTCAAATTTTTCATGACATTTTTGAATTTTTCACCAAGAAATCAATTTACTTATCAAATTAATAAGTAAAAGCATCCCAGAGTTATTAATGCTTAAAGTGACAGTGGTCAGATGTGCAAAAAATGCTCTGGTCCTTAAGGTGAAAATGAGCTTGGTCCTTAAAGGGATAATAGCCAATCCTTATATAAATCACATTAGACCATGGGCATAAAGCCCATGGTCAAAACCCTGTAATATCACTCCTACCCCTAAAACTTAGCTTTTATTGAACCTATTAATAAAGCAAAACAAAAATAATATTTGGTGAATTTAAAAATACTAGCACTGTGTGTGACATAGGTGTGCGCAGCCTAGTGCACTAGAGTGTGCACCGTAAAGCACAAACTCACGCTGTGCGCGTTCGTGTGTGTATATATTTTAAGGATTCCTCCTTGGGAATAGCTCCGGGATCGTCCTGGACAATGCCAAGGGACATGTTTCCACTCAATAAACCCGCAGACAACGGTTATTCATGCAAGCCTGGCACCTTGCCAGCTTTATTTAGACAGGTTGCAGGCGGGAAAACAAACATAACGCAGGAACAAAATAAAATCCTAGACCGTCTGGTCACTGACTACACATATCAGCATGCCCTGACTACTAACTGGTGAGCTAGCCTCAGCCAGTTAAACATGTATCTCCTGCAACCAGCTACTCACAGTTCACACCACTTCTTGGACCACTCGCAGAGCCTTCTGCATGTTACCTAAACAGGGCCCGTGTGTCTCCCCCTCTAACAGCCAGCATACTGTTTCCAAGGGAGAGCCCCAACTATTCTGTTTCCTTTCCTTTTAAACACACTTTCCCTTCCTGATACCTCATTAATCAGGCCACAAGTGGAGCTTTCTCCAGAGTTAGCAAGGGAAATACACCCTTTCCTTGCCACACTGCCACATTATATATATGTATATATATATATATATATATATATATATATATATATATATATATGCACACACACACACACCTTTACACACACAAATACACTCTTGCTTGCATGCACACATACATAAACAGTCCTGCACAATTTGCTCATGATCTTATGTGAATTGCACTTAGTAAACCAGCCTAGGTCAGGTGCTCTGTGTGAACAATGGGGGAGATTTATCAAACCCTGTCCAGAGGAAAAGCTACCCAGTTGCCCATAGCAACCAATCAGATCGCTTCTTAAATTTTTAACAAGGCCTCTTAAAAATGAAAGCAGTGATCTGATTGGTTGCTATGGGCAACTGGGAAATGTTTCCTTTGCACAGGTTTTGATAAATCTCCCCCAATATGTAGTATCATGCAAGTTTAAAACAATGGGCCTCATTCACTAAGAGTGTCAGGTTTTTACTAGTGGGAAAAGTTGTTTCAGACTTGCAGGATTCCTCCCTGTTTACTATTAGGAAAAGTCGGGAACATTTTCTGACCAGCTTTTTCTAGGTGGATATTTCCAGCCATTTATCCACAGGATTTTCTGTGAATTTAATAGTAAATCAGTCGGGTTGTGAAACCACGCCCCTTTTCGGGCCGGTCATGCCCTTTGCAACAGACCACGCCCCTTTTCCGGCTTTTCACAGTGCAATGTCGGGTTTGTCGGATTTTTCAGGCACACACTGTTGCAGACTGGCGCAGACTGGCGCAGACATGTCTCAGACACTCTGCGCCAAAATAACCAAACAAAAACTGGTCGGTTTCAGCTTAGTAAATGAGGCCCAATAAATCAGAACAATCTGTATTTGAATCTAAACTATCAGTAGGTAGCCATTTGCCCCTATAATGTGTGACACAGATCGGTCTAACTGAGGCTGAACGAATGACTAAATGAAGTAAAAATGCAGCATGAAGGAAGAAGAAATAAACTCTTAGGCTAATTTCAGACTACGGAATTTCTGCCTGCAATTTCGCTTTGAAATTGCAGGCAGAAATTCCGCTTACTAAAATGTATAGTGTAGTGAATGGGTTTTCATTCACAAATTCACACTTCAATATTTGTGAAGCAGAATTTGTGAACAGAAAATCTGCTTGGAAATTTCCGCCTGAAGAATGGCCTTGCTCTTTCTTCAGGCGGAAATACTCGCGGAACACATTGCAGTCTATTGGAGACTGCAGTGTCCGCACAGTCCTAGCACCGACTGATTCAGTCGGCGCTGGCCGCACTCGGAATCTCCGGGTGGAAATTTTCTGCTCGGAGATTCCGTAGTCTGAACTTAGCCTTAGGCTAAGTTTCTACTTGTTTTTTTGCCCTGCTTTTTTTGGTTTGAAAACGCCTGAAAAAACGACAGTGCAATTTCCTGCGTCTGGTGTTTTTTATGGTGTTTTTTCATTTGTGTGGAAATTGCATTTTTGGCACCTTAGCATTTTTTTTTTACCCAAAATTTGTTGGGTACCAAAAAAAATAAAAAAAATAAAAAAGGATGCAGTAGTGATGGAAAAAAATTTATTTAACAAAATTTTAGTTTTTTATAACTAAATTGTAATCAATTTTTAGTAAAGTGTGTGTGTTTAACTTTTTTCTCTCTATTTTTTTCATTTTTTAGGTAATACTACTTCTCCCAGCATGGAACAGACACCGGCTCTATACTCCGGCCAGTGATGTGAATAGTACATCACTCATTCATATTTTCCGTCCAGAGTGGGGATTGGCCGGATTGTTGCAGCCAATCACAGCTCTCAGAGGGAAATATGAATGAGTCAGTGGCCAGCCGTAGTACAGTGCACAGATGCGAGCGCTGTATAGAGCCTGCATCTCTGCTATAGACAGGACGATCGCAGCGGGTGTCAGTAGTAATACCCGCTGTGATCTGTTCTTACCTGCAGGTACTACTACTCCCAACATGGAGCACAATCTGCTCCATGCTGGGAGCTTTAGTACTTGCATTAATAGACAGATCACAGCGAGTGTAACTTCTAACACCTGTTGCCATCTGTCTATTAATGCAGGTACTTCAGCTCCTAGCATGGGTCAGAGTGTGCTCCATGTTGGGAGTAGTAGTACCTGCATTTCAGGAAAGATCACAGCGGATGTCACTCCTGACACCCGCTGTGATCCTCCTGTATAATGTATAGATGCGGCCGGCCGCTCTTCTATGGTCTCTTTCACTGATGTATATATACACATATTCATATTTCCCACAGAGAGCTGTGATTGGCTTGAACCATCTGGCCAATCTCAGCTCTCTGCGGGAAATATGAATAGGTGTATATATACGTCAGTGCAGAGGACCATAGAAGAGCGGCTGGCCACATCTATATATTATACAGGAGGATTACAACGGGCGATCTGTCAATTAGTAGAGGTACTACTACTCCCATAATGGAACAGCGTGTTCCATGCTGGGAGTAGTAGTACTACCTAAAAAAATAAAGAAAAAAAGTGAAACACACACACACACACTACATTTTTATTATTTCCGGCTACATTTTTAGGTACCTGCCCGCACACATAAATTGATCCCTGTTTAAAAATTAATAAAAATTTTGTAATAAAAAAGATTAATTTCATTAGATACATTTTTTTCCATCACTACTGTATCTTTTTTATTAAAAGCCACATGGTGTATTTCATGGCGTTCTTTTACTACCATAGACTTCTACGGGAGAAAAACGCCACGATTTCAGGGAAGAAAACACCAGTGGCTCAACATGCTGGAATTTTGCAAAACTGCCAAGGAGCTGAAAAACACCAAAAAAAGGGAAAAAATGCCAAAAGGATTAAAAAAAAACGCCAAACTGAAAAACGCCAAGTGTAAAAAGAATTTTGCGATTACTCATTGATTTACAGCTAACATCTGGCGGCAGCGTTTTTTGGCTGGAAAAAAAACCATGCGGCAGAATTGCCGTTTTTCTTGGCGTTTTTCCCCTAAAAATAGGAAAAAGAAAAAAATCTGAAAAATTTATATAAAATAAATAAACAATAGCTGTTATCATTAAGGCTGTTAAAGCGCAACTGTCTTTGTACTGTGTGCAGGTGTTGTGTACAGCAATTATTTTACCTCATATTTGCAGGCTTTCGTGACGCCAAAAAGTGCTTTTAATCAAAGCCACTGAAAGTCGGATAGGCGTAGTGCGAGGTACGCAATGCCCCGCTGCCACCACGCCCACTTTGCATCTCAGGGCTGAGACCACTGTGTGATTGACACACAGGTCCCAGCGCATGCGCCCTTCAACTAATGTAATGTGCGCGCTGCTGCGTGTCATCCAGCGAGTGCTTACTCCCCCGCTCTCTGCACCTAGCAGGACGACGGCGGCGTCGGGAGCAAGCGCTCGCTGGAGGAGCGAGCGCTTGCTGGATCACACGCAGCAGCGTGCACATTACATTAGTTAAAGGGCGCATGCGCCGGGACCTGTGTGTCAATCACACAGTGGTCCCAGCACTGAGATACAAAGTGGGCATATGGGTGGGCGTGGCGGCGAGGCATCGCGTACCTTGCACCACGTCTATCCGACCGTCAGTGGCTTTGATTAAAAGCACTTTTTAGCGTCACGAAAGCCTGCAAATATGAGGTAAAATAATTGCTGTACCCAACACCTGCACACAGTACAAAGGCTGTGTGCAGGTTATTACACTAAAATTTCATGACAGTTGCACTTTAAACTAAAATATTAGGGTGACTAACTAACAAGAGAATCCATAGATAGATGGTAGTGCTAGCGTACACTATCATAATAATAATTACATAACTAATAAATTACACAATTTATTACAAATTGATGATTTAAAAATGAAAAAATCACCTCTAGCAGACATTGTAAGCCGTTATGGGGGAGTGGGATACCGAGATTAATGCCACTGGTATTGCGCAGTGACCACCTGGCCGTGCCGCCCTCCGCGTGACATCACAGAATGCGCCACGCATGCTACAGGGGAGGTCTGGAGGAGGAGCATGTCTGTCCTACCAGGGCCAGTTTTAGGCTTAGTGTGGCCCTGGGAAAAATCAAAAGTGGGGCCCCAAAAGTGGTTATAGTGCACTAACAAGATTTGCACATTTTTGGTCACTTTAAATACCATAAAAAAATATCTAAAAATAAATCAAAACAAAAATCAAACTACAATTCACAGCGCCAAAAATTACCCTCATACATCCCCATAAACAGAGAAATGAGTTATAGGGATCAGAATAGTACAGTTTTATATTTTTCAAGAAAAGAAGAAGGTCCGGCACTTCAGGTGAAGGATAAAACCAGCTTTCCTTTATTCAAAACTCTTGACACAATTCACATACAGGAAAACGTCTGACACGTCAAGAGTTTTGAATAAAGGAAAGCTGGTTTTATCCTTCACCTGAAGTGCCGTACCTTCTTCTTTTCTTGATTGGACTTTGGGCCGAGGGTGGAACCGGCTGGTCGGTGACACAGGTGAGCCATTTGGATGTTCAGTGAGAGCGGACTCCACAACCTTCAGTTTAATTTTTTTGTATAGCTCCCCCACATTAGGTTGGCAGCATAGTTCCCCCACATTAGGTTGTAGTTCCCCCACATTATGTTGTCAGTATAGTTCCCCCAGATTAGGCTGTAGTTCCCCCATATTAGGTTGTAGTTCCCCCACATATGGCTGGCAGTATAGTTCCCCCACATTAGGTTGTAGTTCCCCCACATTAGGTTGTCAGTATAGTTCCCCCACATTATGTTGTAGTTCCCCAACATTAGATTGGCAGCACAGTTCCCCCACATTAGGCTGGCAGTATAAGTCCCCCCACATTAGGTTGTAGTTCCCCCACATTTGGTTGGCAGTGTAGTTCCCCCACATTCTGTTGGCAGTGTAGTTCCCCCACATTAGGTGTACTGTAGTTCCCCCACATTCGGTTTGCAGTGTAGTTCCCCCACATTAGGTGCACTGTAGTTCCCCCACATTAGGTGCAGTATAGTTCCCCCACATTAGGTGCAGCATAGTTCCCCCACATTAGGTGCAGTATAGTTCCCCCACATTAGGTGCAATATAGCTCCCCCACAGACATACAGCCTTCAGCCATATACAGTTCTAATTCCAAGCCTCACTCATCCTCCATTACATGCTCTTCACATCCTTCTAACACATCCATTTCACATCACACCTTTGCACAACTCTCATCATCACTGCTATCATCGGACATTTCCACTTTACCTTTGCACCCCAACATGGTCTGTCCCTTATTACCCCCCCCTTTCTATTCCTGCATCCCACACACCTTCTTGTCCAAAATACATCCTTGTCTGCTTCACTTTATTCCTCCATTCTCACTACACACACTGATTCTCCCAGTTTCCATACGCCTGACACTCTTTCTCTACATACCTCTTCCATTACATTGTGTCCGTCTCCTGTGTCTGACATCTTTTTAGATTACCGTTCGGTCCCTGTTCACACACACATTTCACTTCCCCAGCAATCCACATCTCTCCCGCAACACATCACTCATTACTTTCCACCTCTCATCAAGACCTCTCTCCACAAATCCTCCCTCAAAAGAAAATATCTTTTAGAGGATGCAGAGGAGGAAAGTCACAAAAACACCAGTCTGTCCGCGTTCAAAAAGAAAAAGTAAAACTTTTTAATTTATCGTCTTATGTTTTATCAGTGAATGAAACCAATCTTCTCTCGAAGGGTTCATCCTTTTGCCCTGTGACCAACCCCAACCAATTCCAATTGTTTCTTGATCTAAATCAATATATTAGAAAAATGACTTTAACTAGACATTTTTCTATTTTGCTAAATTTTAATCCTGTGGAGGATTCACTTTCAACTCAAATCGATAATACTACCACTCCCAAGATTCCCTTTAAACATGTTGGTGTCAAACCAAATTCTTCATTTTACCCACTGCATCACCGGGGTAATTACCTGGACACATTTTATTCAGTTGTTATGACTGAATTTAATCGTATTAAAATATATGTTATTCATTTTCAGAGCACTGACAATTTGACCCATATGGAACGGTCAGCCATTAAAACTCTACAAAATAATAATCAAATTGTCATACGCCCTGCCGATAAGTTGGGGTGGGGGGGGGGGTGGGGTATTACTATTTTGAATCGTGGGGACTATGTCCTTGAGTCTCGGAGAATCCTTTCCGACAAAAATTATTATCAAATTCTTTCCTCTGACCCTTTGCAAATATTCCATAATATTTATACTAAGAATATCAATGATGCAGCTTGTAAAAAATATTTTCAACAAATAAGAACTTACTTTCCTTACGGTTAAACATTTCTCTCTTCCCAATTTTTATTATCTGCTTAAATTACATAAAAACTCTGTAAATCCTCCGGGTCGACCCATCATTGCTGGTATTTCATCTCTTACATCTAATTTATCTCATTTTGTAAATTTATTTTTACAACCTTATGTCCTAAATTTACCTTCATACCCAGGGGCGGACTGACCCCACTCAGGGCCCCCGGACCAAATAAAGCAAGGGCCCCCAGTAAGACTCCACCCCTGGCCCCACCTCTACCCCACCCCTATTCTTGCCCAGTATGTATATGAATATTTGCAATAGAAAGGAATAGGGGGTGCAGTGCGCTTGAGGCTATGGGGTACTTTGAGGGATGGCAATGCCAATCACCTTAACTACACCAAGAGCCTTAAAACACTGAACTCCTCCTTTTTGTGCCAACTTGGGATCTCTGTCTGTGATACCCAGTCCAACTTGGCTCCTGCCTCTACTCACCTTAAAGGGATACTCCGGTGGAAAACTTTTTTTTTAAGAAAGTTAAACAGATTTGTAAATGACTTCTATAAAAAATTCTTAATCCTTCCAGTACCTATTAGCTGCTGTGTACTACAGAAGAAATTCTCTTCTATTTGGGATTTCTTTTCAGTCACGATCACAGTGCTCTCTGCTGACACCTCTGTTCATTTTGGGAAATGTCCAGAGCAGCATATGTTTGCTATGGGGATTTTCTCCTGCTCTGGACAGTTCCTAAAATGGACAGATGTATCAGCAGAGAGCACTGTGGTCTTGACAGAAAAGAAATCCCAAATAGAAAATAATTTGTCCTGTAGTATATAGCGGCTAATAAGTACTGGAAGGATTATAAAATTTTAATAGAAATAATTTAGATATCTAGCAAACAACAGAGCACGTACGTGCACTCACCACTCAGTGGAGACCATTGAGTGTAGAAGTCCGGTAACGGGAAGCTGGATCACAGCATCAGAGCAGGTAGAATGGCGCTCGGAGGCTATGCCAGCAGTTATGCACGTACATGCATGCTTCTTTCGGCCTCAAGTGCGTGAGGCCGGAAGAAGCACGCACTTACGCGCGAAACTGCTGGCGTAGCCTCCGAACGCCATTCTACCTGCGCTGATGCTGTGATCCCGCTTCCCGTTACCGGACTTCTACACGCAACTGTCTGCACTGAGCGGTGAATGCACGTTCGTGCTCTGTTGTTTGCTACTATTGATACTTCATACTTTGTGTACATACAACCCCCCTTCTAATCTCACTGTTTGAATAATTTACATATCTGTTTAACTTTCTCGCACCAGTTGATTTAAAAAAAAAGTTTTCCACCTGTGTACCTGTCTTTCACTGCTCACTACATGATGGCACAGTATATACATCATATAGTGAGCGGTGAAAGGCAGGTAGAAAATAGCAACTAGTCCATTCATAAGCCACACACTTTACCTTTTTTGCCTCTTGCTTGGGTGAGGCTGATGCCTCTTAGATTTATTACAGAATTAGCACAGCAGCACAGAGTATTTCTGGAGAGAACTGTAGTGAGTCAGACTGTCTGCCTAACTACAGTCCCTGCCAGAAATACTCTGTGCTGCTGGGAAGCCTACTCCACTTCTACCTGCCTTTCACAGCCCCCTACATGACGGCACAGTCAGAGATATAAGTTATATTTCACATACACAACTTATATGTCAGACTGTGCCATCATGTAGGGAATGGTGAAAGGCATGTAGAAGATAAATACAACTGTACAATTCATAAGCCACCCACCTGGCCAGGCTAGCCTGTTTTTGTGTCCATGCAGATGTCGACTCAGAAAGCCGGCAGAGAGATCAAGGCACTTCAGCAGGGCTCTGTGCACTGAGGACATGCATGGCTCTGTACACTGAGAGGGCTCCATACACTGCCAACAAGCAGGGCTCCCGGACACTGAGGACAAGCAGGGCTCCCGGACACTGAGGACAAGCAGGGCACTGTACACTGAGGACAAGCAGGACTCCCAGACACTGAGGACAAGCAGGGCTCCCGGACACTGAGGACAAGCAGGACTCCCGGACACTGAGGACAAGCAGGGCACTGTACACTGAGGACAAGCAGGGCTCCCGTACACTGAGGACATGCAGGGCTCCCGGACATTGAGGACAAGCATGGCTCCCAGACACTGAGGATAAGCAGGGCTCCATACACAGAGGACAAGCAGGGCTCCGTACACAGAGGACATGTAGGCCGGGTGCACTGGTCTTCGGCGGCAGCAGTAAACTTTGGCACTACCGGATGTGAAGTTCACGTAACCTAAGTGCCGCTCCCAGGCAGCCACTGTGGTTCTCTTAAAGGGCTGCCGCTACAGTGGCTGTCTGGGAGCGGAATAACTGTAACAGCTCCGGGCCTGGCTCCGACCTAGCGGCTGCGACGGGCCCTTTCCCCTTTATGGGCCCTTTCCCCGTGCCGGGCCCGGCTATTTAAAAAAAATATATATACATTTTTTTTTAAAAGATTTGATATGACAGGCGGCGGACAGCAGGCCCTTTTCCCGGCCGGGCCTTCGGACCACGGCCGAATGGACCGGTCGGTCAGTCCGCCCCTGTTCACACCTTAAAGATTCTTCTCAATTAATTTTTGAATTTCAACAAATTAATTTACCTTCATTTTTTTCATTTTTAACTCTTGACGTTTGTTCTTTGTATTGCAACATTGAAACTGATTTAGGTCTACGTGTCATTAGAGACATTTTATTTGGGGATAGTTCTTTACATCACGATCAAGCATCCTTTTTGTTACAGTCCATTTCATTCATTCTTCAAGATAATATTTTTTCTTTCAATTACACTATTTATCAACAGATCATAGGCTGTGCTATGGGGACACGCTTCGCCCCCAGGTATGCTAATTTATTTATGGGGGCATTCGAGGCATGCCACATAGCACAGTATCTGATCTTTTAACCTCATATTTTATTTTTCTGGCGTTATATAGAGGATTTATTCTTTCTTTGGACGGGTACAGAAAATCAAGCAATAGATTTTGTTAATTATTTAAATTCTAACTCTTGGGGTATACAATTTTCTTTACATTTTTCCACTACTAATATTAGTTTTCTAGATCTGGAAATTATTAATTATATGGGACAAATACACACCAGAACTCACTTTAAATCTGTCGATGTAAACAGTTTTTTGGAGTATACCAGTGCTCATTACCCGAGTTGGCTAAAAGGGGTCCCCTATGGACATTATTTTAGAATTCGTAAAAATTGTACCACTAATCATGATTTTTCTACACAAGCACAGGTTTTAAAAAATCGTTTTCTGTCCAAGGGTTATCCTAGCTCATTACTCACAAAGGCATACCATAGAGTGAAAGACAAAAGACAGATTAATCGTGTGACTACTAATGAACAAAAAGACACTATACATGAAAAAGTTAATAACAAATTTAAATATAATTTTATCACCAACTACAATAGAGCTGCTTCTGTAATACATAACATTTTGAAACGCAATTGTCATATCATTCGTAGTGATCCGATACTCAAGGATATAGTCCCCACCAAACCGGGCATTATATTTAGAAGATCGAAAAATCTTCAAAATGTACTTGCCCCCAATAGATTAAAAAATATTTCAACTACAAATGTGTCTTCTTCTCCCCTTACCATTCGTGGTTGTTCACCATGCAAAAAAAAAAACGGTGTTTATGTTGCAGTATGATGGATTCATTCAGTGATAAAAATTTTTCCTTTGATACGAAAAAATCTTTTAATATTAACCAATGTTTGAATTGTAACACTCAATATGCAATATACCTGCTTTCATGTAGCTTTAATTTACAATATGTTGGATGCACGATTCAAACAGTGTGTTGTCGCATGTCTAAACATCGGTCTAACATTAAGAACAAATTCACACTTCACAGTGTGTCCCGTCATTTTACTCTTGTTAATAAAAACAACATATCATCCTTACTTCAAACTATTTCAGAATCTATTCCTTCCACTAAACCTAACCGTCTCTGACGGCCCCGAACAGCCAGAGCCTGCAGGGGTGAGGTGGCACTGGTGCCACCTCACGATCGCCCTGATTCGTCGGCCGGATTACCGGCCGACCAATCAGGGCGCCTGCTGCGGGTGTCACTCCCGCACCCGCTCCGCCCCTCTTCTGGAGGACGTGAGCGGGTGCGGGACGTGCACCCCGGGTGCTGGGGACCCTGATCCCCGGCGCCCCTGTTGGGATCGGGGCCCCAGGAGCAGCTGCGGCGGCGGGACTGACCTGCAGCGTCTGGATCATTGGAGGTGAGTGACAGCCTCCTGCTGTTGCTTAGCAACAGCTCCCAGCATGCAAAAAGGGCATGCTGGGAGCTGTAGTTATGCAACAGCAGGAGGCAGACTACCACAACTCCCAGCATTCCCTTATGGGCATGCTGGGACTTATGGTTTTGCAACAGCTGGAGGCACATTCTTTCTATGGAAAAGTGTACCTCCAGCTGTTGCAAACTACAACTCTCAGCAGTCACCGTACACCATGCACCGTACATACTGGGAGTTGTAGTTTTGCAACAGCTGGAGGCACACTGGTTGTGAAACACTGAGTTAGGTCACAAACTCAGTGATACATAACCAGTGTGCCTACAGTTGTTGCAAAACTGCAACTCTCAGCAGTCACCGACAGCCAACGGGCATGCTGGGAGTTGTAGTTATGCAACAGCTGGATGTCCCCCCCCCCCCCAATGTGAACGTACAGGGTACACTCACATGGGCGGAGGATTACAGTAAGTATCTGGCTGCAAATTTGAGCTGCCTCAAACTTTCTGCTGCAGCTCAAATTGCCAGCGAGAAACTACTTTGAACCCCCCGCCCGTGCGACTGTTCCCTAAAAACACTACACTACACTAACACAAAATAAAATAAAAAGTAAAAAACACTACATATACACATACCCCTACACAGCCCCCCTCCCCTCCCCAATAAAAATGAAAAACGTCTGGTACGCCACTGTTTCCAGAACGGAGCCTCCAGCTGTTGCAAAACAACTCCCAGTATTGTCGGACAGCCGTTGACTGTCCAGGCATGCTGGGAGTTTTGCAACAGCTGGAGGCACCCTGTTTGGGAATCACTGGCGTAGAATACCCCTATGTCCACCCCTATGCAATCCCTAATTTAGGCCTCAAATGCGCATGGCGCTCTCACTTTGGAGCCCTGTCGTATTTCAAGGCAACAGTTTAGGGTCACATATGGGGTATCGCCGTACTCGGGAGAAATTGTGTTACAAATTTTGGGGGGTATTTTCTGCTTTTACCCTTTTTAAAAATGTAACATTTTTGGAAAAAAAAGCATTTTAGGTAAAAAAAAAATTTTTTTTTTACATATGCAAAAGTCGGGAAACACCTGTGGGGTATAAAGGTTCACTTAACCCCTTGTTACATTCCCCGAGGGGTCTAGTTTCCAAAATGGTATGCCATGTGGTTTTTTTTTTGCTATCCTGGCACCATAGGGGCTTCCTAAATGCGGCATGCCCCAAGAGAAAAATTTGCGTTCAAAAAGCCAAATGTGACTCCTTCTCTTCTGAGACCTGTAGTGCGCCAGCAGAGCACTTTTCACCCCCATATGGGGTGTTTTCTGAATCGGGAGAAATTGGGCTTCAAATTTTTAGGGGTATTTTCTGCTATTACCCTTTTTAAAAATAAAAAATTTTTGGGAAAACAAGCATTTTAGGTAAATTTTTTTTTTTTTTTTTTACATTTGCAAAAGTCGTGAAACACCTGTGGGGTATTAAGGTTCACTTTATCCCATGTTACATTCCCCGAGGGGTCTAGTTTCCAAAATGGTATGCCATGTGTTTTTTTTTTTGCTGTTCTGGCACCATAAGGGCTTCCTAAAGGTAACATGCCCCCCAAAAACCATTTCAGAAAAACGTACTCTCCAAAATCCCCTTGTCGCTCCTTCCCTTCTGAGCCCTCTACTGCGCCCGCCGAACACTTTACATAGACATATGAGGTATGTGCTTACTCGAGAGAAATTGGGCTACAAATACAAGTAAAAATTTTGTCCTTTTACCCCTTGTAAAAATTCAAAAATTGGGTCTACAAGAACATGTGAGTGTAAAAAATGAAGATTGTGAATTTTCTCCTTCACTTTGCTGCTATTCGTGTGAAACACCTAAAGGGTTAAAATGCTGACTGAATGTCATTTTGAATACTTTGGGGGGTGTAGTTTTTATAATGGGGTCATTTATGGGGTATTTCTAATATGAAGACCCTTCAAATCCACTTCAAACCTGAACTGGTCCCTGAAAAATACTGAGTTTGAAAATTTTGTGAAAAAATCGGAAAATTGCTGCTGACCGTTGAAGCCCTCTGGTGTCTTACAAAAGTAAAAACACGTCAATTTTATGATGCAAACATAAAGTAGACATATTGTATATGTGAACCAAAAAAAAATGTATTCGTAATATCCATTTTCCTTACAAGCAGAGAGCTTCAAAGTTAGAAAAATGCTAAATTTTCAAATTTTTCATCAAATTTACGGATTTTTCACCAAGAAAGGATGCAAGTATCGACAAAAATTTACCACTATGTTAAAGTAGAATATGTCACGAAAAAACAATCTCGGAATCAGAATGATAACTTAAAGCATTCCAGAGTTATTAATGTTTAAAGTGACAGTGGTCAGATGTGCAAAAAACGCTCCGGTCCTTAAGGCCAAAATGGGCTCCGTCCTGAAGGGGTTAATACCGCATGGTCTGAATGAGACCATAGAGAATGCTCGTTGATTATACGACCGTCCTCTTTTCTTTTGTTATTTTTAGTTCTTTTTCTTTTTTTAATATTTTTTACATTATTACTTATACTGCATATCCATTATTATCATTTTTTATTTCTTCTTTTCATTTTTACTTTTACATTTGTATTATTACTTATATTGTATTTTTATTGTACATTTCATTATATGTTCTTACCATATGTATTTGTACGGTGTAATGTACCGGGTGGTGATTGGACCATCGGAGCTTTCTTGCTCTGCTGTGCCCTCCCACTACCTGTATACATTCACCACCCATATGTCTCTTGTTATGCCTGATGAAGCTGCTGTAGCAGTGAAACGCATTGCATGTTGGGAGAATAAACTACCTCCACTTGGTCGGAGCACTGAAGATGACGTGCAGGTAACTTACCATGCCCGCGCGTCATCATCCTCCTCGATCTTTCGGGTCACAGGAATGTCCCGAATGTGACGGGGGCCCCTGCGGTCTGCTCAGTGGCAGATCCCCCCATGGATCCGCCACTGAGCAGCCCGCAGGGCTGCACCACGGAGGTGATAGAGCCTCAAGTTTGAGGCTTGATTAGGGTGTGCCCAGGCACACCTGGCACACCCCGTGAGCATGCCGATGGTGTGATAACAGTCACATTCACTTATTATTTCTGGGTATATACCCTAGTAGTCTGATAGATATATCGATTACCCACTATTCTGCAGTGCATACTGGATACAAATACACACACAATGCTGCTGGTTAAAACAGAACACTATGCCCCCTCTACATGTTTCTTTGAAATAGCATCTTCAGAAGGGAATTGAGCATCAATTGGCCATACCATCCATCAGATCTATTTTTAGGTAAATGTTGCCGAAAATAGCACCTCCCCAATCATATGATGACCAATGGTAACAGCTGAAAATCATACTCACCAATAATGTTGGATAACGCTGACACTTCCGCCCAATGTAACACATTCAATATTTAAACAAACAGCACCATAATATTGTGTCAGCTGCCATCTGTCCGCAGTGCCCGGCGGTCTCGGAGTTCACTCACTCGCATCTGCGCATATACAGATCCCCGGACTTGTACAAAATCTTGATGTGATCGAGTCTCTGTGCATGCGTGGAACATCAAGTCATGATGTACATTAGTCCTCATCTACATTTATCAATTCTCCTCTGTCTAAAACCGACAATATCAATATGTAAAATACATAGTAAAGCTTAGTTGAATAGGCAACTCGGCCAAAATAGAAATATGAATATTTACAGTATTATCAGCATTTAAATTAATGGCCAATTACTGCACATAGGTCAGTGAATACTTGAATGTTATGTCATAATCACCAACCTAGGTGTTACAAAATCTATATATGAACGAGCAGGGTCATCGCCGGGGGGGGGGGGGGGGGGGGGCCTAAGGGGCTATAGCCCCGGGTGTAACTCCAATAGCCCCAGGTCTCTGTGCCGCCGCTGATCACTGTTTTAAAGCTGCCACAGCGCAATAGCGCTGCGGCCACTTTAAGACAGCGAGCCTGCTGGCCGGCCCGGATCTGACAAGGGACATTGCGCAAGTGACGTTCCTCCGCAGACTCGCGCAAGAGAACGTCAGTGAAGTCACTCATCAGGCCGCCGCTGGAGAAAAGAAGCACTGCGCAGAGAAATTTTATTCTTTTCTTTTTGGAACACAGTGCTCTCTGCTGACATCATGACCACAGTGCTCTCTGCTGACATCTCTGTCCATTTTAGGAACTGTCCAGAGCAGCATATGTTTTCTATGGGGATTTTCTCCTACTCTGGACAGTTCTTAAAATAGACTGAGATGTCAGCAGAGTGCACTGTGGTCATGATGTCAGAAGAGAGCGCTGTGTTCCAAAAAGAAAAGAATTTCCTCTGCAATATTCAGCAGCTAATAAGTACTGGAAGGATTAAGATTTTTTATTAGAAGTAATTTACAAATCTGTTTAACTTTCTGGCACACTGGAGTACCCCTTTAAGCCTTTAAGCAGTAGCAAAATCTGCTAGGCAAATCTCCAGCAGAAAATATGCAGGTGTGAACGTATCCTTAATCACTTATGAAGTCCAACGCCAAGGTTTCGGTGTTCATATCAGGGCTGAAGATTTATTGCACCATACAACATAAAGTGCTTTGTTTTATGGTGCAATAAATCTTCAGCCCTGATTTAACCCCTTAAGGATGCAGGACGTACTCAAATGGCCCCTTTTCCGAGTCCTTAAGGACTCAGGACGTTTGAGTATGTCCTGTCAAATCCCGGCCCCCCGCCGCTAGCTGGAGGGGAGCCGGTGCCCGATGCCTGCTGAAAGTGGCCACACCAATCACAGTGTAATGGGAGGGGATGGTGGGGGCTAGGAGCATTTTGCTCCGTTCTGCCCACCATTTCACAGAGATCTGGTGAGCAGGATGGAGCCCCGTGCTGCCCACCATCCCTTCAGGAAAAAAAAGTGCCCCTTGCCCCCTTTCTGTGGCCCCTTGGCGCAGAAATTCCCAGGGATAGCTTTAGATTAGGTAGGGACAGGTTAGGGTTAAAAAAAAAGTCATTTTTTTTTTCCAGCGTACCTCAGTGGGTGTCCGTCGGTCCGTAGCACCTTTAGCTGCGAGACCCCGGCCCTGCTGGGTCGCTGCGGTCTGTCGCCAGCGTTTTTTTTTTTTGGCGCAGATCTTTTTTTTTTTTCCTAAGCGTGTGTGCGAACCCTCTTAGTTATAAAAGAGCGGTCCGCCACCGTTTGTTAAAGCCCACCCGCCGCTGATCAGTTCCGTAGTACTGATCAGCATTTTTTTTTTGTGGTGCTTTTTTCGGGTTTTCTAGCGCTTTTTTGCACCCATAGGCGGTCTGTTCCACCAGTAGCAGGCGTGTACTGTGTGGACGGACCGTACCTGTGTGTGCGGCGTGCCTCACCACTGTGAGTGACTTATCACTGATCAGCGTTTTTTTTTGTGGTAAAGGCACTTTTTTCGGTTAACGCGTTCTTTTTTTGCACCCATAGGCGGTCCGTGCCACCAGTAGCAGGCGTGTACTGTGTGGACGTACACCGTACCTGTGTGTGCAGCCTGTCCCACCGCTGTCAGTGATTTATCACTGATCAGCGTTTTTTTGGGGGTTCAGGTGGGTGCTTTTTTTCGGGGTTAAGTGTTTTTTTATTTTATTTTTCGGGTTTTTTGTGTGGGGGTCTGTGTACAAGCCACCAGCCACTGTTCTGAGCTGAGTGGCCGGACCCCCCACTGACTTCTGCGCCCCCTGCTGCCACAAGCGCTAATCAGTGGGCACACCACTGATTAGATAAACGCTTTTTTTCGCGCACGGCTTTTTTTGGCGCTAGAAGTCCCCCTTTTTTTTTTTTTTTTTTTTTTAAAGTCCCCTTTTTTATATATTTTTTTATTTCCTGTTAGGGCGGGTTAGTTTAGTTTAGTTAGGTTAGGGCGGGTTAGGGAGGTAGTATCGCACCACACCACACGCAGCACATACACAAATAAAGTTTTTCCCCCCACACACACACATACCCCTGTATCCACATTAGAGTAGGGAAATGGCCCGCAGAGAGTTTTCGGCGGAGGAGGCATATGCCCTACTTGCCTCCGACTCTGAAAGCATCTCAGAAGACGATGAAGACCCCACCTCCCTTATTTCATCGTCCTCCTCATCATCTAGTTCAGATGATGAGCCACCAAGGCGGTGGAGACGCCGCCGTGCGGCGCTGCAAACCTCCTCTGCCCTTGACCCTGTGCCCCATGCTAGTATGAGTCCCCCTGGCGCTCATACTAGTGAAGCCCCCCAGCCAAGTTCACTGGTACATCGTACCGGAGAACTTGTCTGGACTCAGCCAGCGGACCACGAGCCCGTAATTCCAGAGTTTGTTGGCGACTCAGGAATCAAAATTAACATTGTCGGGTTCACTGAAATTGACTTTTTCGGTCATTTTTTCAGTGACGACTTTGTTAATTTGATGGTTACACAGACGAATCTGTATGCCCAACAGTTCGTCGCCGCTAACCCGGGCTCATTTTTAGCTAGACTGGGTGGCTGGACTCCAGTCGATGCAGCCGAAATGAGGACCTTTTGGGGCCTCGTGCTGCATATGGGTCTAGTTAAAAAACCCAGTGTCAGGCAATTTTGGAGTGGGGACATCCTTTACCAGACACCCCTCTACAGTGTGGCCATGACACATCCCCGGTCGAGGCCATTCGGAGATGTTGGCATTATGCTGATAATATGGCATGTCCCCCCCCCGAACTGATCCCGCGTATGACCGCCTGTATAAAATCAGGCCGGTCATCAATCACTTCCGTGCCAGATTTTATGAGGCCTATGTCCCGGGGCGGGAGGTCTCTATTGATGAGTCTCTCATCAGCTTCAAGGGGAGACTCAGCCTCCGGCAATACATCCCTACCAAGCGAGCGCGGTATGGCGTGAAGATGTATAAACTTTGCGAGAGTACCTCCAGGTACACTTGCAAGTTTATAGTGTATGAGGGACGAGATTCCCGTTTTGAAACCCCAGAATGTCCCCACACTCTGCGTGTTAGCGGGAAAATTGTTTAGGGCCTTTTGCTCCCATTGCTAGATAAAGGTTACCACCTTTACGTGGATAACTTTTATACTAGTATCCCTCTCTTCACATCCCTTGCCGCCAGATCCACGGTCGCTTGTGGTACAGTCCGGAAGAATCAAAGAGGCCTTCCGCCCCATCCCCTACATGCTCCTATCCCCCGGGGTGAGTCCCGTGCCTTTTCCCATGAGAACCTGTTGTTGGTCCGGTATAAGGACAAGAGGGATGTCCTTATGCTCACCACAATTCATGGGAATGGCAGCACCCCTGTCCCTGTGCGAGGTACCGTGGGACCGGTCCTCAAGCCCGATTGTATTCTGGACTACAATCGGTATATGGGGGGAGTTGATCTTTCTGATCAAGTCCTCAAGCCATATAATGCCATGCTGAAAACACGTGTATAGTATAAAAAGGTTGCGGTCTACATGGTACAGGTTGCCATGTACAACTCTTTTATACTGTACAAGCAGTTCCAAGAGGTAGTTCTAAGGTCCCTCATCTTTGGTGACCACCAAGGAGCGGGTCAGAGCACCTCTGGAACTTTAGGTCCCCGGATCGTCCCGGGCCAACGCTTTCCTGGTGTGATCCCCAACACTAGAAGGTCGGGATGAACCCAGAAGAAATGCAGAGTGTGCCACAGGAAGGGGAGACGGAGGGACACCACCATTCAGTGTGACACTTGCCCGGGCCTCTGCATAGGCTGCTTCAGGGAGTATCACACTTCCATGGAGTACTACATTTTCCATCCTTTGCCCTAATATTCATTCCCCAGAATTCGGCTCCAATGTACCAGTCCAGGGTACATTGACTTCCAAATTTTATACCAAAATACCCTACCCCTCCCCCAAAAAAAAACTTTTTCCGAATACCCCAATATCTTTTTTTTTTTCTTCCCCCTAAAAAATGGGTCATGGGACACAGAGTCAACAGCATTGGAGGTTTGCAGTTGCCTCAAATGCGCAACGCTCTCTCTCCCCACCTGAGTAGGTTGCGCATTTGAGGTAACAGAATAGGGACGGCCCCACACATCCCCTTCCCAGAATGATGATTCAGAGTATAGGGTTTGGGGCGGGCATCATTTTTACTTTTGGCTGTACTCTGGGTCATCATTCTGGGAAAATAATTGGCATATCAGTAAAATTGCAATTTTCTTCCCCCCATAGTACACTTCATCCATTCCTGGAAAATAAATGAAGGGAACACCCGTCTGTTCCAAATTTCCACTTCACCCTATACACCTTCCCTAGGGGGTGTACTGTTTGTAGTATTTTCACATGTGGGTGTTCCTTTCTTGTATTTTCCTCTGAATGTATGTAACTGTTAGGTCCGTACCAAATCCGCCTCAAATGCGAAGAGTTCTCGCTGAGCTCTGTCGTATTTCCAGGCGACAATTCGGAGTCACATGTTAGTTGTTCCCAGAAAGATGAACAGAGCATAGGTTGAAAATTGCAATTTTCAAAAGCTACCCTTCATCCATTCCTGGAAAGTAAATTTGGGAAACACCTGTGCATTAAAAATGTCCTCTTTACCCCTATACCTATTCCTCAGGGTGGGTACTTTCTGTAATGGTGTTACATGTGGGTGTTTCATTTTTGTATTTTCCTCGGAATGTATGTAACCATCAGCTACTGATATGCCATAGGCCACAAATACAGCACGTTACCCCAGCCCGCCCAGCACGTTACCCCATATGTAGATGTATTTTTATAGTCAGGGGGAAAAGCCCTCAAAAATTTGTAACCCAATATCTCATATTACCCCTTGTGAAAATGTAAAAAATTGGGTAACTCCAGCATTTTAAAGGGGTAGTCCAGTGGTGAAAAACTTATCCCCTATCCTGCGATCTCTCTGTACGGGGCCCCGGCTCTCCGCCCAGATAGCGGGTGTCGACCCCCGCACGAAGCGGCGTCCGACACGCCCCCTCAATACATCTCTATGGCAGAGCCGGAGATTGCCGAAGGCAGCGCTTCGGCACTGCCATAGAGTTGTTTTGAGGGGGCGTGTCGGCCGCCGCCTCGTGCGGAGGTCGACACGCCCCCTTCCCGCGGGCTGTCGGGGCTCCGTACAGGAGATCGCAGGGGGCCCCAGCGGTCGGACCCCCCGCGATCTGCAACTTATCCCCTATCCTTAGGATAGGGGATAAGTTGCTCACCACTGAGTCACCACTGGACTACTCCTTTAATGTAAAAACATCTAATTTTTCAATTTTTCAAAAAACCTGTGAGGTGTTATTTCCCACTGTACCCCTTGTTACGTTCATTGAGGGGTGTAGTTTCTGAAATGGTGTCACATGTGTTTTTTTTTTTTGGCTGTTATTGCACAATGGGGGCTTCATAAATGCACATGACCCCCGACTTCGATTTCAACAAAATTTCACTCCTTCTATTCTGAGCATTGTAGTGCGTCCACAGAGCAATTTACATCCACATATGTTTTTTTTTTTTTTCTAAGACAAAGTTGTTCTACAAATTTTGGGGGCCTTTTGCCCTATTACCCAATGTGAAAATGAAACATTTGGGGTACCCCTATCAACATCGTGCAAAAAAATCTAATTTTTCACTTTTATGGCCCACTGTTCAAAAAACCTGTGAGGTGTAAGTACTCACTGTAACACTGTTACGTTCCCACGAGGGGTCTAGTTTGCAAAATGTAATGCCATGTGTTTTTTTTTTATTATTATTTTTTTTTTTTTTTGCTGTCCTGGTACCATAGGGGCTTCCTAAATGCGGCATGCCCCCAGAGCAAAATTTGCTTCCAAAAAGCCAAATGTGACTCCTTCTCTTCTGAGACCTGTAGTGCGCCAGCAGAGCACTTTTCACCCCCATATGTGGTGTTTTCTGAATCAGGAGAAATTGGGCTTCAAATTTTGGGGGGTATTTTCTGCTTTAACCCTTTGTAAAAATGTGAAATTTTGGGGAAACCAAGCATTTTAGGTAAAATTTTTTCTTTTTTTACATATGCAAAAGTCGTGAAACCCCTGTGGGGTATTAAGGTTCATTTAACCCCTTGTTACGTTCCCCAAGGGGTCTAGTTTCCAAAATAGTATGCCATGTGGGGTTTTTTTTTTGCTGTCCTGGCACCATAGGAGCTTCCTAAATGCGGCATGCCCCCAGATCAAAATTTGCTTCCAAAAAGCCAAATGTGACTCCTTCTCTTCTGAGACCTGTAGTGCACCAGCAGAGCAATTTTCACCCCCATATGGGGTGTTTTCTGAATCGGTAGAAATTGGGCTCCAAATTTTGGAAGGTATTTTCTGCTTTAACCCTTTGTAAAAATGTAAAAAAATTTCGGAAACCAAGCATTTGCCTTTTCATTTTTTTTTCTCTGTTCCACCTCTAGGGGGAGGAGGAGTAGATTGGGCACAGGTGTATAAATCTTAGCTTGGGACTCTTATTGAGAGCTTGCTCTTCTGAGTGTTGCTGTGTAATAGGGGGCGTGAAAGAGGAGTTTCAAAAACAGGAGTTTGAAAGCAGGAGGTTGAGATCGCTGTGAGTGTTAATTTCTGAACCCACAAGGTCTACAAAATTTGAAGTGTAATTTTGACTGTCTGGTTTTGCCTATACATTTGTGAAATCCCCATAACTAGATGGCCTCCATGTTGGAAAATGCAGTCCAATGTACATCCTGTTCAATGTATGCAATCCTTGAACAACAGTTTGAGGGTGCATATTGTTGTGCGAGATGTGTGCTAGTTGTCCGTTTGGAAGCCCAGATCCTGCATCTAGAGGGGCAACTGGCAACAATGAGAAGCATTAACAACATGGAGAGGAGTTTCCTGCTCACTGAGCAGGCACTCTCGGGAGTAGAGGTGGGGGAGGACAGTGGGACGGAGTTGCAGGACAGTCAGGCAGTTAGCTGGGTTACAGTTAGAAAGCGGGGTAGGGGAAAAAGTGTCAGGGAGGCTAGTCCTGAACTGGCACACCCCAACAAGTTTGCCCGCTTGGCAGATGAGGGGGATGCCATTACAGAGCTAGCAGAACTGCAGCAGGATACTGCCTCTGACTGCCAGTGGGGTGTCTGCTCCAGTAAGGAGGGAGGGAGGAGTACAGGGGAGGCCAGACAGGTACTAGTGGTGGGGGACTCAATTATTAGGGGGACAGACAGGGCGATCTGTCACAAAGACCGGGATCGCCGAACAGTCTGTTGTCTGCCTGGCGCACGAGTTCGCCACATCGCGGATCGGGTTGACAGGTTGCTGGGCGGGGCTGGAGAGGACCCAGCAGTCATGGTACATATTGGCACCAATGACAAAGTAAGAGGTAGGTGGCGTGTCCTAAAAAATGATTTCAGGGACTTAGGCCGCAAGCTTAAGGCAAGGACCTCCAAGGTAGTATTTTCTGAAATACTACCAGTACCACGAGCCACACCAGAGAGGCAGCGGGAAATCAGGGAGGTAAACAAGTGGCTCAGAAGCTGGTGTAGGAAGGAAGGGTTTGGGTTCATGGAGAACTGGGCTGACTTCGCTGTCGGTTACCGGCTCTACCGTAGGGACGGGCTGCACCTCAATGGGGAGGGTGCAGCTTTGCTTGGGGAGACGATGGCTAGAAGGGTGGAGGAGTGTTTAAACTAGGGACTTGGGGGGAGGGAACCTACAGCAAAGAGGGGGAAGATAGTGTAGATAGAGAGGTGGGAATTATAAATGTACCTGGGGGTGGAGTGGAGGGAGGGGTTAGAATAGTTAATAGGAATAGGCTTCATAGGAAAATAAAACTTACACCCTTGAATCCCATTAACCCCAATAACAGAAAGGATGGAAATGTAAAGTGTATGTTCACAAATGCCAGAAGCCTAGCAAATAAAATGGGGGAGCTTGAGGCCTTGATACTGGAGGAACATATTGATATAGTTGGGGTCACTGAGACATGGCTGGACTCCTCGCATGACTCGGCTGTCAATCTGCAGGGGTTTACATTGTTTCGCAAGGATAGAATGAACAGAAAAGGTGGTGGAGTCTGTCTGTATGTAAGAAGTGGTGTGAAAGCCAGTGTGAACAATGCCATAGTGTGTGATGATTTTGAGGAGGTGGAATCACTGTGGGTAGAATTACAAAAGGAGGGAAATACTGAAAAAATTATATTTGGGGTAATCTACAGACCCCCTAATATCACTGAAGAGATAGAAGTTCGGCTTCATAAACAAATAGAGAGGGCCGCCCGGGCAGGTACAGTGGTAATAATGGGAGATTTTAACTATCCAGATATAGAATGGGGTCCGGGGTTGGCTAAAACTACAAAGGGGCGACAATTCCTAAATTTATTGCAGGATAATTTTACGGGCCAGTTTGTGGAGGACCCAACAAGAAGTGATGCCTTGTTGGATCTGATCATTTCCAACAACGCAGAGCTGGTTGTCACGATGCCGGCTGGCAGGAGGTGGATCCTCTGTGCCAGAGAGGGATTGGCGTGGACCGTGCTAGTGGACCGGTTCTAAGTCACTACTGGTGTTCACCAGAGCCCACCGCAAAGCGGGATGGTCTTGCTGCGGCGGTAGTGACCAGGTCGTATCCACTAGCAATGGCTCAACCTCTCTGACTGCTGAAGAAAGGCGCGGTACAAGGGAGTAGACAGAAGCAAGGTCGGACGTAGCAGAAGGTCGGGGCAGGCAGCAAGAATCGTAGTCAATAAGGCAAAGCAGGAGGTCAAGTACACAGTATGGACAAACACAGTAACGCTTTCACTAGGCTCTAAGGCAACAAGATCCGGCAAGGGAGTGCAGGGGCAGTGATCAGATATAGTCTGGGAGCAGGTGGAAGCCAATTAAGCTAATTGGGACAGGCACCAATCATTGGTGCACTGGCCCTTTAAGTCTCAGGGAGCTGGCGCGCGCGCGCCCTAGAGAGCGGAGCCGCGCGCGCCAGCACATGACAGCAGGGGACCGGGACGGGTAAGTGACCTGGGATGCGATTCGCGAGCGGGCGCGTCCCGCTGTGCGAATCGCATCCCCGACGGCCATGACAGTGCAGCGCTCCCGGTCAGCGGGACCGACCGGGGCGCTGCGGAGAGAGAGACGCCGTAAGCGCTCCAGGGAGGAGCGGGGACCCGGAGCACTAGGCGTAACAGTACCCCCCCCCTTAGGTCTCCCCTTCTCTTTGTCCGGTAACTGCCTCCCCTGGGATGAGGACACCGGGAAAGAATGGAGGGTTTCCTCAACGGCAGGCAGTACAGCAGGAGTGGGAATGGGGAGGGAGGGCAGAGGGCAAGGCCTGGCACGGGGCAGTGTGACACCAGGACGGGGGCCATGAGGAGGCACCGAGGCTTGCCTGACTGGACTGGGAGGGGGGGAGAGGCACTTCTTATGGCAGGCAGAGTCCATAAAGACCTTAGGGAGACCGGTTACAGGGGGAACCACAGGGTCACGGCAGGGAGTACTGGGAACCGGTTTAAGGCAGTCCTTGAAACAAGAGGTACCCCAGCTCTTGATCTCCCCTGTGGACCAATCCAGGGTTGGGGAATGGTGTTGAAGCCAAGGTAGTCCAAGGAGAATTTCGGAAGTGCAATTGGAGAGGACCAAAAACTCAATTTTTTCGTGATGAGGTCCGATGCACATTAGGAGGGGCTCCGTGCGGTAACGCACGGTGCAATCCAACCTGACTCCGTTGACCGCGGAAATGTAGAGTGGCTTGACGAGACGGGTCACCGGGATGCGGAATTTATTCACCAAGGAATCCAGAATAAAATTCCCAGAGGCACCGGAGTCCAAGCAGGCCACCGCTGAAAGGGAAGAGTTGGCTGAAGGAGAAATCCGTACGGGCACCGTGAGACGTGGAGAAGCCGACTTAGCATCAAGAGACGCCACACCCACGAGAGATGGGTGCGAGCGTGCGTTTCCCAGACGTGGAGGACGGATAGGGCAATCCACCAAGAAATGTTCGGTACTGGCACAGTACAGACAAAGATTCTCTTCCCTACGGCGATTCCTCTCTTCCTGGGTCAGGCGAGACCGATCCACTTGCATGGCCTCCTCGGCGGGAGGCCTAGGCGTAGATTGCAATGGAGACTGTGGGAGAGGTGTCCAGAGATCTAAGTCTTTTTCCTGGCGGAGCTCTTGATGCCTCTCAGAAAAACGCATGTCAATGCGAGTGGCTAGATGAATGAGTTCATGCAGGTTAGCAGGAGTTTCTCGTGCGGCCAGAACATCTTTAATGTTGCTGGATAGGCCTTTTTTAAAGGTCGCGCAGAGGGCCTCATTATTCCAGGATAGTTCAGAAGCAAGAGTACGGAATTGTATGGCGTACTCGCCAACGGAAGAATTACCCTGGACCAGGTTCGGCAGGGCAGTCTCAGCAGAAGAGGCTCGGGCAGGTTCCTCAAAGACACTTCGAATTTCCGAGAAGAAGGAGTGTACAGAGGCAGTGACGGGGTCATTGCGGTCCCAGAGCGGTGTGGCCCAAGACAGAGCTTTCCCAGACAGAAGGCTGACTACGAAAGCCACCTTAGACCTTTCAGTAGGAAACTGGTCCGACATCATCTCCAAGTGCAGGGAACATTGTGAAAGAAAGCCACGGCAAAACTTAGAGTCCCCATCAAATTTGTCCGGCAGGGACAAGCGGAGGCTAGGAGTGGCCACTCGCTGCGGAAGAGGTGCAGGAGCTGGCGGAGGAGATGGTTGTTGCTGCTGTAGCTGAGACTGAAATTGCTGTAGCTGTGACTGAAGCTGCTGTAGCTGCGACTGGAGTTGCTGTGTCATGGTGGTCAAGTACGACAGCTGGTGATCTTGTTGGGCGATCTGTCGGGCTTGCTGGGCGACCAGTGTAGTGAGGTCGGCGACAACTGGCAGAGGAACTTCAGCGGGATCCATGGCCGGATCTACTGTCACGATGCCGGCTGGCAGGAGGTGGATCCTCTGTGCCAGAGAGGGATTGGCGTGGACCGTGCTAGTGGACCGGTTCTAAGTCACTACTGGTGTTCACCAGAGCCCGCCGCAAAGCGGGATGGTCTTGCTGCGGCGGTAGTGACCAGGTCGTATCCACTAGCATCGGCTCAACCTCTCTGACTGCTGAAGAAAGGCGCGGTACAAGGGAGTAGACAGAAGCAAGGTCGGACGTAGCAGAAGGTCGGGGCAGGCAGCAAGAATCGTAGTCAATAAGGCAAAGCAGGAGGTCAAGTACACAGTATGGACAAACACAGTAACGCTTTCACTAGGCTCTAAGGCAACAAGATCCGGCAAGGGAGTGCAGGGGCAGTGATCAGATATAGTCTGGGAGCAGGTGGAAGCCAATTAAGCTAATTGGGCCAGGCACCAATCATTGGTGCACTGGCCCTTTAAGTCTCAGGGAGCTGGCGCGCGCGCCCTAGAGAGCAGAGCCGCGCGCGCCAGCACATGACAGCAGGGGACCGGGACGGGTAAGTGACCTGGGATGCGATTCGCGAGCGGGCGCGTCCCGCTGTGCGAATCGCATCCCCGACGGCCATGACAGTGCAGCGCTCCCGGTCAGCGGGACCGACCGGGGCGCTGCGGAGAGAGAGACGCCGTAAGCGCTCCGGGGAGGAGCGGGGACCCGGAGCGCTAGGCGTAACACTGGTTGATAATGTAACTGTGCGGGAAAACCTTGGTAATAGCGACCACAATATAGTTACTTTTTGCTTAAAATATGGAAAACAAAGACAGGCGGGGAAGGCAAAAACATATAACTTTAAAAAGGCAAATTTCCCTGGGCTGAGAGCTGCACTACAGGACATAGACTGGGGGAGGTGTTGTCAAATACTGATACAGAAGGTAAATGGGACATCTTTAAATCAACTCTAAATAACTATACAGCTAAATATATACCAAAGGGGAACAAATATAAACGATTAAAACTAAATTCTACATGGCTGACAAATGATGTTAAAAGAGCAATAAACAACAAAAAAATTGCCTTCAAAAAATTCAAATCTGATGGGTCAGCTATAACATTTAAACAGTACAAAGAGCTTAATAAAATCTGTAAAAATGTAATAAAAACAGCAAAAATTCAAACGAGAGACAGGTGGCCAAAGAAAGCAAAACTAATCCTAAATATTTTTTTAGATATATAAATGCAAAAAAACCAAGGACAGAGCATGTAGGACCCCTTAATAATGATAATGGGGAGGTTGTCACAGGCGATAAAGAGAAGGCAGAGCTACTGAATGGGTTCTTTAGTTGTGTATATACTATGGAAGAAGGAGGAGCTGACATTGGACAGGTCAGTGCTGGTAACACATCATGTAATGTACTGAACTGGCTTAATGTAGAGATGGTACATGGTAAGTTAAGTAATATAAATGTAAGCAAATCTCCAGGGCCAGATGGATTGCACCCAAGAGTTCTTAGAGAGGTAAGTTCAGTAATATCTGTACCCTTGTTCATGATATTTTGAGATTCACTGGTGTCTGGTATTGTGCCAAGGGACTGGCGCAAGGCAAATGTGGTGCCAATCTTCAAAAAGGGCTCTAGGTCTTCCCCAGGAAACTATAGACCGGTAAGTCTAGCGTGCATTGTGGGTAAATTGTTTGAAGGACTTATAAGGGATTACATACAGGAATACATAGGGGATAATTGTATTATAAGTGATAACCAGTATGGGTTTACTAAGGATAGAAGTTGTCAAACCAATCTAATTTGCTTTTATGAAGAGGTGCGTAGAAGCCTTGACAGAGGAATGGCTGTGGATATAGTGTTTCTGGATTTTGCTAAAGCATTTGATACTGTCCCTCACAGACGTCTGACAGGTAAGTTAAGGTCTTTGGGTTTGTAACTGGATTGAACACTGGCTCATGGATCGTACCCAGAGAGTGGTGGTCAATGATTCGTACTCTGATTGGTCCCCGGTAATTAGTGGTGTACCCCAAGGTTCTGTACTGGCACCGCTGTTGTTTAATTTATTTATCAATGATATAGAGGATGGCATTGACAGCTCTGTTTCTATCTTTGCAGATGACACCAAGCTTTGTAGCACGGTACAGTCTATAGAAGATGTGTATAGGTTACAAGATGACTTGGATAGACTAAGTGTCTGGGCATCCACTTGGCAAATGAGGTTCAATGTGGATAAATGTAAAGTTATGCATCTGGGTACTAATAACATGCATGCGTCGTATGTCTTAGGGGGGATTAAACTGGCAGAGTCACTGGTAGAGAAGGATCTGGGTGTACTTGTAGATCACAGACTACAGAATAGCATGCAATGTCAGGCTGCTGCTTCCAAAGCCGGCAGGATATTGTCATGTATCAAAAGAGGTGTGGACTCAAGGGACAGGGACATAATACTCCCCCTTTATAAAGCATTGGTACGGCCTCACCTGGAATATGCTGTTCAGTTTTGGTCGCCTGTACATAAAAGGGACACTGTGGAGCTGGAAAGGGTGCAGAGACGCGCGACTAAACTAATATGGAGCATGGAACATCTTAGCTATGAGGAGCGATTAACCCCTTAAGGACTCAGGATTTTTCCGTTTTTGCACTTTCGTTTTTTCCTCCTTACCTTTTAAAAATCATAACCCTTTCAATTTTCCACCTAAAAATCCATATTATGGCTTATTTTTTGCGTCGCCAATTCTACTTTGCAGTGACATTAGTCATTTTACCCAAAAATGCACGGCGAAACGGAAAAAAAATCATTGTGCGACAAAATCGAAAAAAAAAACGCCATTTTGTAACTTTTGGGGGCTTCCGTTTCTACGCAGTGCATATTTCGGTAAAAATTACACCTTATGATTATTCTGTAGGTCCATACGGTTAAAATGATACCCTACTTATATAGGTTTGATTTTGTCGCACTTCTGGAAAAAATCATAACTACATGCAGGAAAATTTATACGTTTAAAAATGTCATCTTCTGACCCCTATAACTTTTTTATTTTTCCACGTACAGGGCGGTATGAGGACTCATTTTTTTGCACCGTGATCTGAAGGTTTTATTGGTATGATCTTTGTTTTGATCGGACTTTTTGATCACTTTTTATTCATTTTTTTAATGGTATAAAAAGTGACCAAAATACGCTTTTTTGGACTCTTTTTGCGCGTACGCCATTGACCATGCGGTTTAATTAATGATATATTTTTATTGTTCGGACATTTACGCACGCGGCGATACCACATATGTATTTATTTATTTTTTTACACTGTTTTATTTTTTTTATGGGAAAAGGGGGGTGATTCAAACTTTTATTAGGGAAGGGGTTAAATGACCTTTATTAACACTTTTTTTGTACATTTTTTTTGCAGTGTTATAGGTCCCATAGGGACCTATAACACTGCACACACTGATCTCCTATGCTGATCACTGGTGTGTATTAACACGCCAGTGATCAGCATTATTGGCGCTTGACTGCTCCTGCCTGGATCTCAGGCACGGAGCAGTCATTCGTCGATCGGACACCGAGGAGGCAGGTAAGGGCCCTCCCGGTGTCCGGTCAGCTGTTCAGGACACCGCGAGACAACTAGACTGGTTAATTTTGGGCCAATGCTGGAAGTAGTTTGGGCTGGAAGCTGTGACAGTTCCCTTACTTTTTCTACTATGTTGCATGATTACCAGTGTTGCCATGGGTGAAGTGTGGCAAGTCAGACAATGTTTACTCCTGGAGAATGTGTTGTTCCACCAATTTTTTGTTGTGCGTTGCCCCACAGTTTAACGTAATCTAAGCTCTGATTTATGATTTGAGGTTGGTCCCTTGTTTAGAGAATATATCTTGTATCCCAATTATATGTTGTTCTCATTCAAACAAACATTACTTGTGTGAAAAAAACAATGTCATGTGGCTTCAGGGACCCTAGCTTCCTTTTTTTTTTATTAACCAATTTAGTTTTCAAAACTTAGACTTTGTGCGCAATCTATGTGTTTAGTTACCTTTGCATTTAAATAGACACAAAAAAAATTTTGGGGTGAGTTTCAAAATAAAGATTTTCTTTTTTGAAAGTAAAGTGCATTTTTGTTAAAAAAATAAAATTACAAAAAAACTAAAGATATTTGATAAAAAACTAAAGATATTCATAAAAGTATTCACAAACAGACAACACCAATTCATGCAGAAACATATGGATAAAAAAGTTTGGGAAACACATTAAACAGTGGTAGGGGATACACACACATGAGGGTGGGCAATTGAGTCCACAGCATGTCTCCTGTTGCAAAAATTCGCAACACCAAAACAAAAACAATAAAGAGGAAAGACAAAAATTTGAAAGAAAAGATAAAAATTCCTCTGCAGGGATGTCACTACGCATATGGGTATCCTCCTATGTAAGCTCAGGATTAACAAGCTCCATCAAATTATCAAAACCAAAGATGGCTAAATGACAAAAAATGTATGAGGGTACCTAAGAGTACAACAGCAAAAAGGACAATTAGAAATTGGACAAAATTATAACAATTTTGGGTATGTAGATTAAACTGCTGCTTTAGAAAGCAACTCACAAATGACGTCTTCTCTAATCAGCATCGTTCCCTTTTCTTCTCCATCTGGTCTGAGCCATCATGACAATTTCTTCCAGCCACAATTCTTCACTATTAAACCTGCAAAACAAACCATTTAGGCTCCAAACTTTTTTTTCCATGGGTGACAGAGGGGTGTAGAAGAGTGTACATGGGTGACAGAGGGGTGTACATGGGTGGCAGAGGGTGTAGAGGAGTGTACAGGGGTGGCAGAGGGATGTAGAGGGGTGTACATGGGTGACAGAGGGGTGTAGAGGGGTGTACATGGGTGGCAGAGGGGTGTACATGGGTGACAGAGGGGGTGTAGAGGAGTGTACATGGGTGACAAAGGGGTGTACATGGGTGGCAGAGGGGTGTAGGAGTGTACATGGGTGACAGAGGGGCATAGGGGGTGACAAAGGGGTATACATGTGTGACAGATGGGTGTAGAAGAGTGTACATGAGTGACAAAGGAGTGTACATGGGTGGCAAAGGGGTGTAGAGGAGTGTACATGGGTGGCAGAGGAGTGTAAAGGAGTGTACATGGGTGGCAGAGGGGTGTAGAGGAGTGTACATGGGTGGTAGAGGGGCATAGGGGGTGACAAAGGGGTGTACATGGTTGACAGATGGGTGTAGAAGAGTGTACATGAGTGACAGATGAGTGTACATGGGTGGCAGAAGGGTGTAGAGGAGTGTACATGGGTGACAGAGGAGTGTACATGGGTGGCAGAGGAGTGTAGAGGAGTGAACATGGGTGGCAGAGGGGTGTACATGGGTGACAGAGGGGTGTAGAGGACTGTACATGGGTGGCCGAGGGGTGTAGAAGAGTACATAGGTGACAGAGCGGTGTACATGGGTGACAGAGGGGGGTGCATGCGTGACAGAGAGGTGTACATGGGTGACAGAGGGGCTTAGGGGGTGACAGAATGGTGTACATGGATGTAGAAGAGTGTACATGGGTGACAGAGGGGTGTAGGGGGTGACAGAGGGTATAGAGGGATGTACATGGGTGGCAGAGGGGCGTAGGGGGTGACAAAGGGGTGTACATGGGTGACAGATGGGTGTAGAAGAGTGTACGTGGATGACAGAGGGGAATACATGGGTGACAGAGGGGTGTAGGGGGTGACAGTGGGTGTAGAGGAGTGTACATGGGTGGCAGAGGGGTGTAGAGGAGTGTGCATGGGTGACAGAGAGGTGTACATGGGTGACAGAGGGGCGTAGGGGGTGACAGAGGGGTGTACATGGGTGTAGAAGAGTGTACATGGGTGACAGAGGGGCGTACATGGGTGACAGAGGGGTGTAGAAGAGTGTACATGGGTGACAGGGGGCATAGCGGGTAGCAGAGGGGCATAGATGGGTGACAGAGGGGTGTAGGGGGTGACAGAGGGTGTAGAGGAGTGTACATGGGTGACAGAGGGGCATAGTGGGTGACAAAGGGGGTGTACATGGGTGACAGATGGGTGTAGAAGAGTGTACATGGGTGACAGAGGGAAATACATGGGTGACAGAGGGGTGTAGGGGGTGACAGAGGGTGTAGAGGAGTGTACATGGGTGACATTGAGGTGTACATGGGTGACAGAGGGGTATAGAAGAGTGTACATGGGTGACGGGGCGTAGGGGGTGGCAGAGGAGTGTACATGGGTGGTAGAGGGGTGTAGGGAGGTGTAGAAGAGTGAACATGGGTGACAGGGGGCGTAGGGTGTGACAGAGGGGTGGACAGGCGTGACAAGTTGGTAACAGAGGGGTGGGCAGAGGTGACAGAGGGGTGAATAGGGGATGGATATGGGTGAAAAGGATGTGGTCAGGGGTGGACAATGGGGAATGAACATGGGTGACAGGGGGATGGACAGGGGTGACAGAGAGGAGGATAGGGGGCGTGGCCAAAGTGGACATGGATGACAGGAGGGTGACAGGGGGGATGAACAAGGACAAGGGGGGAAAAAAGTGACAGAGAGGGGTCGACTGGGGTGACAAAGGGACAGTGGGGTGAATGGGGGGTGGACATGGGTGACAGGGGGTAAACTGGGGGGTGGACAAGGGTGGTGAACATGGGTGACAGGAAGGTAGACGAGAGACAGGGGGCATGAACAGGGGTAACAGGGAGTCAGAGGGGTGAACAGGGGGTGGACATGGTTGACGGAGGGGTAGACTTGGGGGGTGGTCAGAGGGTTGCCAGGGGGGGGGGGCGCGTTGGTGACAGGGTGGATCGACAAGGAGGACAAGGGGGTTAAAAGAGGTGACAGGGGTGAACAAGGGGTTAATAGGGGTGTGGACATGGGTGACAGGGGGTAGATTGGTGGGTAGACTGGGGAGTGAACATGGGTGACAGGGGGGTGGACATGGGAGACAGGGGGTCAAAGGGGTGGACAGGCGTGACAAGGTAGTAAAAGAGGGGTGGAAAGGGGTGACAAAGGGACAGAGAGGTGAATAGGGGGTGGACATGGGTGACAGAGGGGTAGACTGGGGGGAGGTCAGAGGGGTGAATGGGGGTGAACATGGGTGACAGAGGGAGGGACATGGGAGACAGGAGGGGTGACAGGGGGGTGGACAAGGATGACAAGGGGGGTAAAAGAGGGGTGACAAAGGGACAGAGGGGGGAATGGGGGGTGGACATGGGTAACGGGGTAGACGGGGGGTGAAAAGAGGGGGTGAACATGGGTGACAGGGGGGTAGACAAGGGAGACAGGGGGCGTGAACAGGGGTAATAGGGGGTCAGAGGGGTGAACATGATTGACAGAGGGGTAGACTGGGGGTCTGGAGGGGGTAGATTGGGGGGTAGACTGGGGGTGAACATGGGTGACGGGGTGGACATGGGAGTGGACATGGGAGACAGGGGGATGAAGAGGGGTGACAGGGGGTCAGAGGGGTGGACAGGCGTGACGGGGGGGTAAAAGAGGGGGGACAGGGGGGACAAAGGGATAGAGAGGTGAATAAGGGGTAGACATGGGTGACAGAGGGGTATATTGGGGGGGTGGTCAGAGGTGTGGATGGGGGGTGAACATGGGTGACAGAGTAATGGACAGGGGTGACAGAGGGGTGGCCAAGGTGGACAAGGATGACACGGGGGTTGACATGGGAGACAGGGGGGGTTAACAGGGGTGACCGGGGGGTGGACAAGGATGAAAAGGGGATAAAGAGGTGTGACAGAGAGGTGAATAGGGGGATGGACATGGGTGACAGGGTAGACGGGGGGGGTAGACTGGGGGTGGACAGGGGAGGTGAACATGGGTGACAGGGATGGACAGGGGGTGGACAAGATGGACATGAATGACAGGAGGGTGGTCGTGAATGATGGGGGAATGGGTGATGGGGGGGTGGACATGGGTGACGGGGGGGTGGACATGAATGACGGGGGGGGGAGTAACAGAGGGGTGGAAAGGGTACAGCATCTTAAGCAAGCCGGCACGGGGTGCAGCTTACAGTTCCACGGCATCTTCCCCTCTTCGGTGTAGCAGGGCACCATTTTCGGCTTACTGCGCCGCAGGGGGGAGGTGGATACAGGGGGACGCAGGGGGGGAGGGGGATGCTGGGGGACACTGTGTGCGCAGTACGCACGCTTCCCTTCCCCCCTGCGGCGCCATGAGTCACAGGCACGCAGATTGGGGCGGGAAATGTAAAAAAGTTGTATTTTTGTAATGTAGATCTGGTAAGCTTCTTTTAGAACATCAGATGTCAGATTGCTTGTTTGTTAAAAAAAACAACTCTATTTTTACTTATTTTATTAAAATCACCAACAGACACTTATGTCAAAGAAAGTTCTATAGTTTTATTCTGCCGTTTTTTGAAAAACTGCCACTGCAGTTTATGAGCCAAAGCTAAAAGTGTATTAGAAAGGAATGGGGAATATATATACTTCTCCTTCCTACTGCATCCACTTCTGACTGGCTCAAAAACTGCAGTGGCAGTGTTCCAAAGAACGCCAGAAAAAAACCTGAGTGAAAACCTAGCCTTATAGAAGGCCGTAGTTGACTGATTTAAGCCAGAACTCATTATTACCTAAGTCGGAGGTAGGATCTGTAGGGCAGGTTCAAGAGTTGGGCCACCATTTTTAGGACAGTAATTTGGCCTAGGTTTAGGGCCAATGCAAGGAGGGCAAAGTAGGGAAAGTATAGGTCCCTCACAAGTTAAAGCTGTCTATCCCCCCATCCTATCTACCTTTTACCAGTACCAGTACCATATTGTATATTGGCTTTGTACAAGTGTCCTATGAAATTTACTTTGACGTTATAGCCTGTTGGTGATTTTAATCATATAAGTAAAAGTTATGGTTTAGCTTGTTGTTTTTTCTTCAAATGTAAATCTGGGAAACAATCATAAAATTCCTCACAATTGAAGTCTGTGTATGTAAATTTAAAAGGAAGAATTACAAAAATGTTCTTGTGACTGCAATCATACATCATGGAGCTTTGCATGAATACACAAAGAAGTTCCCAGAATAACATTTATTTATACACATAGGCATAAATGGGCACTGTCAGATCCCAAAACTTTTTAAATGTGGTTACTAATAAAAGTGTAAGACCTTTAGTAATATGAATATTTAATAACACTAACCATGCCCCTTTTCCCCGAGAGCATTTCTAGCACTTTAAGCTAATGAAAAGAGACAAGGAATATAGGTGAAAGAGGGGAAAAATATATAATAATGTACATGGTCAGGATTTGGTTCTGAGTAACATTATATATATATATATATATATATATATATATTTATTTATTTTTCTCCTTGTGAGATCTGACAGGTATGCTTTAAGACACACTATTCTAATAAAATTAACTTAATTGTTTTAACTTTTCATTGGACATTATTATTTCATAGTGTATCTGATTCTTATCAATAAAAGTAAATCTAGTATCAGAAAACATGGTATTTAGGCCGGCATATTATAGTGACAGGTCTGTTGCACTATTAGATCAAACAGCACAGAAAAATATTGTGTTGTTTTTTACGTCCTCCGCCGGCTCCCGCGATATGCCGCGGGTCATGCAGTGTCCCAGCGTCATATCGGGTCGGTCCCGGCGGCTATCAACGGCCGGGACCCGCGGCTAATACAGGACATCACCGATCGCGGTGATGCCCTGTATTAACCCTTCAGACGCGGCGACCAAAGCTGACAGCCGCGTCTGAAGTGAAAGTGAAAGTAACCCAGCTGCTCATTCGGGCTGTTCGGGACTGCCGCGGTGAAATTGCGGCATCCTGAGCAGCTGACAGGACACCGGGAGGGACCTTACCTGCCTCCTCGGTGTCCTACCGACGAATGACTGCTCCGTGCCTGAGATCCAGGCAGGAGCAGTCAAGCGCCGATAACACTGATCACAGGCGTGAAAATGGGACAATTTAGGTTTTTATTGGGGGAGGGGGTTTTTCACATTTTTTTTTACTTTTCTTTTTAACTTTTTTTACTTTTATTTTTACTCTTTACTCATTCGATTGCTAATACTGTTCAGTGCTTTGTATAGGACATAGCACTGATCAGTATTATCGGTCATCTTCTGCTCTGGTCTGCTCGATTGCAAACCAGAGCAGAAGACCCGTGGAAGGCAGCGGTGGCAGGTGAGGGGACCTCCGGCTGCCATGCTCGATGATCGGATCACCGCGGCAGCGCTACGGGCGATCCGATCATCCATTTTAGTTACCGCAATGCTGCAGATGCCGGTATTTATCACGGCATCTGAGGGGTTAATGGCGGACATCTGTGTGATCGTGGATGTCTACCATTACTTGCGGGTCCCTGGCTGCTATCAGCAGTCGGGACCTGGCGCGCATGGCACGAGCATCGCTCCAGTGCTCGTGGTTATGTATAGGACGTAAATGTACGTCCTGGTGCGTTAAGCACCAGCTCACCAGGACGTATATTTACGTCCTGCATCGTTAAGGGCTTAAAAAGCTATGTCCAGATCTGAGCTTAACTTCAATAATGCATTAAAAAGTGCCTGTTATCAAATAAACCTTTCTAAACTAACTCAGGCTATCTTGTCCTAACTACTCCTAATACTCCTCCCACCCTTAAAAAAAATTTCAGAGCTTTAAAAAGCTCTGTATCATACCTTTATTCTTGCTCACATAGTGCAGTCTTCAGTGATGTCATCCCTGCTGGGGGGACCACTTCCACCCTCACATCGTTGCAGCGCTGTGATGAATAGAAGACCTCAAGCACTGTGTATAAAATGATACCTTACTTATATACCGTATTTATCGGGGTATACCACGCACCGGCCTATAACACGCACCCTCATTTTACCAAGGATATTTGGGTAAAAAAAGTTTTTTACCCAAATATCCATGATAAAATGAGGGTGCGTGTGTGTGCGTGTATACCCCGATACACCCCCAGGAAAGGCAGGGGGAGAGAGGCCGTCGCTGCCCGCTTCTCTCCCCCTGCCTTTCCTGGGGTCTAGAGCGCTGCTGTCGGCCCTTTTCACCCCCTGGTTATCGGCACTGCTGCCCGTTCTGTCCCCCTGACTATCGGTGCCGGCGCCGATAGCCAGGGGGAGAGAAGCGGCGCCGACAGCCAGGGGGAAAGAAGGGGCAGCGGCACCCATTGCCGGCGCCGCTGCCCCGTTGCCTCCCCCCATCCCCGGTGGCATAATTACCTGAGTCGGGTCCGCGCTGCTACAAGCCTGAGTCGGGTCCGCGCTGCTCCGCTGCTCCAGGCCTCCGTCGTTGCTATGCGCTGAACGGCGCGGCGCATGACGTCAGAGCACCGCGCCGTGCATAGCAACGACGCTGGGGGTTATACGCCAATAAATACGGTAGGTTTGATTTTGTTGTGTTAAGGATTAGTTAATGTACGGCCTTAATCTGTGAGTGACTACCACTGTACTAATTTCCGACGTAAGAAAATTCACACCAGGCCAGGTTGGTATGGGTTCCCTCCTCGGTACCCCAGGGAGTTCTGTTTATTACAAGAAGTAAATTTGGTTTTTACAAACTGAGAAAAAGGGGAGGGTGAAAGGTAAAATTATGCATCGTTCTATATGCAAAGTCCAATGTTTAGACGTCTTGTATCCATAGTCTCCATCTCAAGGCTCCAGTCTTAGTTACAGGCAAAGCGATAAGATGAAATGTTTTGCATTTAGCATTCTGATGTATCTGGGTTAAAGGGTAAGGGAACAGATATTTTTCCAGCAGCAATGGCATTTTAATATTAATATATTGATTAGTCATTAGAAACATAAGGGTCATCCCTATCAATTCCCCCCTAAAAGATATCTGTTACCGTACATGACATCTCTCCCTATGGTGGGTTCTGCCTAATAGTCCCAAGTAGTGTTGCTCGTGAATATTCGCAATGCGAATTTTATTTGCAAATATCGCATATTCGCGAATTCGCGAATATAGCACTATATATTCGCAATTACGAATATTCGTTTTTTTTCACAGTACACATCACAGTGATCACCCCTCTCTGCTTCCAGCTTGTGGTGTACAGAAGGCTCTAATACTACTGTGTGAGACTGACGTGCAAATTTTCGCATATGTGAAAATTTGCATATGCTAATTTTTGCATATTCAAATTTTCGTTTATGCTAATTTTTGCATATGCTAATTTTCGCGTATGCGAATTTTCGCATATGCGAAAATAAAACGCTAATATTACGAATATGCAAATTTAGCAAATATATGACGAATATTCGTCCATATATTTGCGAAATACTAGTCCCAAGTTCAGGTCGAGAAAAAAAAATGGGTATTGGATGCTTCCCTTGTGGACCGCCCCCCTTTGTAGTCAGACTAGTCCTTTACCTGGGACTTCTATGTTCACCCTACTCTGCTGGGTGTACACTTGCATCATTGGCATACAGGATGGTTGTTCTCATGGGGGGAATTCTCTCGGTCATGCTTGGGTCTGATGTATCAATTGAGTTCAGATAAGCTGAAATAGTAGGTTCAATATCCACAGTTGTTCCCTCAGTAGTCATCCGTCACACATGTGCATAGTGAATTGTCATCCCCATACATAAGACATTGTTTTGGCACCTCGGGACAAAGGACCTTCAAATCCAGGTTCCAGCGGCCCCCTCATGTGTCTTTTCATGAGGACAAATTCTCTGGGCTGCAGATTGTGATTTCCTGGTTCAGTGTCTGGATCTGCAATGGAAGAATAAAACTACAACATGCATTACTTTCAGCTCATTACACAGGGTAATAACACATTTTACTAAACTAGCATCCCCTGCACTAAGCTGCTGAGGGTAATAACTTCCTAGCTTAGGGACCCCCCTCTCCCAAAAAATGTCTCATATGGGGTTAGACTGTTGGCTGTTGGGGTGTGTTTCTAACAGAGTACAGGACTATGGGCAGCATTTGTGGCCATGGAAGGGACAGTTCTTTACTGGCTTTTAGGATTTTGTTCTTTAGGGTGCCATTTAGTCGTTCAGCTTTCCCACTGCTCCAGGATGATATGGAGTATGGAGTCCAAGGTCTCCTCCCACCATTTTCCACCAGTTCTCTTGCAATATCCGCAATGACAGCTGGTCCTTGGTCACTTTCAATTACTTCAGGGACTTCAAATCTACATACCAGTTCCGTAGTTTCTTTACAGTAGTCTTTGTTGTAATATTAGTGACTGGGTAGGCTTCTGGCCATCCTGAGAACATGTCCACTGCTGCTAACACATACTCAAACTTTCCAATTTTAGGCAGTTGCATGTGGTCAAGCAAGGTTTGGCCAAGTGTTTCTTCTGTTCTTTTAGGGTTGCAGGTGTTGCAAATGTCACATCCCTTGACATATTGTTCAACTGGTGTTGTTATTCCTGGTGCAAGGTAGATTTTGTTGATAGAAGTGATCTTTTCTTTTCCTCTGTTGGGTGACTCCATGAGCCCATTGTGCCACCCCTGGGTAAAGGGCTTGGTGAAGACAAATCTTGTTTGTTTTCCTTCATAGGCCGTCTGATTCACTGAGTTCAGCTCCCATTTCCTCTTTCCCTTGTTCAAGGCTTGAGTCTGGAACTGTTTCAGTGTCTTGAGTCCGGGGTTTTCCTTTTCCTCTTCTAGTTCTTCTGATTCTTTCTTCTGTCTTCTTGTCGTGGTCTGGGGTTCTTCTTTCCCTCTTCTGGTTCTTCTGATCCTTTCTTCTGTCCTCTTGTCACTACGTATACCCCTGATTCCTCTCGAGCAAGGGCAGTATTGCAGTTTCTTTAGTGGCTTGGTCTGCCAAGAAATTTACTTTGGCTTCTTCAGAGTCCAATGTTCCATGTGCTTTGACTTTGATGATTGCCACTTGTTTAGGCAGTTTTAAGGCTTCAATCAGGGTCCTGACAGCTTCAAAGTTCTTTATAGGGGTTCCATTTGCAGTCATGTACCCCCTTAGGCCCCATTTTAATCCAAAGTCCAGAGCCACTCCATGCCCGTAGGCAGAGTCCGTGTAGATGTTAGCTGTTTGTCCTTCCGAGATGCGGCAGGCTTCAGTAAGGGCAATAAGTTCCGCCTCTTGTGCTGAAACACGGGAAGGGAGTGGTCTTGCCAGCAGAACTTCGAACGGGCTAACTACTGAGTATCCTGTGTGGAAATTGCCACTTTCATCAGCATATCTGGACCTGTCTGTGTAGAGAGTAAAGGTTGTATTGTTCAATGGTGTTTCTTGGACCGTCGGTAAATGTGACGTCTACATTTCCATAACCTCTAAGCAATTGTGCTCAGGATATATATAGATATGAGATAGATAGAAGGATAGATAAATAGATGATATATAGATAGAGAGATGATATATAGAAAGATACATAAATAGATGGATAGATAGATGATAGATACATAGATATGATATAGATAGATAGATGATAGATATGATATAGATAGATAGATAGATAGATAGATAGATAGATAGATAGATAGATAGATAGATAGGAGATAGTTGGATATGATATAGATAGATGGATATGATATAGATAAATGTATATGATATAGATAGATAGGAGAAAGATAGATAGATAGATAGATAGATAGATAGATAGATAGATAGATATCTAGGAAGGATGCCACAGCACACAAAAAGAGTTCAGGTGCAAAAAAACAGTGGTTTATTCCATGGTAATACAAGCATGCTTGCTTGTATTACCATGGAATAAACCACTGTTTTTTTGCACCTGAACTCTTTTTGTGTGCTGCGGCATCCTTTCTAGATGTCTGACTAGCTTTGACCAAAGCTTTTTTCGCTGCTTGCAATAGCATTATGTTATAATAGGACGTGCTGCTCCAACCTGGTTCCTGTAGATAGATAGATCACTTTCCCAACCAGGGGGCCTCCAGCTGTTGCAAAACTACAACTCCCAGCATTCCTTTGGCTTTATGAGCATACTGGGAGTTGTAGTTTTGCAACAGCTGGAGGCCCCCCTAGTTGGGAAACACTGATCTATCTATCAATCATCTATCTATCTATCTCTCATCTATCTATTATCTATCTATCCAAAAACAACAAGGAAAGCCGCACATCCCAGATAAAGTGCACGGGTGCCGTCAGCCAGATCCCAGGTCCAGGGGTCCACGTAGATACAATCAGATAAGCAGCAGCAACACCGTTTTAAAGTGCGAGATAGTGTCTTTATTCACACAAGGTGAGGCGCCGTTTCGGTTTGCTCACCAAACCATTTTCAAACCGAAACGTCGCCTCACGTTGTGTGAATAAAGACACTATCTTGCACTTTAAAACGGTGTTGCTGCTGCTTATCTGTTTGTATCTATCTATCCATCTATCTCCTATCTATCTATCCATCTATCTCCTATCTATCTATTTATCTATCTATCTCATATCTATCTATCTATCTATCTATCCATCTATCTATATCCATCTATCTATTTATGTATCTATCTATCTATCTTTCTATTTATCTATCTATCTCATATCTATCTCAGATAGATGAGAGATAGATGAAAGATAGATAGATATGAGAGATAGATAGATAGATGATATATAGATAGATACATAAATAGATGGATATATAGATAGATATGAGATAGATAGAAAGATAGATAAATAGATGATAGATAGATATGATATAGATAGATAGATAGGAGATAGATGGATATGATATAGATAGACTGATATGATATAGATAGATAGGATATAGAAAGATAGATAGATAAAGAACAATATGATGCAGCACGCCACAAGTTTGCAGAAAATGGTGGTTTATTCCATCATGTGCATAGACTATGCACATGATGGAATAAACCACCATTTTCTGCAAACTTGTGGCGTGCTGCATCATATTGTTCTTTGTCTGGATTGAGGAACCAGTGGACCCAGGTTCCAAGTATGCGGGCACCCCGACTTCTCTCTAATTTCTGGATTTTAGTTGTGCCGTTTTTATTTGTTTTAGATAGATAGATAGATAGATAGATAGAAAGAGATAGTATCTATCTATCATCTGTTTATCTATCTTTCTATCTATATATCCATCTATTTATGTATCTATCTATATTTCATCTATCTATCTCTCATATCTATCTATCTTTCATCTATCTATCTCTCATCTATCTCTCATCTATCTGAGATAGATATGAGATAGATAGATAAATAGAAAGATAGATACATAAATAAATAGATAGATGGATATAGATAGATGGATGGATAGATAGATAGATAGATAGGAGATAGATGGATAGATAGATAGATTAAAAAAAACAAAGGATAAGGAGCAGCACTCTCTGTGATAGAAGTAGAAGGTGGGTGCAAACGGTCGGAATCCCAGGTCACGGGAGACACTTCAGATATATAAAGGAGAAGACTGTAGCAGTCCAGTAGGATGAAAGTGAATGTGGCTTTATTCCAGTTCAAACATCAAGGCAACGTTTCAGCTGCACACAGGCTTGATAAAGGAATAAAGCCACATTCACTTTCATCCTACTGGAGTGCTACAGTCTTCTCCTTTATATAGATAGATGGATAGATAGATAGATGATTGATAGATAGATAGATAGATCAGTGTTTCCCAACCAGGGGGCCTCCAGCTGTTGCAAAACTACAACTCCCAGTATGCTCATAAAGCCAAAGACATGATGGGAGCTGTCGTTTTGGAATAGCTAGAGGCCCCCTGGTTGGGATACACTGATCTATCTATCTCATATCTATCTATCTATCTATCTATCACATATCTATCATCTATCTATCTATCTATATATCATCTATATATCTATCTACAAAACTAAAGATCCAGCGGCACTCCCAGATAAGGGGGGAGATTTATTAAAACCTGTCCAGAGGAAAAGTTGCTTGCTTCTTTCATGTTTAACAAGGCCTCTGCAAAATGAAAGAAGCGATCTGATTGGTTGCTATGGGCAACTGGACAACTTTTCTTTTGACAGATTTTGATAAATCTCCCCCAAAGTGTTCTATTCCCCCATGTATGTGTGACGTTTCGATAGCATCCCGCCATCTTTATCATACGTACAGTTGTACATTCTGTAGTCTCTATGACATCACTGTGCTTCATAATAAACTGTGACATCACTATGCTTCATAATAAACTGTGACATCACTGTGCTTCATAATAAACTGTGACATCACTGTGCTTCATAATAAACTGTGACATCACTGTGCTTCATCATAAACTGTGACATCACTGTGCTTCAAAATAAACTGTGACATCACTGTGCTTCATCATAAACTGTGACATCACTATGCTTCATAATAAACTGTGACATCACTGTGCTTCATAATAAACTGTGACATCACTGTGCTTTATAATAAACTGTGACATCACTGTGCTTCATAATAAACTGTGACATCACTGTGCTTCATCCTGTAATTTGATGTCACTGTGTATAACAACCCTGTAGTGACATCACAGTTTATTATTCTTGAATGCTGACTTCACTGTGTATATTTTCCCGGTACAATGACATCACTGTATAGTTACCCTCTACTGTGACAACACTGCATTTATTAACCCTGTAGTGGCAAAACTGTTTATTGTCCCTGTACAGATACATTACTGTTTATATTAACTCTGATGTCACTGTGCATATTTACCCTGTATTGTCACTCGCAGTGCAAGGTAAATATGTACAGTGACATTAGGGTATACAGGCTTAATATATGCAGTGATGTCACAGTGCAGTGTAAGTATCAACAGTGATGTTGCAGTATAGAGATAACACACAGTGATGTTATAGTTCAGAGATAATATACACAGTGATGTCACAATACAGGGATAATATACACAGTGATGTCACAGTACAGGGATAATACACAGTGATGTCACAGTACAGGGACAATACACAGTGATGTCACAGTACAGGGATAATACACACAGTGATGTCACAGTACAGAGATAATACACACAGTGATGTCACAGTACAGAGATAATACACACAGTGATGTCACAGTACAGGGATAATACACAGTGATGTCACAGTACAGAGATAATACACACAGAGATGTCACAGTACAGGGATAATACACAGTCATGTCACAGTACAGAGATAATACACACAGTGATGTCACAGTACAGGGAGGGATAATATACAAAGTGATGTCATAGTACAGAGATAATACACAGTGACGTCACAGTACAGGGATAATACACAGTGACGTCACAGTACAGGGATAATACACTGTGATGTCACAGTACAGGAATAATACACAGTGATGTCACAGTAAATGGATAATATACACACAGTGATGTCACAGTACATGGATAATATACACACAGTGATGTCACAGTACAGGAATAATACACAGTGATGTCACAGTACAGGAATAATACACAGTGATGTCACAGTACAGAGATAATACACAGTGATGTCACATTACAGGGATAATACACAGAGTGATGGCACAGTACAGAGATAATACACAGTGATGTCACAGTACAGGGATAATACACAGTGATGTCACAGTATAACCATCTCACAGCCGGACCACCATGTAATTTCAGCAGAAAATAAAGCAGGGCCTCATGTTCAAGTTTCGCCTAAGGCCTCACAAAGTCTAGAGCCGCCTCTGGTCGGCCCTACCATGGGACCCGGTGGGACCATAAGTCCCAGGTGGCACCTTTCAGGGGCGGCATTTTGCTGCCCTTTTTTTTTGTGCCTAGTAGGTTCATGGTAGGGTTGGCGCCGCCGCTGATCACTGTTCTGAAGCAGCTGCGGGGTGTAATAGCGCAGCGGGCACTTTAGACAGTGAGTCTGCCTCCGGCCGACCGGGGTCTGACAAGGGACGTCACACAAGTGACATACTTCTGCAGACCCGCTCAGGAGGATGTCAGTGACGTCACTCGACATGCCGCCGCCGGAGAGGAGAAGCGCTGTGCAGGGCAGGTAAGTGTGTCTCTGTGTGTGTGTCTGTGTCTGTCTGTGTGTTTGGGGGGGCTATGGCTACCTAATGTGAGGAATCTATGCTACCTAATGTGGGGAAACTATGTTACCTAATGTGGGGAATCTGAGCTACCTAATGTGGGGAAACTATGCTACCTAATGTGGGGAAACTATGCTACCTAATGTGGGGAAACTATGCTACCTAATGTGGGGAAACTATGTTACCTAATGTGGGGAATCTGTGCTACCTAATGTGGGGAAACTATGCTACCTAATTTGGAGAAACGATGTTACCTAATGTGGGGAATCTGTGCTACCTAATGTGGGCAAACTATGCTACCTAATGTGGGGAAACTATGTTACCTAATTTGGGGAATATGTGCTACCTAATGTGGGGAAACTATGCTACCTAATGTGGGGAAACTATGTTACCTAATGTGGGGAATCTGTGCTACCTAATGTGGGGAATCTGTGCTACCTAATGTGGGGAAACTATGTTACCTAATGTGGGGAAACTATGCTACCTAATGTGGGGAAAGTATGTTACCTAATGTGGGGAATCTATGCTACCTAATGTGGGGAAACTATGCTACCTAATGTGGGGAAACTATGCTACCTAATGTGAGGAAACAATGCTACCTAATGTGGGCAAACTATGCTACCTAATGTGGGGAAGCTATGCTACCTAATGTGGGGAAACTATGCTACCTAATGTGCGGAAACTATGCTACCTAATGTGGGGAATCTATGCTACCTAATGTTGGGAATCTATGCTACCTAATGTGGGGACTCTATGCTACCTAACGTGGGAAAGCTATGCTACCTAATGTGGGGAAACTATGCTACCTAATGTGGGGGGCTTGAATGAGCTGCGGCATATGGGAGGCCTTAATAAATAATTAGAAACTTATACAGGGGGGGTCCTCCCGAGCAAGTGACATATGGGGGTCCACCTGAGTAATTGACACATGGAGGGGGGGTCCTGAACAATTGATGTTTTGGGGGGGGGGGGGGCAGGCACATTCTTTGCACAAGGGCCCTCTGCTGTCTGTGTCTGCCTCTGATCTGAGGGCATAACACACCTGTTATTGCTCCATCTCAGGAGAAGAGGGGTTCATCATCGGTAGAAGTGAGTTGCAGGTTGCCCTTGAGTCAGCAAGGCGGTAACACGATTGGCAGTCAGCGTGGTGTGGCAGTAGTGGAAATTCTGGAGCCAAACGTGCCCGGGGGAGACCACCTGCTTCGCGGCAGCTTACCTTTCCGGGAGTTAGCAGGTTACCAGCACCGGTCGATGCTAATCCGTCCAGTGGAGCGCGCCTGCGGCCCCGGAAATCTGAGGGCATAACACACCTGGTATTGCTCAATCTCACAATTGATCGTGCAAAGGTAGGGGGTTATTAAAGCCTCTTGGGTACTGCTGAGGCCTACTCCTGACTGCTCCTGGTGCAATGTATGGGGTAATTAAACACTCTTGAGTAGTGTTTTTTTTTTTAATTTACTGATAATTTTATCGGTAATAAAATAGAATTTTCCAGAATGCTAATCGTTACACAACGGAACGCTTGTTGCGTTTCACCTGTCCAGCAGTGAAAGTTAACTCTTTCCTTGCTGGGCTGGTGCATAGCGCACAGCTCAGCAAGGGGTTAAGTGAGCCAGCAATGTGTATTCTGTATACACATTGCAGGTTCACTGTAAGTTCTTGCTGGGCAGTAGATATACGATGTATACCTACGGCTCAGGACCAGCTGATCTCCCGGCTCTGTAGCCCTGAGAACAGCTGATCCCGACATTCACATCAGGAGGATCGCAGCGGGTGTCAGGAGGAGTGACATCCGCTGGGATCTGTCCCTTACTGCAGGTACTAATACTCCCAACATGGAGCACACTCTGCTGGGAGCTGTAGTATCTGCATTAAAAGACAGATCGCAGCGAGTGTCACTCCTCCTGACACCCTTTGCGATCCTCCAGTATAATGTATAGATGTGGCCGGCTGCTCTTCTATGGTCCCCTGCACTTCCGTATATATACACATATTCCTATTTCCCACAGAGTTGTGATTGGCTGGAACCATCTGACCAATCACAGCTCTCTGCGGGAAATATGAAAATGTGTATATATACGGCAGTGCAGGGACCATAGAAGAGCGGCGGTCACATCTATACATTATACAGGAGGTTCGCAACGGACCCCAGCGATCTTTCAATTAGTACAGGTAACTACTACTCCTATCATGGAACAGTGTGTACATTTTTATTATTGTCGGCTACATTTTTAGTGCCCTACCCGCGCACATAAATTGATCCCTGTTTAAAAATTAATAAAAATTTTGTTATAAAAAAAAGATACATTTCGTTAATTACAATTTTTTCCATCACTACTGTATCTTTTTTAGTATTATTTTTTAATGGTACCCTACAAAATTTTAATTAAAAAAGGTATCTCCAACACTTTTTTGGATCGGTAAAGTCCAAAAGAGAATAAAAAAACGCCTGAAAAAACGCCAAATTTAAAACCCACATGGCCTTTTTCTTAGCGTTTTTTTACTCCGATAGACTTCTATAGGAGAAAAACGCCAAGATTTTCCCGAAAAAACGCCAAAGTCTCGACAAGAGGTCGTTTTTTAAAAACTGCCAAGGAGCCCAAAAATGCCAAAAGGATTAAAAAAACGCCAAACTGAAAAACGCCAAGTGGATTTGGCATTTTGCAGTTTACTATTGACTTGCAGCTAACATCTGGCCGCAGCGTTTTTTCACCAAAAAATGCCATGCAGCAGAATGGGCGTTTTTATTGGCGCTGGGGATGATTGTCGCACAGAAAATTGTGTAGTCGTAGTTGCGACTTTTCTGCGACAATTATATGAAAGAAAAAATGGGTAAATGCTTTTATAAATGCCCCCCTTTGGTGTTTTTTCACTCTTGAATGTTGAGCCTATGGCGTTTTTTCCCCTGAAATCGTGGCGTTTTTCTCCCATAGAAGTCTATGGGAGTAAAAATAAAAACGCCAAAAAAAACTATATGTGGGTTTTAACTTTGGCGTTTTTTATTCTTTTTGGGACTTTAGCGATCCAAAAAAAGTGATGGAGATACCTTTTTTAATACAATTTTGTAGGGAACCATTAAAAAAAAAAAAAAAAAAAAAAGATACAGAAGTGATGGCAAAAATTTTTGTTAAAGGGTAGTTCCCACCATCCTATTTTTTTTTTCTATCCCTGCCTATTGCCAATCTATCCCTAACCCCCTCCCTGCTTTTAATTTTAATTTTTCCTATATTAAAAATGCTTTTTGTCTGCCTGGCAGTGTGCTCACTACCAGGCAGACTTCCCCAGCAGGCACCCCGTCACTGATGCCTGCTGGGGGGGACTTCCGCCCTTAGTTCATCTACACAGGGTGCCTCCAGCTGTTTCATCACTACAACTCCCAGCTTGCCCTGACATCTATTGGCTGTCAGGGCATGCTGGGAGTTGTAGTATTGAAACAGCTGGAGGCACCCTGTGTAGATAAACTATTAGTTACATGCGGCACTAGCCCATCCCCATGCGGCACTAGTCTCCCTCCCCCCGCGCGCCATACCCCGTTCCCTCCATCACAACACCCCCACCCCCATTACACTTACTGCAGCGGGCGTGCAGGGACAGCGGCGGCGACGAGGCGGAGGCGGCGGCGATGTGCGGGAGGAGTGGCCTCCCAGCCAGTGGCCAGGGAGCCAATGCGCTTGCTCCCTGCCTGTCTGATTGACAGGCAGGGAGCGAGCGCAGGCTGAATGAAAAAGGACGGATGCCCGGCCGCATCGGTCCTTTTTCAGGCTTGACGTCACGCCAGGCTGCAGCCGGCCACTAGGAGGGAGACCCCTAGTGGACGGTTTTCAAATGTAAATTAAACAATTTTAATAAAAAAAATAAATAATAAAAGTATATTAGAGATATGTTGTAGTACATAAGTACTACAACATATACAAAAAAAAGTTGGTGACAGTGCCCATTTAACGAAATTTAGCTTTTTTATAACAAAATTTATATTAATTTTGAAACAGGAATCAATTTATGTGGGCGGGCAGGAAACTATAAATGTAGCCGAAAATAATAAACATTTTGAAAGGGCCCATTTAAATGTAAAAATGATATATTTGTTAAAATTTATTTTGTTAAACTTTTTATTAGTAATGTATTTGAATAATGTGCTGAATAAAGTATGTGTGTTTTGCACTTTTTTTTATTTTTTTACACACTGTTCCATTATGGGAGTTGTAGCACCTGTACTAATTGACAGGTCGTCCCGGGTGTCACGTCTGACACCCATTGCGATCCTCCTGTATAATGTATAGATGCGGGCGGGAGGCCGGACGCTCTTCTATGGTCCCCTGCACTGCCATATATATACACCTATTCATATTTCCCGCAGAGAGCTGTGATGGGCCGTATGGTTCCAGCCAATCACAACTCTCTGCGGGAAGTATGAATAGGTGTATATATAAGTCAGTGCAGGGGACCATAGAAGAGCGGCCGGCCGCCCGCATCTACAGTATACATTATAAAGGAGGATCCCAGCAGGTATCAGGAGTAACACCCACTGTGATCTTTCCTAAACTGCAGGTACTACTGCTCCCAACATGGAGCACAATGTGCTCCATGCTGGGAGCTGTAATACCTGCATTAATAGACAGATCGCAACAGGTGTCAGAAGTGACACTCGCTGCGATCTGTCTATTAATGCAGGTACTACAGCTCCCAGCATGAAGCAGAGTGAGCAGTAGTACCTGCAGTTAAGGACAGATCACAGCAGGTGTCACTCCTGACACCCGCTGCGATCATCCTTCATCCCTCATCCCTGAGATGCGGAGCGGCTTTCTCCTGCCCTCCGCATCTCTGCACTATACACCGGCAGGCCAGTGATGTGAATAGAATTCACATCACTCATTCCTATTTCCCCTGAGAGCGGTAATTGGCTGCCACCATCTGGCCAATCACCACTCTGGGAGGAAAATATGAATGAGTGATGTGAATTCTATTCACATCACTGACCGGCCAGAGTATAGTGCAGAGATGTGAGCTCTGTATAGAGCCGCTCCGCATCTCTGCTATATTATGGACGATCGCATCGGGTGTCAGGAGTGAGTGAGAAGTATGTCCCATGCTGGGAGTAGTAGTACTACCTAAAAAAGAAAAAGAAAAAAAAGAAAAACACACACTTTATTATACACATATTTAAAACACATTACTAATTTAAAAAAATGTAACAAAATGAATTTTTAAAAATATAGTATTTTTACATTTAAATGGCCCCTTTCTACATTTTATTATTGTCTGCATTTTTAGTTCCCTGCCCGCCCACATAAATTGATCCCTGTTTAAAATTAATTAAAATTTTGTTATAAAAAATATAAATTCTGTTAAATAAATTTGTTTCCATCCCTACTGCATCCTTTTTTTTTGGCACCTAACAAATTTTGAAAAAACTTCAAAGGGGACAAAAATGCAATTTCCACTCAAAGGCAAAATACGCCAGAAAAAATGCAAGAAAAAAAATGCCAAATACAGGAAAATGCTGTAGCGTTTTTTCAGGTGTTTTTTTCTAGCGTTTTTTTGGGCCACAAAAAAAAAAAAAAATAAGTTGAAACTGAGCCTACAAGTGGACAAAGTATTTGCTTAGTTGCCAATTGTTTGTGAATGTTCCAAAAAGAAAGAAAAAGAATTGAAAACCTGAGGTTCATTTTGCTTCTAAAACAATTATTTTTTTTTTGGGCCTCAAAATACCCTGGTTGAATATAACCACTGTATTCCTCAACCGTTAGCCCAGTGTTTCCCAACCAGGGTGCCCCCAGCTGTTGCTAAACTACTGTCTCTGGGCATGCTGAAAGTGGTAGTTTTGCAGCAGCTGGGGGCACCCTGGTTGGGAAACACTGCATTAGCATTCAGCTTTTGCAAAACTAAAACTTACAGCATGGTCTGGCAGTAAACAGATTGTCTATATCAGTGTTTCTCAAGTGTGGTTCTCAAGTACCCCCAACAGGTCATGTTTTCTGGATTTCCTTAGTCTTTCACAGGTGATATAATTGTGGTCAGGGAATCCGGAGTCACCTCAGTTATTTCACCTGTGAAAGACTAAGTAAATCCTAAAAACATGACCTGTTGGGGGTACTTGAGGACCGCGCTTGAGAAACACTGGTCTAAAGCATTGACAAGGAAACAAGTGTGTGGTTAATGCTAAGAAAAAAAGAGGTTTTGCCAATGTAACCTTCTTAGCAACAAGACTGCATAGAATAGGAAGTGAGTATAGTCCTGTGCTTTGTGTGGTATAATGGGTATTTTTAACTTTAGCAGTTCTATATACATCCAGAAGGGAGTTTTGTTTGGGGATGTTACAACAGGGGATCTCCAGCTATCACAAATCTGCCAAAAGTCTGGGTTATCTCAGGGATTTTTCACAGTGGATCAGTAATGTTCACATTCCCATGAATCATTCGACACCTAGTAACTCAAGTCATCAGATAAAACATTAAAGGGGTATTCATATGTTTTCAATAATTAATAGATTGCTGGGCCATAGAAAAAAGCTATACTCACCTATACCTGGTCCCCCCGCAGCAGCTCCTGTTTCCTACTCTTGCGATGCTCCTCTGCTCCTATATATTAGGGGCTGCAGCAAGACCTGCAGGAGACTGGCAGTAGGTAAATAAAGTTTTTTTTTTTTTTATACTACCGTTGCAATCTATAATTTAAAATGCTGGAATAAGATATAAGCAACAACTCATACAAGGCGTGGAAAGTTGCTTACTGCATTTATTACAATTTCAGTGATCAGATTTTTCCATCCTACAAAAAGTTGTTCTCTTGCAACTGTGTTGTGAACCTCTCAAACACTGCACACATATGGCAGCTTAAGGGCACGTTCTCACTTGGTGTATACGCAGCGTATTTCACACTGCCCAAAATATGCAGAAACAGTGGGAACTACAGTGCGTATCCCTCGCTCACCATTCACATAGGGCTTTCCAGCGTCATCCCTATGTGTGTAGTGAGTTTTGGAGGCGGAGCTGCCCGTCACATTCATGCCGACACATGACCCCGCCTCTAAAACTCACTGCAAACATAGGGCTGCCGCTGGAAAGCCCTGTGTGAATTGTGAGCGAGGGATACGCAGCGTATTTCACGCTGCTTCTGCAGATTTTACGCAGCGTATTTCATTATATGCCATGTGGGAACGTGCCCTAAAGGGCTATTCCAGGAATTTTTTAAATTTGACTATGCTACAGGGCGTGTAAAGTTAGTGTAGTTCATAATATAGTGTCTGTAACTGTGTGTGATGGTTTTCTCACAATTATTCTGTGATGTCCATCCCAATATTTATTTTTAACAGCATACAAAATGACTGTTGTCTCAGATTTTTCCCAGGTTGCAATGTAGCCGAGATCTGACTCACTAGTCATCTGATGACAGGGAGCCTGTCTGCTTCAATGGGTGGAGGGATCGCATGGTGGGAGAGAGATCAATCTTCAACTAATGCAACAGCTGTAGGCACACTGATTGAAAACCACAGGTCTTTTGAATGGATGCAGCTATTTTATGTTTCAATGAGTGGGGTGCCTGATGTGTGGGAGGGAGGAAAATGGAATTGTGGGATTTGTAGGCAAAAGAAGAAAACTCAAACAGGAAATACCAGTTCACAAAATGCTAGCCACAGTGTTATGGTAATCTCACCACATAGCCATTTAGCCCCAAGGAAAGTGCAGATCCTTTCTAAGCATGTCCATGACTGTCTAACAGGTACGTACTAAAATCACCTAATGGTGGATAACCCTTTTAAGGCTAAGTTTCTTTATTTTTCTTTTTTTTTTGGTGTTTTGCCCCCAAAAACGCCAAAACAGCCACATGGCGTTTATTCATGGGAAAAATCCCATGCGGCCAGATGTAAGCAGGGATTCAATGGGGAAACTCAAAACAGCAAACCCACTTTGTGTTTTCGAGTTTGGCGGTTTTTCTAGAGATGAGCAAACTTTTGAAAAATTCGATTTGCCGAATTTTCAGAAAAAGTTTGTTTCGATCCAAATTTTTTTGCAGCGAATTTGTTAAAAAAGGCTATTTCTAGCCTACAGTCAGCCTCAATAGGGTTATAGAACACTTTGCTGTGTTCTAAAACGCATATGGAGTGTGCTGGAGTAGTGAAATAATACTGTTATTCAGAATAACATGCAGATTACCGGCATCGCTTTTAGAATCACTGCCGCACAGCAGCACAATGACAGAGCCTGGTGGTGGCATCAGTGTCAGGAGACCATATAGTGACTGAATGGCACAGCGTGGAGGTGTTGGCAGCATGAGGACACCATAAAGTGGCTGAATGACACAGCTTGGATGAGGCTGAAGCATGAGGAGACCACATAGTGGCTGAATGACACAGCGTGAAGGTGATGGCAGCATGAGTAGGCACTAGGCCTTCACAATCCCTAAGATTAAAAGATGAATTTAGAAATTTAAACTGAAGATTTGGGATAGCGGGTGCTACCTATGATAAAATTTGAATTTCCCAGACCCAGGCCCAGCAGCGGCATCAGTAAACCATGCTTGAAGAAGGATAAAAACACAGGGGGGCGCTCCCTGATGAGGGGTATCTGCTGATGTGTGCCCTTCACCACACCACAGTGAGATACCCACCTTGTATAGCCATGGGATGGATGGTACGGCGATAAACATGGGCTGGGTCAGGGACGTGCACACATAGGAGTGAAAGGGGGCTGGAGCCCCTGCCCTTTTCCTCACCTGACCTTCTAGTGCCCTCACAAAAGGAGCTGCAGACTCAGGGTGACAGGTTCAATAAAAAGGATCCATTGCTGGGGAGATTTGTATGTGGTTTAATGGAGGGTGCTGTGCCCTCCCTGCAGCAAGGGGGCGCCACTTACCCTGTCATTATCTGCCATTTCTCTGCTTCTCTCCACATGGAGGAGACAGGAGCAGAGGAGGCAGAGAGAAGCCCCGCCCACAGCATGTCCGGCCACAAACTTCAGTCTATACAGAGGGGGATGGAGCCTTACTTACTGTAAGTGATTGTGTATAGATGTGAGTGATTTTATGTCAGTATGATGTATATATGTGTGTGTGTGTATCTCTATGTATGTGCCTGTGCAGAGAGCGATGGCTGGGGCCTTAGTGTAAGTGACTGTGTATATATTGAGTGACTGTATGTCAGTGTGATGTGTATATATGTGTGTGTGTGTGTGTGTGTGTATCTCTATGTATGTGCCTATATATGTGAACAAGTGAATCTTTGTGTGTATGTGTATATATATATATATATATATATATATATATATATATATATATGAGCAAGTGAATCTATGTATGTGTGTATATATCTGTGAGTGATTGTATGTGTGTACCTGTATGATGTGCTTATTGGCTATATCTTTTAGTATATATTCCATGTTATATGTGTGTCTGTGTATTTATGTTTCTATAAGTATATTTGTACTTGTATGTATGTGTCAAAGTGTCTCTTTGTATGTGTGTATATTACCTATGTACTAGGTAATAACTATGTAAGCACAGTATGTAGGGAATTTATGGAAGCACAGTATATATTTCATTATATTGGAACATTATATTTTTATGTATGCTGGCAGTGTATAGATCCTTAGGGTGAGTTCCCATGCGCCTATTTTTGCTGCAGATCTGCTGCAGATTTTGCTGCTGCAGATTTTGCTTTCCATTGACAATGGGAAGAGAAATCTGTTAAAATAAATCTGCAGCAGATCTGTAGCAGAAAATATGCACGTGTGAACACATCCTTAGTGGTGGCACAGTATAGTTAAATAATAGTGACACAGTATATAGTTCATTAATAGTGGCACAGTATATAGGGAATAAATAGATGAATGGTGGCACAGTATATAGTTCATAAAGGGGGGTACGGTATATAATTAAAGGGAAACTGACAGGCTGTTTACTCGCACTAAACCCAATACACTAGGTTACAGTGCATGTATACAAAAATTGGTCTTCCCGTTTTCTAGGTATTGCCCCACATTGCTAGTATGCGAAGTCAGTCTTGTGCGCAATGGAGGCGGAGCTTCCCTGCCTCCGTCCTGTATGCTGTGCTATGCCTGGCCGTCTTTGTATATTTATAATTTGTTTTTTTGCCAACTCTTGTATATTGTAGCATGTAAGCATATCTTTGTGTGGTGTCCATCTCTTCAGTGTAAGAACCAGAGCTGTGTGGATATTCCTGCATAAGGTGAGTGCTGGTTGATTGGGGATGGGTGCTGGGTGATGGGTGCTGGGTTAGGCCAGATACAGTGCACGTTCTGTCATATAGAGCTCAGGTGGGGGCATATAGGGGGAGATTTATTAAAACCTTTGCAGAGGAAAATCCTTCTGCAAAAGGAAAGCAGCGATCTGATTGGTTGCTATGGACAACTGCACCACTCTTTCTCTGCAAAGGTTTTGATAAATCTCCTCTATAATACAGTATATTATAGTGCAGCTGTCACATGTTTTCTGTAAATAAGACTGACAGCACAGCCAAAGTGTATATACACATGGCTGAGCTCAGAGAAACTGTTCTTGACTTTATTTTACAAAAACACCAACTTTTATGGGGATAGGAATGTCAAGGAGGCCTGGCGGGAGGTCCACTGTGTCCCTGGGCCGCAGCACATCTGCCCATTAAGTCTGGCAGACGTTTTTTAAATTATGAAAAGTGCCCTCTTTTTTTACTTGAGCCCCTGCCCTTCAAAATGTCTGTGCACGTCCCTGATGGTGTTAGTTGGCTGCTGCGCTCCTACCGATATCGGGCCCCAATGATGGGGGCCGATAGTAATGGTAGACAGATAAGGCTGAAAAAAACGGTTTGGCGGAGACGCTGCACAACAAGAACATGAAGCGAGAACTCGAGCAGCACAGGACAATAAAATGCTTTTATTGGTATAACGGGGACAACGCGTTTCGGCATGAACTCATGCTGACTGCTGACCGGTGGCAGCACAGACGCACACAGGACCTCTACCCAGCTCTACAGTTCTACCACAAGCATCTCTTGGGCACTGTAAGTGGACCTGAGGAAGGCATGAGTTCATGCCAAAACGCGTTGTCCCCGTCATACCAATAAAAGCATTTTATTGTCCTGTGCTGCTCGAGTCCTCGCTTCATGTTCTTGTTGTGCAGCACCTCCTCCAAACCGTTTTTCCGCCTTATCTGTCTATCAGTAAACCATATATTGCCTAAATGACACTGCCTGGTGTTGGCTGATGCACGAGTACACACCAAGGCTTCACAATCCGTAAGAAAAAACACAACAATTTTTGAAATTTTTTAAGAAGATTTTGGACAGCGAGTGCTACCTATGAGAAAATTTGAAATTTCCAGATCCAGGCCCAACAGCGCCATCAGTAAACCATATATTGCCTTAATGACACAGCCTGGAGTTGGCTGATGCATGAGGAGACCATTGAAATGTCAGATTTTTTTTATTTGAAATTTACATCAAAGTTTGAGTGTCCCGGACCCCAGCGTGTGGGTTCAAAGGACCAAATTTAACAAGCCCCCACAGGGCTCATGTGGCCGTGAGATGTAGGCGCAACGTCTCCATTGCCCTGACTGGCCATTTTTCCAAGACTTTTCGCCAAGGCAAACCATGTGAAGAACAGCGTGACACCGCCGTGCCCTGCACACATGGTATGCTGAAGGGCCACTGAGACTTGTCCGGGCAGTGGAGGCTTAGGACACAGTGGAGGATGTGGAGGCAGAGTAGCACACTGTCACAGGACCAACGGGCTGAGTGTAGCAGGAAGCAGCATGAGTACACACCAGGGCTTCACAATCCCTAAGAAAAAACAACCATTTTTGACATTTTTTAAGATTTAGGACAGCGGGTGCTACCTATATATTACCTGAATGACGCAGCCTGGAGTTGGCTGCAGCATGAGGAGACCATTGAAATGTCTGATTTTTTTTATTTGAAATTTAAATCAAACTTTTAGTGTCCAGGTCCACGGCGTGTGGATACAAAGGACCTAATCTAAAAAAAAAAAAACACAGGGCTCATGTGGCCGTGAGATGTAGGCGCAACGTCTCCATTGCCCTGACCGGCCATTGTTTTGTTTTGTACCTTTGTTTAAGAACAAGCGCATATATCCAAGAGTCCAGAAGACTCTATAATGCAGGACGGTGGACCACAAAAAGACATTCTTCTCTAAAGTAATGTTTTCTGAAATAAAGAAGCAGAATTCATCCCTCTCCATATTATTTTTGAAAATGTTAATAAAAAAATCACACACAACAAGCGTTCAATAGTGTAATGGTTATTATTCTGGAAAATTCAAGTTTATTACTGAGAAAATTATCAGAAAATTAAAAAAAAAACTGTACCCAAGAGGGTTTAATAACCCCATACATTGCACCATAAATGTTGAAATTTAAATTAGGCATGTATGTATCTATTTCAAAAATCCTAAAATTAAAGGCCCAAGCTCAGAAGCATCATGAAGGCAAGTAGTTCCTGAAAGACACAGGAGCAGTCAGGAGTAGGCATCACCAGTACCCAAGAGGCTTTCATAACCCCTTACATTGCACGATCAATCGCAAGATCAAGCAATAACAGGTGTGTGATGCCCTCAGATGTCTGGGGATGCACACGCCCTACACTGAACGGACTGTCTATCAGCCCTACACCACCTGCTGTATATCCTTCACCGACAGGTGCGAATAACCCGCTGAACCCCGTTCGCAATAGGGATCGGGGATTGCAATTATTTGCCATGAAAGAAGAATTCCAACTAAGTGCGGGTCATAAGCTCAGGTTCATTAAGTCCCTGCCCTTTGTACACATCGCCTGTCTCTACTACCGTTTGGATGGTTTAGTGAGGTACCCCGGCGGGGTAGGCAACGGCCCTGGCAGAGCGCCGAGAATTTAAAGATCATTGTTGAAATTTGCATTAAGCATGTATTAGCTACTGCTAAACTTCCAAAAATTAAGGGCCCAAGGCCAGAAGCATCAATGAGGCAAGAAGTTCCTGAAAGACACAGGATGAGCAGGAGCAAGCATTCGCAGTACCCAAGAGGGTTTCATGACCCCTTCACTAAAGATCAATGTTGAAATTTGCATTAAGCATGTATTTAGCTACTGCTAAACATCCAAAAATTAAAGGCCCAAGGCCAGAAGCATCACTGAGGCAAGTAGTTCCTGAAAGACACGGGATTAGTCAGGAGCAAGCATTTCCAGTACCCAAGAGGGTTTCCTAACCCCTTCAATAAAGATCAATGTTGACATTTGCATTAAGCATATATTTAGCTACTGCTAAACATCCAAAAATTAAAGGCCCAAGGCCAGAAGCATCAGTGAGGCAAGTAATTCCTGAAAAACACAGGATAAGTCAGGAGCAGGCATTCGCAGTACTTAAGAGGGTTTCATAACCCTAATTGATAATCCAAGAGGGTTTCATAACCATAAGTGGGAAGTGTTGGTGTAGCAGCATGGTCAATCTACTCTGAGGCATCTGGCATTGGTGGCTGGAAATCCTGGCTGATCCATCCGTGATTCATCTTGACAAAGGTCACTCTCTCCACATTTTTCATGGACAGATGAGTTCGCCTTGGGGTGACTATGGCCCCGGCAACACTAAACACCCGCTCTGATGGCACACTACTGGCCGGGCAGGACAGCTTTTCCAGGGCAAACTCTGCTAGTTGCGGCCATAAATCAAGTTTGGCTGCCCAGAAGTCCAGCAGATCTTCAATGTTTCTTGACATGGCCATGTCAAGGTATGCCACCACCTGCTGGTTCAGGTCCTGCTCCATGTCTACCTGCTGCTGATGAGTTGCTTCACTGTGCGGGTGAAGAAAGCTTCTCATCAGCGACTGTAGACTCATACTGCTGCTGATGGAGCTGGTACTGCTCCTGCCACCCCTCCCCTCCCCTGCAGCCATGGCAGTGGAAGGTGAGCGCAGAGGGCCTCCCGAGTTAAACCTGCGAGTGGATGGACCATGTCGCCAATAGGCATCGGCCAACTGACTACGTAGGATCTCTCTGTAGCAGGTCAGTTTGTCCTCCCTCTCAGTGGGTGTAAAAAAGGCCCCCATTCTGGGACGGTAGCGAGGGTCCAATAATGTGGAGAGCCAGAAGTCCTCCCGCTGACGAATTTTGACAATTCGGGGGTCACTACTCAAGCAACTGAGCATGCATCGTGCCATTTGCGCCAGTGACTCAGAGGGACTACCTGCCTCCATCTCCACTGCATACTGCCACGGTGTGTCTGGGTCCTCTGTCTCGCCTTCCTCATAACCCTCTAGCTCCTATTGCTGCTCCTGCTCCTCCTCTCCTGTCCGATGACTAGAAACACCGGCCATCTCATCCAACCTAAACTGTGCTCCACTCTGCCCCTCATCCTCCTCCTCCAGTTCAGCCCCCACAGGGCTTATGTAGCCTTGAGATGTAGACGCAATGTCTCCATTACCATGACCAGCAATCGTTTCAACCATTTGTTGTAGGAAATGTAGGAGTAGAATTACGTCGTTCATGCCGTAATCCAGGCGATTTACAAATAATGTGGCTTCCTCAAAGGACCTCAGCAAACAGCAGGTGTCACGTATGAGCTGCCACTGGTTCACAAAGTTACACAGGGGAGTACTCCCATCTGCTTGGATCATCAAGAAATCAGTGATGGCTTTTCTTTGTTCGTATAGTGTGTCCAACATTTGGAGGGTGGAATTCCAACATGTGGCAACGTCACAAATAAGACTATGTTGTGGGATACCGTTCTAACGCTGCAGCTCAAGGAGGGTGTGCTTTGCGGTGTACGAGTGGCTGAAGTGCATGCACAGTTTCCTTGCCATTTTAATTTTTTGCAAATGGGGTGAAAACTTCAGGAAGTGCTTGACAACCAGATTCAACAGGTGCCATGCAGGGCGCATGTTTCACACTTCCTTGTCGCAGTGCGGACACGTTGTTCTTCCCGTTGTCGGTCACCATGGTTCCCATTTCCAGATTGCGTGGAGTAAGCCATATTCGGATTTCTTGACAAATGAATTTTAGCAGTTCCTCCCCTGTGTGACTCCGTTTGTCAAGGCAAACCATGTGAAGAACAGCTTGACACCGCCGTGCCCTACACATATGGTACGATGAAGGGACACCGAGATTTGGACGTGCAGTGGAGGCCGAGGACATGGTGGAGGATGAGGAGGCGGCGTCGCACACTGTCACAGGACCAACTGCCTGAGAGCGAGAGCGTGGAGGAGGAAGCCGTGTAACCTGTCCAAGTTGCTGTTGTGGCTGTGCAGGAACCACATTTACCCAGTGGGTCGTAAAAGACAAGTATTGTCCCTGCCCGTAGTTACAGCTCCACACGTCGGCGCTGCCGTGCACTTTTGTACACAACGACAGGCTCAAGGACTGGCCCACCTTCTCTTGTACAAACTTATGCAGGGCTGGTACTACCTTATTCGCAAAGAAATGATGGCTTGGGACTCTCCACCTCGGCTCGGCACAAGCCATCAATTCTCTGAAAGGTGCAGAGTCCATCACTTGAAAAAGGAGGGACTGCAGCACCAGCAACTTGGACTGGAGCACATTCAACTTCTGCACCGTTGGATGAGTGGGCGCATACTGTTGTCTCTTGGACATGGCTTCGCCGATGGATTGTTGGCAAAATGGTTGATTAAAAGCGGGAGAAGCAGGAGCATCTGGAGCGACAGAAGGAGGGTTTGACACACAGCTCCCTTCGGCTGAGGTGGTGGAGCCTTGGCTGGATGAAGGAGGGAGTGGATGGCCACTGGGTGATGCAGCAGGCTGGACCACTACATCGGAGCCACGGTTCTCCCAGGCCGCTTTATGGTGGCGAAGCATGTGTTGACGCAGGGCCGTGGTGCCAACATTGGGACCCTGGCCACGCTTCACCTTCTGCCGACATATCTTGCATATGGCTACGTGAACCTCCTCTGGATGCCTGATAAAAAAAAACTGCCACACCGCCGAGTAGCCGATTTTCCCACCTACAGTCCGCACTAATTGAATGTTACTTGTGCCGTCTCCAGGAACCCCTGTTCCACTACCTCCCAGAAAGGTAGGCTGCCGCGAAGCAGGTGGTCTCCCCTGGGCATGTTTGGCTCCTGAATTTCCACTCCTGCCACCATGCTAACTGCCAACCGTGCTACCGCCTTGCTGCCTCAGCTGCTGCCTCCATGGCAACCTGCAACTCTCTTCTCCTGATGATGATGAAGCTTCTTCTGCACCCGGCTCCCAATTGCGATCGGCTTCATCAACAGGTGTGTGCACGTCACTGACGTCCTCCTCATGTTCCCCAACAGTGTCTGCTTCAGGACCCTGAACCCTTGCAACACCACCTCCCACGTCACTCTCTGCATCACTACTTGGCCACCTAGCGGAGCAAGCAGTGCATGTCTCCTCCCCTTCTTGGCTGGGCAGTAGCTGCTGACTGTCCTCTATTAGATCGTCCTCAGTGAATAGTGGAGCTGAACCCACAGCATAAGATACTTCTCTAGGAGAGGGAACAGCATAGGACAATGGCAATGGGAGGACAGGGACTGCTCCCGGGCCATGCCAACTGAGGGACTGTTGACTGGGGGTGTCAGGATGTCACTTGTGATGATGTGGATGAGCGTGTTAACCAATCGACGACAGCAGATGGGTTGCTGGTCGAGACACGACCGCTGGCTGATAACGGGAGCTGAGGTCTCTAGCTGCGACTCCTGCTGCCACTCGCCCCTAGTCTGCTGCCAACTCTGCCTGAAGTATTTAGGCCTCTGCCACTCCTCTGTGCACTTCCTGGCACTTCTCTGCCTGACATACTTAGTGCGTATATGAGGGTATTACCATACGCTACACTACTCTTTAAACAGTATTTGTCTAGAACAGCAGCAGGTGATTACTTATGGCTGTCCTTTCACAGTATGTAGGCCCTTGACAGATTAACAGGTACAAAATGGTACACTACTTGGATGTACGTATGCGGTATGCACTGACGAGGGCAGAAATATGCGCAACAATACGCAGAAAAAAATCTGTAGTTTTTGAAAAACACCAGCAGGTGATTACTTTTGCCAGGACTTTCCCTGTATCTGGACTTGTTACAGATACAAAATAGTAGACTGCTTTGATGTAAGCATGTGGTATGCCCGTATGAGGGCAGACAAATTCACTACAGTCCGCTGAAAAAACGTACTTGAGAACAGCAGCAGGACCCAACAGTGCAGCACCACAAAAATTAGAAAACAGGGATTAAACCCTAAATTGCACTCTGCCACAGAGTGTTAGGAATGGTGTGCACTGGTTTTTATACAGTCTACACACAATTCTGAGCAGCAGATGATTTGTGAAGCAAAAAAAGCACTGACTTGCGCTGAAAAATGAGGAGAAAAGATGGTTCATAAAGTTCTGGCAGCTTGTTGATATGTATGAGGCAGTGAAAAACTGTCTGCCCCTCTCTGATGCAATGCTCAATAACGTGAATAGGAGGTTTATATATCGTAAGATCCTTCTCAGTGAGAACACCAAAGCACTGCACTCCTGTCTGTCCGCAATGCTGATGTGAGTAGCAGTTGCAGTGGTACGCTGTGGTATCAGCAATTCACACACACGCAGTCCCGTCCTCTCTCTCTGAGTGCATGGATGAAATGAGCAGCAGCAAGATGGCTGTCGATTATATAGGGCTGTGACATCACAGGGGTCAATGAATGGGGATAGGCTGCATCTCGCATGTGATTCAGGGTCATCCTGCCTACCTTCATTCCCGTCGTAGTTTCCCGCCCTCCCATAATCCCCTGCCCCATGTACTGACATGTGGATCCGCCATTTTAGGTCTCCTTTAGCCAGGAACGCTGTAAAATGGAATTTAATGAAGCGATTTGCGTGATAGAATCGAGGCGATATTCGCATTCGTTGCAATCTAATATTTCATGAAATTCATAACAAATTCGGGTTCGTCAGCTTTGATTCGCTCATCTCTAGTTTTTTCCCCTGACCCCTGCGTTTTTGCTGTGATTTGACAGTTCTTCCAAATCGCAGCAATGCTGAGACTTTGGCATTTTTAAGCAAAAATGCCATAGTTTCAGCATATTCAGAGAGAAGTAGTGATGCATAGCATCCCTACTTCCCTCTGCAGCCATACAGCATTGGAAAATGTGCCTGCACAGATCAGGACTTAAGCTGTGCTCGTGGTTACAGAACCGGGAGAACAGATGATGCTGAGCAGTAGATATACATTTATATACTACCGTATATTTTCGTCGTATATCTACTGCCCAGCAAGAACTTACAGTGAGCCTGCAATGTGTGTACAGTATACACATTGCTGGCTCACTTAACCCCTCGCTGAGCACTATGCACCAGCCCTGCAAGGAAAGAGTTAACTTACACTGCTCTACAGTGTAGGTTAACCCTTTGGATGGTATACACTATATTAAATAGTAAATATATAAGTTCTAATATTTTGCAACAATGTCGCCCTTGTGTCATCATTACACTACTAAGGGGCTGCATACAATCCTGTATATCACAGGAGAAAAAAATCAAATATTATACATATCGAGCAGAGAGTTCAGACAACACCTAATATGAGGTTAAAAAGAAATATTTTTATTTGAAACAATAATTTAAAAAAACATATAGTATGCAATTGGAGAAGTGCTGCAATGGTCAGCCAGAACAGAAAAATTGGGCTTTTAAAACGGTTTGCTATATCAAGATAGCCACAAACTATCCAGAAAGTGCAATACGTCAAAATAGAATCAACCAGAGTAATTTGTCTGTAAACAGGTACATTCAGCAGTGAGAAATGCACTTAAAACACTACATAGCACATTGTGCAAAAAGCAAGGTATAAATGAATCATATAAGAAACATGTGCCGTCACAAAAATATATTCTCATAATTGCTATTTTTCGAAATGCAGGTATCATGACACATATTACATATCATATGTCATATAAAGTGCTTGTAGAAAATGTGCAGCAGTAAAGGGTAAATGTAAACGGAACACATACATGGATAGCACAGAAAGTAATACAAAGGCTAGTAAATCTTACCCATGTGGGATAGCAACCAGAGCCCCGACCCCTACGATCGTTTCAGTTTCCCTTTCTCAAGAGGTACTCTTAGATAGCTGTATATACTGTATACAAAAGACGAGGTCCACTTACCTCCCTCGCTCCTTTCAAAAAAGTGTCTGTGTAGCTCCGCCCCCTAGTGATGAGGAGCCAGGCTGGTAAGGGTGTGAGGCTCTGTTCACTTTGTACGTTTTGTTTAATATAAACAGACTCCTCTGCCAGTGTCTTCCCAGATAGGGAGACTCCAGCTGTTGCTAAACTACAACTCCCAGCATACCCAGAGTTGTAGTTTTGCAACAATTGGAGGCTCTCTGTTTGGGAAGACATTGCACTATGGGCGCTCTCCCCGGTGGAGAGCGCCAAAAACATCCTAACCCATAATTTTTTCTTCTCATTTCAGATATGTATGCAGAGGATTACAGCAGATTTGGTGGACTACTGCGGATGAACTGTATTTTTTTTTTTTATAAAATGGTTAACGAGGGCTGTGGGGGAGTGTTTTTTGTTTTTTTTATAGAATTTTCAGGCTTTGTAGTGGAAGCCTTCTTATTGACGGAATCCATTACTAAGCCAAGGCTTAGCATTAGCACCAAAAACAGCTAGTGCTAACCCCCCATTTATTACCCCGATACCCACCGCCACAGGGATGCTGAGAAGAGCCATTACCAATAGGCCCGGAGCGTCAAAAATGGCGCTCCTGGGCCTAGGCGGTAACAGGCTGGTGTTTTTTAGGCTGGAGAGGGCCAGTAACAATGGTCCTCGCCCACCCTGGTAACGTCAGGCTGTTGCTGCTTGGTTGGTATCTGGCTGAGAATAAAAATACGGGGAACCAATATTTTAATTCTCAGCCAGATACCAACCAAGCAGCAAAAGACTGACGTTACCAGGGTGGGCGAGAACCATTGTTACTGGCCCTCCCCAAAGTAAGTCAATAAGACAGCTTGCACTACTGAAAAAACACTCCCCCCACAGCCCTCGTTAACCATTTTATTAAAAGAAGAAAATACAGCTCATCTGCAGTAGTCCACCGAATCCACCGTAATCCTCTGCATACACGAATCTGAAACAAGAAGAAAAAGAAACACAAAAAATGGGTTAGGACATTTTTGGCGCTTGGGAGAGCGCCCAAAGTGCAATGTCTTCCCAAACAGAGAGCCTCCAATTGTTGCAAAACTACAACTCCCAGAATGCTGAGCACCTTGTCCTGAGGAAGGGCCCATTATGGGCTTGAAACGCGTTGTATGTGCTACAAATATATGCAATTTTATATACTACTAAGAGCTTGGTCTCTTTTCACCCATCTGGTCCAGTACTGCAGAAAAATATCAGTTTTTTACTCTTGTGCACCCCATTATCACCGACGATTCACCACAGTGATCGGGAGGATTGCGAGCATCAGGACCACTGATACCCACTCTACATGCGAACAGAGGTGTTGTGCTCTCAGCGCAACATGACATGGTGAGTGGGATTCTTATATTCTTCTTGGAATACAACTGTTTAACTTTACTTCACTAGGGGCGCGTGTCTCTTTTTTTCTCTTCTCAAATAATACTAACACCCCACGGCTACCACACACCTTTCTGGCCTTGGTCTTCATAGTAAACAGCCTCCTCCCCTGTGCTGAACCTCCTCCCCTGTGAAATCTCTCTCGCGAGAAGAGAGATTTCACTTCATGTCTCCTATCAGTGACATTTGCTCATGTAATATGAGGTCAAATCTCTCTGCTCGCGAGGGAGCTGAGTGGGACCCCCGTGATAAATTTGCGGGGTCTGAGAGGATTTGCAGCTGAGAGGATGGGCGGCGGGTCCCTACCTTCCTCCGGCTTATCTGACCGGCACTCCAATACTGCAGGCAGTCTCAGCAGCCTGCACTAATTGAGCACCGATAACACTGATCAATGCTGTTCTATGGGACAGCATTGTTCAGTGTGGGAAATCGGAACATTGCAAGTAATAGTCCCCTATTAGGACTAAAAAATCTTAATTACAATGTAAAAAACAAAAAGTTCAATGCGAATTAACCCCTTCTCTAATTAAATGTTAAATTACCCCCTTTTTGCATCTTTTAACACCTTAAGCACCAAGGGTGTAATGGTACGCCCTGGTTCCGTTATTGGTGCATGATACATGCTCACGAGCTTAGCACGCTTCAAACCTATCACTGCTATCAGCAGCCAGGACCCACAGTTAGTGCCAGGCATCGCCAATCGGGCCGATGCCCGACATTAAAGGGGTTATCCACCATAAGATAATTTTAGTACATACCTGGCAGATAGTAAAAGACATGCTTAGGAAGGATCTGTTCTTGTCTTGGGGCTAAATAGCTATGTTGTGAAATTACCATAACACTGTGGCTAGCTTTTGTGAACTGGTATTTCCTGTTTGAGTTTTCTTCTTTTGCCAACAAATCACATCATTCCATTTTCCTCCTTCCCACACATCAGCCACCCCACCCATTGAAACATGAATGAGCTGTCTCCATTCAAAAGACCTGTGGTTTTCAATCAAGGTGCCTACAGCTGTTCCAAACGCAAGAACGACAATCCAGCGTGGGTAAGTAGAAAATCCAGACTTTATTAGCTCACGGTAAAAACAGCACAAGCAACCAGCAGATCAGATGCGTCTGATCTGCTGGTTGATTGTACCGTTTTTACCGTGAGCTAATAAAGTCTGGATTTTCCACTTATCCACGCTGGATTGCCGTTCTTGCGTTTGGATTTGTGTGCACCAGGCTGGGTGCGAATCAGTGTCGAGGGTGTACGGGTTGAGCGAGCTGAACTACATTGCTAAATACTTGCCAATGCCTACAGCTGTTGCATTAGTTGCAGACTGATCTCTCTCCCACCAAGCGATCCCTCCACCAATTGAAGCAGACAGGCTCCCTGTCATCAGCTGACTTGTGACATCAGGTCTCGGCCGCATTGCAACCTGGGAAAAATCTGAGACAACAGTCATTTTGTATGCTGTTAAAAACAAATATTGGGGGGAAAATCACATAAGAATTGTGAGAAAACACAGTTACAGACACTATATTATGAACGTGAATTCGGGTAGAAAAGCAGACATGGTGCACATCTACAATCTTGTATAATGATCTGATTGCTTCTCAGCATAATATCAAAAACTAACAGGTTGTTAGTATACATTTTTGATCAAAAAGTACAAGCCCACTCGCCACGTCAAGGCCACCTATCCAGAGTGGGTCCCTAACGTCCCTAGCATAAAATGGCGCAGCACCGGGCGGCGACCACCACCGCCGCGACGCCAATGCCCACAGGGGGGGAACGACCCACTGGCAGAGCAGCCCCAATGCCACCCAAACCAGTCTATGAGCCGCACCCCCCCGCAGACACGGCGCCACGGCAGCAACGGACACCGCACAGCACCACACCAGTGTGAACAGGGATGTAATAGCTCACTTACCATACTCTCCCAGTCAGACTGGGAGGCAGCTAGGAAAGAAATGGCCCATGTGCAGCTAACTACTGCTTATATAGGGTTGGGTTATATTATGAACTACACTAACTTTACAGCCCCTGTAGCATAGTCAAATAAAAAAAAATCCTGGAATACCCCTTTACCCCTTTAGAAGCCACGATCAAAGTTGATAAAAAAATGCAAGGTTAGCAGGCAGCTCAGCAGAGCTTGTCCCCATTGTGGTTAAATCAAGATGTCCCGATCAGCTGAGTGGATGGCAGGAGGGCCTTTACACCTTACTCCTCGCTGTCCGATCAGTCCTCTGCTTCTCCACAGGGCTGCCATGAGAAATTTTGGGGCCCCTTACACAGCTCAAGGCCTGGGCCCCCCTCCCCATCCTTGCCCACCCCTGAGTCTGCCGATTGTACCAGTATACAAGGAGGTATATTATCGCCATACATATTGCCATCATACTGTTACTGATCAAATCCTGAGACCAATATTACCAATAATACCAGTATACAAGGAGGAATATTATCACCATAAATATTACCACCATATTGTTACTGACCAAATCCTGTATACTGAAACCAGTATTACCAATATTACCAGTATACGAGGAGGAATATTATCACCTACATATTACCATCATACTGTTACTGACCAAATCCTGTACACCGAGACCAATATTAACAATACTCCTGCGGATAGGGGATACATTTTTATCCATTATATATCTCTTTAAGGGATTAAAAACCTTAAAACATAAAAAGTTTTTAAATATATTACTCAGTACTTAATCCTGACAATGTACATCAAATTTTTATGTGTCTAGCACCTTTATTTTTAGTACACTTTTATTGTTGCTCCCTTGAATTCCTCTTCAAGGGAGGGGGCATGGCCTCACTGTGCAGGCCTCAGCCCCCTCCCTCAGTATGCTGTCTGCTCACATCTCCCCAAGCATTTGCAAAACTACAACACCTAGCATGTCCTCAATGTCAGGGCATGCTGAGAGTTGTAGGGTTGCCAATGCTAGGGAAGATATGAGCAGGCAGATGGTTACATTTCCCCTAGCATTTGCATAACTACAATTCCCAGCATGTCCACACTGTCAGGACATTCTGGGAGTTGTATTATTGCTAACCCTAGGGGAGATGTGAGGGGCGGTCGGTGGCAATTTGAGCGGCGGAGAGAGGGCTGATGCGGTGCGGTCCCAGGAGCTCCACCAGACGACATCAGCTGTTTTCCCCTGTACTCTTAACACTCACATCATCAGTAATGCTAGGCATGCTCGGATGTCTGCTCCGGTGTGGCGCTCTGGTGTGACAGTAAAGTCAGTGCAGTTTTTTTTACCCTGTGCTCGCTCCCAGCTGCCACGCGGTCACACAGGCAGAGTGAGGGGGCCATGAGCGAGCACAGCAGCGCTTCACCTGCATACAGCGCTGTCAGTCAGAGAAGTGGGTCCATGACATCGTAATCACAGCTGGGCATGGCCAGGCTGGTATGTGTCCTAGAAGGCAGGGGGACCCCTAGTGGCCAGTTGTTTTACTGGCTTTTTCAATGGGAAAGGCTGAAAATTTTATGATGAAAGCAATTGCAGAACATATTGTTTTGCAATGCTTTACAACATATGAAAATATTTTGTATCTGACAGTGCCCATTTAACCTTAATGCATTCAGATTTTTTTAATGCATGAATACTTATGTCCGGGTGTTACTAAGTCACTAAGGACGGTGGTTATACAGCATATTACAGCTAACTCCAAGTTGTATAGAGGCAGAACATGGCCTTAGGACTTCTATGGGGAAGTGTTTTATCTCTGTATTCTTTTACCCTCTATAACAATCTTCAAACTTTAAAGGGGTATTCCAGGCAAAAACTTTTTTCATATATCAACTGGCTCCGGAAAGTTAAACAGATTTGTAAATTACTTCTATTAAAAAATCTTAATCCTTCCAATAGTTATTAGCTTCTGAAGTTTTCTGTCTAACTGCTCAATGATGATGTCACGTCCCAGGAGCTGTGCATGATGGGAAAATATCCCCATAGGAGCTGCACAGCTCCTGGGACGTGAGTCGTCAGAAAGCAGTAAGACAGAAAAAAAGTTTTGGTCTGGAATACCCCTTTAAGACTGGGTCACACTACGGAATTTCTGTATTGACATTCAGCTTGGAAATTCCGGTGCAACAGGGTTCTATTGCTGGCAATGGGCGTACACTGCAGATTTTTTGGGGCGGACGTTACACCTGGAAAATCTGCTCAGAAAATTCCACCAGAACATTGAACTTGGTCAATGTTCTGCTGGATTTCCCCTCCGCAGACATTGCCATCTATGGGAACGGCAATGTCTGCTCCAACTGAATTAGTCCATAGCTTCTCAAGTGTGAACCTGGCCTAACCCTCAATTTGTTGCAAAACTACCAGCATGCGCAGCCAGCCATAGGCAGTTAGCGAATGGTGGAGGAATTGGAGAGGTATATGACTACAAACAAAATTAGTGGCCAAAGAGGCCGCACAGGACGTCTGTGTCAGGGCACGGGTGGTGCGGTGATGTGATGTCATCACGCCGTCTATGCTCGTAGATGTTACTGGGCGGGCCGAACAGAACAGGACTGCATGGGTGCGATGAGAAGGTAAGTTATTTCTTTTGTTAATTTTTTTTTTTTTTAAATACTGCTGCCGCAGGAGAGGGGAAGGACCTGACACACACATCACCTCTCACACACAGCACCCCTCAAAAACACACAGCACCCCACAAACACACAGCACCCCAAAGACACACACAGCACCCCTCACACACACACACACACACATCACCCCACACACAGCACCCCTCAAACACAACAACTCTCACACACAGTACCCCAAAAACACACAGCACCCCAAAGAAATACAGCACCCCACACACAGCACCTCACACGCAGCACCCCTCAAACACCCCCACACACAGCACCTCACACACAGCCCCCCTCACACACACACAGCACCCCTCAAACACACACAGGACCCCCACACACAGCACCTCAGACAAATATACAGCACCCCTCAACACACATCACCTCTCACACACAGCACCCCACAAACACAGAGAACCCCACAGACTCACACAGCACCCCTCGAACACACATCCCCTCACACACTCACACACATCACCCCCACACACAGCACCTCACACACACACAGCACCCCTCAAACACAAACAAGGCACCCCACACAGCACCCCCACACACAGCACCTCACACACACACACAGCACCCCTCAAACACACACACACAGCACCCCCACACACACACAGCACCCTTCAAACACAGCACCTCACACACACAGCACCCCTCAATCACTCCAGCACAGCACCTCAGACACACAGCACCCCTCAATCACACAGCACCTCTCACACACAGCACCCCTCAAAAAACACACAGCACCCCACAAACACACAGCACCCCACAGACACACAGCACCTCTCAAACACAGAACCTCACACACACACATTACCCCAACACACAGCACCTGACACACACATCACCCCTCAAACACACTTCACCTCTCACACACAGCACCCTTCAAAAACACACAGCACCCCAAAGACACACACATCACCCCCACACACACAGCACCTCAGATACACAACACCCCTCAAACACACCACCTCTCACACACAGCACCCCACAAACACATAGCACCCCAAAGAAAAACACAGCACCCCTCAAACACAGCACCTCACATACACATCACCCCTCAAACACCAACACACATCACCCCCACACACACAGCACCCTTCAAACACACACAGCACCCCCACACACAGCACCTCAGACAAATATACAGCACCCCTCAAACACACATCACCTCTCACACACAGCACCCCACAGACACACACATCACCCCCACACACAGCACCTCAGACACAGCACCCCTCAAACACACATCACCTCTCACACACAGCACCCCTCAAAAACACACAGCACCCCACAAACACACAGTACCCCAAAGACACACACAGCACCCCTCAAACACAGCACCTCACACACACAGCACCCCTCAAACACACACACATCTGAGGGACGCCAATATGGTTCTCGATGTCTATCACGACCATGTTGGGGCACTTCGGGGTCCACAAAACGGAAGCCACCATCGGAAAGCGGTTCTACTGAATTGGAATGCAAAGTGATATAGAGCGATGGTGCCACGAATGTTCCGCCTGCAATTTCAAGAAAAATGGGCGAAAGAATGACAGAGCACCACTCCATCCTATCCACAGTCAGAGACTGAACCAGTTTGTGGCATTGGACCATGTGAAGTTAGCTCCTACCCGTCTCGGGTACACCTATGCATTGACGATGGTTGACCATTACTCAAATGGGTCGTTGTTGTTCCGGTCAAGGATCTCACCGCCAAGACGGCAGCGCAAGTGTTCTATACAAAATGGGGCCAGATCTTCAGCTGCCAGGAGTCAGTCCTTACCCACCGGCATTTATAGCTCAGCTATTGCAAGAGCTATGCCAGTTTCATGACTGCAAGAAGCTGCAAACTACAGCTTATCACCTGCAAGGTAATAGGCTATGCGAAAGGGTCAACCAGGTGTTTATCCACATGCTGCGAACAGTGTCAGTAACCAAGCAGGAGTGGCCCCAACTGCTGCCAGAGTTGGTGGAGATCTTCAATAAAACCACTCACTGTTCGACGAGTTACACACCCTTCTACTTAATGATGGGGAGGCATGGACAATTACCCAAAGATGGAACCTTCGGCTTGCAAGTTACCAATATTCCTAATCTGCTCACAACTCAAGACTGGGTCAAAGACCACCTAAGGCACATCCATGAAGCACAAGAGATAGTGAATAAAAAGATGGCTGAAGCTCAGCGATGACAGCAGGAAGACTAAAATCAGCACGCTGCCACCAGGCCTTTGAATATCGGTGTGGTTGAAGAAGTACCCATGGACAGACAAGTTGTAGTCAATTTAGGAGACAGAGCCATATACCATCACTGCTTTTCATTATCCCGAGTAAGACATGTATGAGGTGCAGAAGAAAGACAGACTTCCTTGAGTTGTGCACCGAAACCGAATTAAACTATGTGCGAAAGAGGATCTGCCAACCCTGACCTCTCCATCTCCAAGTGTTCCTGAGCTCGCTCCGAGTAAACCTCTGTATGAAGGTGTTCACCCTGCTATGGACATTCCAATGTTCTCTCCCAGTCAGCAATCAGCAGTTCTATGTATATATATTTTTCATGTTATTGTGCCTTTAAGGGTGTTACCCATGAGACCCTGCAATGAACCCCATGTGACCCTGCCTGCCAATGAGACCCCAAAAGTCTCCCCTGTATAGTGAGGTGCAGGGGAGGAGTTAGTCATTCCTGTAACACTCCGTGCTCCGGCCGCAAGCTCCGACCGGGAGCGCGGAGTCCCTGTGTCCCCGTCTGCCGGTGGGGCCGGGATTCGCATTGCGGGACGCACCCGCATGCAAATACCGGCCCGTCACTTACCACGTCCTGCTGCCGTATCCTCTCCGGTGTGCGCGTCCCAGTCTCCTAGGGCTCGCGCGCACCGGAACTCTGGAATTTAAAAGGCCAGCACGCCCATAATTAATGTTGCACCAGATACCACATTATAAAGTTCCTGCACTTCCCACACTTCACTGACGGATCTTCAGTGCCCTTTGCCTGAGAGAAAGCGTTCCCTATAGCCTGTTTTGCCATACCTGTGTATCCAGACTTTCACACTACGTTTCCTTACTATGAACCTTTGCTGCCTTCCTTGACCTTCTGCTACATTGACTACGCTACAGCCTCATCCTACGGTACCTCGCCTTGCCCAGTTACCTGTGTGGTCGAGCCATGTCGGGGGTAGCGACCTGGGTGTCGCCTGCCACAGCAAGCCCATCCTGCCTTGCGGCGGGCTCTGGTGAAAACCAGTGGCACCTTAGACTCCGCTCCCCTATACGGTCCGAGTCATCAGCCACACAGGTAGAGGATCCACATCCAAGCTTCGTGACTGCCTACATCCCAGTACGTGACAGCAAGATCCGGCCATGGATCCAACTGGGGTTCCTCTGCCTGACAACACGGATCTTGCATCTATCGTGGCGCTCCAGTCCCAGCAGTTGGCACAGCAGGTTAACCAGCTATCCGCCATGATGCAGCAGTTGCTTGCTGCCCAGCAGCACCGGCCACAGCCTCCTCCTCCAGCTCCAGTTCAGCCTCCCGCTGCTGCAGTTCCTTCTGGAACCAAACTCCGTTTGTCACTTCCTGAGAAGTTTGAGGGGGATCCCAAGTCGTGTCGGGGTTTCGTTTCGCAGCGCTCCATGCACATAGAACTTATGGCGGACCAGTTCTCCACAGAACGAGCAAAGGTAGCCTTCGTCATCAGTCTCCTGTCTGGTAGGGCCTTGGCCTGGGCTACTCCTCTGTGGGATCACAGTGATCCTATCACTACCAATCTCCAGGCATTCCTGATGGAATTTCACACAGTCTTTGAAGAACCTGTCCAAGCTTCCTCCGCCGGCATTGCTGAGTCTTTCTCAGGTCAACTCCACTCTGGGCGAGTATGCCATCCGGTTCCGGACCTTGGCATCGGAGTTGTCTTTCTAATAATGAAGCTCTCTACGCTACTTTCAAGAGAGGGTTATCAAGCCAAATTAAGGATGTCCTCGCTGCCCGGGAATTTCCATCTAACCTGAATGAACTTATACAATTGGCATCCCGTATTGATATTCGTTTCTCAGAGCGACGTGAGGAACTACGCCTAGAAAGGGAGTCTGCATGACCTCGGCGCTTCCCCTGTCTGGCACCTGTCTTCCAGCAGCCACCGCAACCTTCTACGTTGCCTTCTGCAGTGGAGGCTATGCAGGTGGATCAGTCTCGCCTGACCCCGCAGGAAAGGACTCGCTGACGAACTGAGAATCTCTGCCTATACTGCGCGCCATTGCGGATCCTAAAAGACTGTCCTCTGCGTCCCCAGTCACAGGGAAACACCCGCACCTAGGGTTTGTGGGAGAGGCCTCCCTAGGTGTGAATACCACCTCTCCACGCTTAAATATGACGGTCCAGCTTTTCCTACCTTCCAAAGAGTTTATCTCCGTTTTTGCCTTTTTGGACTCTGGCTCTGCAGGAAATTTTATTGATGCTTCCCTAGTACATAAGCATCATCTCCAGGTGTCCCACCTGTTAAAGCCCCTGTACATTTCTGATGAAAGGTGAATGGTGAAAGATTGAACTGTACCATGCTATATCGCACAGAACCATTGCCTATGCAGGTCGGAGTCTCTCATAGGAAGGACTTGTCCTTCTATGTTCTCCCACATTGTATTTCTCCTCTCTTGCTTTGCCTACCGTGGTTGCAACTCCATGCCCCTCAGCTGGATTGGAAAACGGGAGAAGTTCTTCGCTGGGGTCCACATTGTAACAACCACTGTATCCACGTACGGGTCTCAAAATTGGAACCATCTTCTCGTCCTATGCCCGGGTTGCCATCCTTTCTTCAGGACTATGCTGAAGTCTTCTGTGAAAAGCAAGCCGAAGTGTTACCACCGCATTGTCCCTATGATTGTCCAATTGACTTGCTACCCAGCACCACACCCCCCAGGGGCAGAATTTACCCTTTGTCCGTTCCTGAAACTTTGGCCATGTCTAATTACATCAACGAGAACCTCCCGAAGGGGTTTAATAGGAAGTCTTCTTCCCCTGCTGGAGCCGGCTTCTTCTTCGTAGAGAAAAAAGACGGGTCATTGCAACCATGCATAGACTACCGAGGTTTGAATAAAATTACTGTAAAGAACCGTTACCCACTTCCTTTAATCTCGGAATTATTTGATTGTCTGCGAGGAGCCAAGATTTTCTCTAAACTGGACCTTCATGGGGCTTATAATCTGATCCATATACGTGAAGGGGACTAATGGAAGACTGCGTTCAATACTCGTGATGGACATTTTGAATATCTTGTGATGCCTTTTCGGACTATGTAATGCTCCCGCAGTCTTTCAGGAATTCGTCAGCGATATTTTCCGTGACCTTCTGTACTCCTGTGTCATTGTCTATCTGGATGACATACTAATTTACTCGCCCAATGTCCAGTCTCATCGCTCTCACCTCCGCCAAGTGCTACAGCGTCTCTGTGAAAACCATCTCTACGCTAAACTAGAGAAGTGCACCTTTGAAAAGACCTGTCTCCCTTTTCTGGGCTACATTGTTACCAGCCAAGGTCTTCAAATGGATCCCAACAAGTTATCCACAGTCCTGGACTGGCCACAACCCACTGGTCTGAAAGCGATTCAGCGCTTCCTCGGCTTTGCCAATTACTATCGGCAATTCATTCCTTACTACTCTTCTCTGGTAGTCCTCATCGTTGCCCTCACCAAGAAGACTGCTAATTCTAAAGTCTGGACTCCTGAGGCCGAAGAAGCGTTTAAACAGTTAAAGTCTGCTGTCGCATCTGCTCCTGTTCTTTTTATACCCGATCCTAACAGGCCATTCTTCCTGGAAATGGATGCTCCTTCAGGAGCAAGTGCAGTGTTAACGCAAAAGTCTACTAAGGGGAAGACTTTAACCTGTGGATTTTTCTCCAAAACCTTCTCCCCTGCGGGAAAAAACTATACCATTGGGGATCGTGAGCTCTTGGCTGTTAAGTTGGCGTTGGAGGAATGGCGTCATCTTCTAGAGGACTCTGTACATCCTTTTACCATTTATTCTGATCACAAAAACTTGCTCTATCTGCTGACTGCCCATTGACTCAACCCACGGCAGGCCCGGTGGTCTCTATTTTTCTCCAGATTCAACTTCTATATCCACTTCCGTCCTGCAGAAAAGAATTTACAAGCTGATGCCCTTTCCAGGTCCTCTGATGTGCATGACCATGAATCCCCTCCGCAGCATATTATTCCTCCTGAACGTCTCATCTCTCTGGCTCCTGCAAGTCTTCAGCATCTGCCTCCCGGAAAGACTTACGTATCCCCCCGTATGAAGCTCCGAGTCTTGAAATGGGGACATTCTTCTCTTCTGGCTGGCCATCCCGATATTCGCAAGTCCCTACAGCTCATCTCCAGACAATACTGGTGGCCTACCTTAAAACAGGATGTCGTTGACTTTGTCCGGTCCTGCTCAGTCTGTGCTCGGGATAAGACACCTCGTTCCAAGCCAGCGGGACTTCTTCAGCCCTTACCAGTTCCTGAGCTTCCCTGGACCAAAATTTCCATGGACTTTATTACCGACCTTCCACCTTCCCGAGGCAATACAGTCATCTGGGTGGTAGTAGATCGGTTTTCTAAAATGGCTCATTTTATACCATTACCCAGACTTCCTTCAGCACCACAGCTTGCTAAGGTATTTCTTGAGCATATCTTTCGCTTACATGGACTTCCTTCCCATATAGTCTCTGACCATGGTGTCCAATTCGTGTCTAAGTTCTGGCGGGTCCTCTGCTCACACCTACAAGTTAAGCTGGATTTTTCCTCGGCCCACCACCCTCAATCTAATGGACAGGTTGAGAGGGTGAATCAGATCTTGGGAGACTATCTACGCCATTTCATTTCTGCACGTCAAGACGACTGGGTTGATCTTCTTCCCTGGGCTGAGTTCTCCTACAATCATAAAGATTCAGATTCCACTAGTACTTCACCCTTCTATGTGGTCTATGGAGTTCCTGCTGTTGATGAATAGTGTTGCTCGCGAATATTCGCAATTCGAATATTATTCGCGAATATCGCATATTCGCGAATTCGCGAATTTCGCGAATATAGCGCTATATATTCGTAATTACGAATATTCGTTTTTTTTTTTTTCTTCACAGTACACATCACAGTGATCATCCCTCTCTGCTTCCAGCTTGTGTGGTGTAAAGAAGGCTCTAATACTACTGTGTGAGACTGGCGTGCGAAAATTCGCATATGCGAATTTTCGTATATGCGAATTTTACCTTATGCTAATTTTGTATATGCTAATTTTCACATCTGTAAATGTTCGCATACGCGAATTTTCGCGTGTGCGAAAATAAAACGAGGATATAACGAATATGCGAATATTCGCGAATATATGACGAATATTCGTCCATATATTCGCGAATATTCGCGAATTCGAATATGGCCTATGCCGCTCAACACTATTGATGAACAACTGCGGAATTTTTCGTCCATCTGGCAGAAGACACATCGCTCTCTTCTACATGCTACTTCTCGTATGAAATTCCAAGCAGACAAGAGAAGACGTCCTCCTCCTGAATTTTCTCCAGGTGACAAAGTCTGCTTATCTACTAAATATAACAGGTTCAAGATACCCAGTCATAAACTTTGTCCTCGCTATTTGGGTCCCTATAAAGTCAAGAAGAGACTTAATCCTGTGGCCTATTCTCTTCATCTGCCCTCCTCACTCCGGATCCCGAATTCCTTCCATGTTTCCCTCCTGAAACCAGTCATCTACAACCGTTTTTCTCAAAAGGACATCTCACCTTCTCCCTCTCTCTGGCACCTCTGATGTTTTTGTTGTTAAGGAGATCTTGGACTCCAAATTTGTCAGAGGAAAGCGTTTTTCCTGGTAGATTGGGAAGGATTCGGTCCGGAGGAGAGGTCTTGGGAGCCAAAGGACAACATTCTGGGCCAAGACTTTCTCAGGAAATTCCTGAACCGCAGAAGGAGGGGGAGACCAAAGGGGGGGGGTACTGTTACACTCCGCGCTCCCGCCGCAAGCTCCGGCCGGGAGCGCGGAGTCCCTGTGTCCCCGTCTGCCGGCAGGGCCGGGATTCGCATCGCGGGACGCGACCGAATGCGAATCCCGGCCCTTCACTTTCCATGTCCTGCTGCCGTATCCTCTCCTGTCTCTCAGCTCCGGTGAGCGTGTCCCCGTCTCCTAGGGCACGCGCACACTGGAGCTCTGAAATTTAAAGGGCAAGTACGCCCATAATTAATGTTGGGCCTGATGCCACATTATAAAGTTCCTGCACCTCCCACACTTCCCTGCCAGATCTTCAGTGCCCTTTGCCTGAGAGAAAGCGTTCCCTATAGCTTGTTTTGCCATACCAGTGTATCCAGACCATCTCACTGCATTTCCTGACTACGAACCTTTGCCGCCTGCCTTGACCTTCTGCTACGTTGACTACACTAAAGCCTCATCCTACGGTACATCACCTTGCCCAGTTACCTGTGTGGTCGAGCCGTGTCGGGGGTAGCGACCTGGGTGTCGCCTGCCGCAGCAAGCCCGTCATGCCTTGCGGCGGGCTATGATGGAAACCAGTGGCACCTTAGACTCCGCTCCCCGATACGGTCCGAGTCATCAGCCACACAGGTGGCGGATCCACATCTAAGCTTCGTGACTGCCTACATCTCGGTATGTGACAATTCCACAGCTGAGGATTCATCAGCTACCTGGTTACTCACTTACAAGATCTATGTGCTTATAACGGAACTGTCCATATTTCTGCCACCTATCCTCTCATTTCTCCTCTATGAAGATTATCCAGTGTATGCACTTTATCAAGTATCTTACTTCTACACATGTGAAGGCACATGACAATGGTGTGCAGGGTCCTCATTGACCCCTATTCAAGTATTCCCTACGAATCCCTGATGAGCTACCTGTAGTTATACAAGAGTAGCTAGTATATCACTGGGGAAATTACTTTTTCAATGAAGACACCCCTTTCCCTATGAGGCTACTCACTTTCGGGGTGTATTGATAAATGTGCCCTTGGAGAGAGAAATATATCACTTACGTAGAATTTATGAACATCCAATAAGGCAGTGATACAAAATAATATATAACCTTTATTTCAAATCTTTAAAAATAGGATTAAAAAGTCCATACCTTACGGTTTGATTGGTCAACGCAGGACCGTGCTCATGAAATGGGTATAGAATGACAGGTGAATACCTATTTCTAAATAATCCTACCTGGATATAGGACTATCCCTCACTACATTAAGTGTGGATGGGGGTAGGGTCTGATGTTTCCACTCACAGGTGGTTAGCTGATTAATCTCTCATACTCCTGTCCAACGCATTTCTCCCACTTATTTTAGGGGTTCATCAGGGAGCCGAGGAGGGAATAATAGACTAACAGTATATAGTTATATCATGGAGGGGTACATAGAGATAGGTATATATGGACTAAGTTAAGATCAATAGTTAGTCAGATAGAGACCAGATAGATTTCAAATAGATATAGAGATGGGTATGTCAGTCAGTCACTGGCAAATTTGAGCCATAGTCAATGTCCAAGTTGGTGAGCTTTCAGTCTGAAGAATAATTCAGAACAATGTACACACAGTCAAAGGTCATGGGACATGATAGCTTAATGATAATACGCCACATCATAGTTTTAAATTAAATCATACGCTGCAAGTATAGATTAAATAGCATCACATCCATGTAAGTTCCCAATTATAGAGATAGCACAGCATAATTATTGCATCAAGACATATGTAGTGACACTTAGATCCTGTGTATAGGATGGATGAGCTGTGAAGACATAATTGGACAAAAGGTGTGTTTGTATGAGGTATATAGTTATAATTATATTACACATATCATACATAGATTAAATGCATTCATACCTTGGTTTCAAGAACCATGCATGAAAACTTTGGCAGTTGGCTCCCCTATGGAGACTGTTGTCATTTGTTAAGCTCTGGACAATGTGATCTTGAGAAAGTATCATATTTCATCCATGAGAGTGGTTAATATGATGTATTGTTGCTGAATATAAGTAGCTTATTAGGATGGTGTTCTTACTCACCCCCAACAACTAATAGTGCCCAGGTAGATCTACTGACAAGTTGCCATCTGGGGTCTAATTAGACCCTCCACCTTGGGGTCTAGGAGGAAAATAAGAAACAATAAGAAGAGGTAAATACCCCATGATGGATGCATATAGTTTACATCAGTGTAGTCCCCGCCTAAAATCAGGAGGCACTTACCCTATGCTGGGCCTGTAGATGCTTGGACATCACGGGATAGAAGCGATGTGCCATGATCCCGGCACTTTCGCTATTTATACCAGTGAGCCGGAAGTACGTCATCAGAGGCGCGGCTGCGCACTTTCACTGTTATGGTGAGGTGGAACGCATCCATCCCCAGAAGTTCCCGGGTGTGTAACGCAACCTCTAAGTCTTCCTATGCCGGAGACATTAAGGGGGTTCTGGTTTATGGAACGCTAATGCGTTCCAATAAGTAAATTCCGGCTTCCTTGATATCAATGTTCCGGTCGGTGGAACGCATATGCGTCTCATCTCCGGGGCCACGGTAGTAGGGTTGGTGGAACGCAGTTGCGTTTCACCCCTAGGTAGATAGGGTAAGTAGATAGAATAAGTATATAAGGGCTGGGTATTGGTCTACTAGAACAAACCAAACAGCAACCGATCCTATTCTCATAGAAATAATAATATGCCAGGTACTGAATGCCAGTGGCTGCATGACAGATGATGAAGGATGCATAAGGATATTTAAATATATATATATTACAAAGTGTTACACATAGTGTCATGGCCAAATAATGTTAATGCCGGAATAGGGCATTTCTATGAAATAATTTCAACGATTGGCAGTATTAATCAAAGTGATTTGAGTCTCTTAGTGACACAATGGAGTACTATGAGAATTCACTTAGTCATATTGCATTACGCCCACCCTAAATAAATGGCACAAATGAAAGGGAGTCATTTAGACCACGTGGTGACAGGGTGCCAAGACAATAGATCCACTTGGTTTCCTTCTGCATAAGGATCCTGTCTTGGTCACCCCCTCTTGGGTCTTTCTTCAATACTTCTATGACTTGGAACTTGAGGTCATACACGTTGTCACGATGTTTAAGGTGCATGTGGGTGGCAATAGGTTTCTCCCTTTGGTGTTTCACATCTCCTACATGCTCCAGAATTCTTCGCCGGAGCTCGCAGATGGTTTTTCCAACATAATATAACGGACAGGGGCATTTAGCCAGATATATTACCCCTTTGGTTTTACAGTTTGCATGTTGCCGGCATTTATAAGTTTTTGTTTCGTTGGGTCCACAGAATTCTTTTGCCACATGTATGTATTTGCAAGCTTTGCACTCTCCACAGTGGTATATCCCCATCACTGGTTTATCCAGCCAAGTTCTTATATACTTATTCTATCTACTTACCCTATCTACCTAGGGGTGAAACGCAACTGCATTCCACCAACCCTACTACCGTGGCCCCGGAGATGAGACGCATATGCGTTCCACCGGCCGGAACATTGATATCAAAGAAGCCGGAATTTACTTATTGGAACGCATCTGCGTTCCATAAACCGGAACTCCCTTAATGTCTCCGGCACAGAAAGACTTAGAGGTTGCGTTCCACACCCGGGAACTTCCGGGGATGGACGCGTTCCACCTCACCATAACAGTGAAAGTGCGCAGCCGCACCTCTGATGACGTACTTCCAGCTCACTGGTATAAATAACGAAAGTGCCGGGATCATGGCACATCGCTTCTATCCCGTGATGTCCAAGCATCTACAGGCCCAACATAGGGTAAGTGCCTCCTGATTTTAGGCGGGGACTACACTGATGGAAACTATATGCATCCCTCATGGGGTATTTACCTCTTCTTATTGTTTCTTATTTTCCTCCTAGACCCCAAGGTGGAGGGTCTAATTAGACCCCAGATGGCAACTTGTCAATAGATCTACCTGGGCACTATTAGTTGTTGGGGTGAGTAAGAACACTCCAGCAGGAGTGTGAGGTGATTTAAGGAAAGCCCAAAAATCTTCAAGCAAGTATCAAGCCATTCTGCAAGTGTTCCCCAACCCAGGAGAGGTCAGAAATTCATAGCTGTGGGCACAGGAGCTTGTGAGTTGACGGGCCACAGTGTTAGTCCGGGATAGACACAGCAGAAAGCCTCAGGCAGCTGGATTCCAAGGGCTAGTTCACTCTGCCCCACCCCCTCAGCCCAACCCTATATTAGTAGCAGGTAGATACACAATGGCCTTTTCTTTCCTAGCAGCCTCCCAGTCTGACTGGGAGCACATGGTAAGTGAGCTTTTACACCGTGTTAACACTGGGGTGGTGCTGTGCGGCATCCGTTGCTGCCGTGGCACCATGTCTGTGGAGAGGTGCGACCCATGGACTGGTTTGAGTGGCATTGGGGACGCTCTGCCAGTGGGTCGTTCCCCCTGTGGGCGCTGGTGTCGCGGAGGTGGTGGTCACCGCCCAGTGCTACGCCATTTTATGCTAGGGATGTTAGGGACCCACTCTAATTAGGTGGCCTTGACATGGCGAGTGGGCTTGTACCTTTTGATCAAAATGTATACTAACAACCTGTTAGTTTTTTCATTTATGCTGAGAAGCAATTAGATCAAAATACAATATGTAGATGTGCAACCATGTCTGTTTTTTCTACTTGAATTTACCCTGTTTAGTTAGTCTCTAGTAAAGTGCAGAGCTCAGTGTGAGCTGCAATGTGGACAGGAGTCAGCAGGAGTGTGAGATGATTTAAGTAAAGCCCAAAGAAAATCTTAAAGCAAGTGCCAAGCCATTCTGCAAGTGTTCCCCACCCAGGAGGGGTCAGAAATTCATAGCTGTGGGCACAGGAGCTTGTGAGTTGACGGGCCATAGTGCTAGTCCGGAATAGATACAGCAGAAAGCCTCAGGCAGCTGGATACCCTGGCGGTATAGCTTTAATAGGACATTTGAAGAACCCTAGTCAGTGTGGGATACCTCAAAATCAAATCTAAAGTCCCAAGTCTTCAGTATCTAAAAGAAAGTAAAGTCAAGTGGGTGTGAAACACTACAAGTCCTCTACAGGGCTCCCAAGGGTTACTCTGCATCATCTCTGCTCTAATCTGCACTGTGAGTACTTAAAAAACTGCTCCTGCCTCAGTAAAGATAGTTATCCATAACCTTGCATCAGTGTATTCATTACCGCGTACCTGGCCCAGAAGAAGCTATCTCAATCTTGGGCTGTGTAGGTTAAAGGTGCCCTGGCATCACAAACTATAAGCTACCTTTCCCTCACCATTCCCCAGCACTACACGCCATTGCCGGCCCGGCCTATTGCAATTCTATTTTCTTCTGTTATATACTTGACTGAATCTTTTGTGTGGCCATTTACATAATCGCTATAGGCCACATATTACTCTGTGTAAATAAGGGATGTGCAGATGACAATTAGGGCAACATAACTTATCGAGCCTTCTGAAGGCTCAGCAAATGAGTGCCAATAATCAAAGACCCTAAGCTATTCTAGATGATATAGAAACATAGAATGTGTCGGCAGATAAGAACCATTTGGCCCATCTCGTCTGCCCAATAATCTGAATCCTATCAATAGTCCCTGGCCCTATCTTATATGAAGGATAGCCTTATGCTTATCCCATGCATGTTTAAACTCCTTCACTGTATTTGCAGCGGCTATTCTATGCATCCACTACTCTCTCAGTAAAGTAATACTTCCTGATATTACTTTTAAACCTTTGCCCCTCTAATTTAAAACTATGTCCTCTTGCGGTAGTTTTTCTTCTTTTAAATATGCTCTCCTCCTTTACCGTGTTGATTCCCTTTATGTATTTAAAAGTCTCTATCATATCACCTCTGTCTCTTCTTTCTTCCAAGCTATACATGTTAAGGTCCTTTAACCTTTCCTGATAAGTTTTATCCTGCAATCCATGTGCTAGTTTTGTAGCTCTTCTCTGAACTCTCTCTAGAGTATCTATATCCTTTTGAGGATACGGCCTTCAGTACTGCTCACAATACTCCAAGTGAGGTCTCAACAGTGTTCTGTACAGCGGCATGAGCACGTCTCTCCTTCTACTGCTTATACCTCTCCTTATACATCCAAGCATTCTGCTGGCATTTCCTGCTGCTCTATTACATTGTCTTCCTACCTTTAACCCCTTAAGGACAATGGACGTACTCCTACGCCCCCGTTTCCGAGTCCTTAAGGACCGAGGACGTAGGAGTACGTCCTGTCCTTTCCCGGCCCCCTGCCGCTAGCCGGAGGGGAGCCGGTGCCCGATGCCTGCTGAAATCGTTCAGCAGGCATCGCGGCATATCGCCCAGGGGGGTCATTATGCCCCCCCATGTCGGCGATGGCCGCAGATCGCTGGACAATTCAGTCCAGCGATCTGCGGCGATTCCGGGTCAATCGGGTCTCCAGTGACCCGGTGACCCGGAATTACTGGCTGATCAGAGACGGCCCCGAACAGCCAGAGCCTGCAGGGGTGAGGTGGCACTGTTGCCACCTCACGATCGCCCTGATTCGTCGGCCGGATTACCGGCCGACCAATCAATGCGCCTGCTGTGGGTGTCACTCCCGCACCCGCTCCGCCCCTCTTCCGGAGGATGTGAGCGGGTGCGGGACGTGCACCCCTGGTGCTGGGGACCCCGATCCCCGGCGTTAATGTTGGGATCGGGGCCCCAGGAGCGACGACGGCGACGGCGGCGGCGGCGGGACTGACCTGTGCGGCGATCAAGCAGCAGCAGGAGGTGAGTGACAGCCTCCTGCTGTTGCTTAGCAACAGCTCCCAGCATGCAAAAAGGGCATGCTGGGAGCTGTAGTTATGCAACAGGAGGAGGCAGACCACCACAACTCCCAGCATGCACTTATGGGCATGCTGGGACTTATGGTTTTGCAACAGCTGGAGGCACATTCTTTCTATGGAAAAGTGTACCTTCAGCTGTTGTGTAACTACAACTCCCAGCTTGCACAAACAGCTTAAGTGCATGCTGGGAGTTGTAGTGGTGCATCTGCTGGTTGCATAACTACAACTCCCAGCATGCCCGTTGGCTGTCGGTGACTGCTGAGAGTTGTAGTTTTGCAACAGCTGAAGGCACACTGAGTTAAGTAGCAAACCAGTGTGTCTCCAGCTGTTGCATAACTACAATCCCCAGCATCCCCAGCCAAAGTAGTATGCCTCCGGCTGTTGCATAACTACAACACCCAGCATGCCCTTCCGCTGTCCGTACATGCTGGGGGTTGTAGCTTTTGCAACAGCTGAAGGCACACTGGTTGCAAAACACTGAGTTTGTTGCCAAACTCGGTGTTTCACAACCTGTGTGTCTCCAGCTGTTGCAAAACTACAACTCCCAGCATGCACTGATAGACCGTACACAGCCCCCCTCCCCTCCCCAATAAAAATGAAAAACGTCTGGTACGCCACCGTTTCCAAAACGGAGCCTCCAGCTGTTGCAAAACTACAACTCCCAGCATGCACTGATAGACCGTACATGCTGGGAGTTGTAGTTTTGCAACAGCTGGATGTTCCCCCCCCCCCCCCAATGTGAACGTACAGGGTACACTCACATGGGCGGAGGATTACAGTAAGTATCCGGCTGCAAGTTTGAGCTGAGGCAAATTTTCTGCCGCTGCTCAAATTGCCAGCGAGAAACTACTGTGAACCCCCGCCCGTGCGACTGTACCCTAAAAACACTACACTACACTAACACACAATAAAATAAAAAGTAAAAAACACTACATATACACATACCCCTACACAGCCCCCCTCCCCTCCCCAATAAAAATGAAAAAGTCTGGTACGCCACTGTTTCCAAAACAGAGCCTCCAGCTGTTGCAAAACAACTACTCCCAGTATTACCAGATAGCCACTGACTGTCCAGGCATGCTGGGACTTTTACAACAGCTGGAGGCACCCTATTTGGGAATCACTGGCGTAGAATACCCCTATGTCCACCCCTATGCAATCCCTAATTTAGGCCTCAAATGCGCATGGCGCTCTCACTTTGGAGCCCTGTCGTATTTCAAGGCAACAGTTTAGGGTCACATATGGGGTATCGCCGTACTCGGGAGAAATTGTGTTACAAATTATGGGGGGTATTTTCTGCTATTACCCTTTTTAAAAATCAAAAATTTTTGGGAAACCAACATTTTAAGTAAAAATTATTTTTTTTTTACATATGCAAAAGTTGTGAATCACCTGTGGGGTATTAAGGTTCACATTATATTATTATATTATTTTCTGCTATTACCCTTTTTAAAAATGTAAAAATTTTGGGAAACCAAGCATTTTAGGTAAAAAAAAATTTTTTTTTTAACATATGCAAAAGTCGTGAAACACCTGTAGGGTATTAAGGTTCACTTTACTCCTTTTTACGTTCCCCGAGGGGTCTGGTTTCCAAAATGGTATGCCATGTGTTTTTTTTTTGCGGTTCTGGCACCATAGGGGCTTCCTAAATGCGGCATGCCCCCAGAGCAAAATTTGCTTTCAAAAAGCCAAATGTGACTCCTTCTCTTCTGAGACCTGTAGTGCGCCAGCAGAGCAATTTTCACCCCCATATGGGGTGTTTTCTGAATCGGGAGAAATTGGGCTTCAAATTTTGGGGGGTATTTTCTGCTATTATCCTTTTTAAAAATGTAACATTTTTGTGAAACCAAGCATTTTAGGTAAAACATTTTTTTTTTTTTACATATGCAAAAGTCGTGAATCACCTGTGGGGTATTAAGGTTCACTTTACCCCTTGTTACGTTCCCTGAGGGGTCTAGTTTCCAAAATGGTATGCCATGTGGTTTTTTTTTGCTGTCCTGGCACCATAGGGGCTTCCTAAAGGTGACATGCCCCCCAAAAACCATTTGACGCTCCTTCCCTTCTGAGCCCTCTACTGCGCCCGCCGAACAATTAACATAGACATATGAGGTATGTGCTTACTCGAGAGAAATTGGGTTTCAAATACAAGTAAAAATTTTCTCCTTTTTACCCCTTGCAAAAATTCAAAAATTGGGTCTACAAGAACATGCAAGTGTAAAAAATGAAGATTGTGAATTTTCTCCTTCACTTTTCTGCTATTCCTGTGAAACACCTAAAGGGTTAATACACTTACTGAATGTCATTTTGAATACTTTGGGGGGTGTAGTTTTTATAATGGGGTCATTTATGGGGTATTTCTAATATGAAGACCCTTCAAATCCACTTCAAACCTGAACAGGTCCATGAAAAATATCGAGTTTGAAAATTTTGTGAAAAATTTCCAAATTGCTGCTGAACTTTGAAGCCCTCTGGTGTCTTCCAAAAGTAAAAACTCATAAATTTTATGATGCAAACATAAAGTAGACATATTGTATATGTGAACCCAAAAATGTTTTATTTTGAATATCCATTTTCCTTACAAGCAGAGAGCTTCAAAGTTAGAAAAATTCAAAATTTTCATTTTTTTCATCAAATTTTGGGATTTTTCACCAAGAAAGGATGCAAGTTACCATAAAATGTTACCACTAAGTTAAAGTAGAATATGTCACGAAAAAACAATCTCGGAATCAGAATGATAACTAAAAGCATTCCAGAGTTATTAATGTTTAAAGTGACAGTGGTCAGAATTGCAAAAAACGCTCCGGTCCTTAAGGCATAAAATGGCCTGGTCCTTAAGGGGTTAAAGGGGTTATCCAGGAAAATACCTTTTTTTATATATCAACTGGCTCCAGAAAGTTAAACAGATTTGTAAATTACTTCTATTAAAAAATCTTAATCCTTTCAGTACTCATGAGCTTCTGAAGTTAAGGTTGTTCTTTTCTGTCTAAGTGCTCTCTGATTACATGTGTCTCGGGAAACGCCCAGTTTAGAAGCAAATCCCCATAGCAAACCTCTTCTAAACTGGGCGGTTCCCGAGACACATGTCATCATAGAGCACCTAGACAGAAAAGAACAACCTGAACTTCAGAAGCTCATAAGTACTGAAAGGATTAAGAATTTGTTATAGAAGTACTGTTACGTCGAGTACTGTCCCTGCTCCTCCCCGGAGCGCTCACGGCGTCTCTCTCCCTGCAGCGCCCCGGTCAGACCCGCTGACCGGGAGCGCTGCACTGACATTGCCGGCGGGGATGCGATTCGCATAGCGGGACGCGCCCGCTCGCGAATCGCATCCCAAGTCACTTACCCGTCCCGGTCCCCGGCTGTCATGTGCTGGCGCGCGCGGCTCCGCTCTCTAGGGCGCCAGCTCTCTGAGACTTAAAGGGCCAGTGCACCAATGATTGGTGCCTGGCCCAATTAGCCTAATTAGCTTCCACCTGCTCCCTGGCTATAATACCTCACTTCCCCTGCACTCCCTCGCCGGATCTTGTTGCCTTGTGCCAGTGAAAGCGTTTAGTGTTGTCCAAAGCCTGTGTTTCCAGATCTCCTGCTATCCATATTGACTACGAACCTTGCCGCCTGCCCCGACATTCTGCTACGTCTGACCTTGCCTCTGCCTAGTCCTTCTGTCCCACGCCTTCTCAGCAGTCAGCGAGGTTGAGCCGTTGCTAGTGGATACGACCTGGTTGCTACCGCCGCAGCAAGACCATCCCGCTTTGCGGCGGGCTCTGGTGAACACCAGTAGCATCTTAGAACCGGTCCACCGGCACGGTCCACGCCAATCCCTCGCTGACACAGAGGATCCACAACCAGCTAGCCGAATCGTGACAGTAGATCCGGCCATGGATCCCGCTGAGGTGCCACTGCCAAGTCTCGCTGACCTACCCACGGTGGTCGCTCAGCAATCGCAGCAAATTGCCCAACAAGGACAGCAGCTGTCGCAGTTGACCGCCACGTTACAGCAACTTCTGCCACTGCTACAGCAGCAACCATCTCCTCCGCCAGCTCCTGCACCTCCTCCGCAGCGAGTGGCCGCTCCTAGCCTCCGCTTGTCCCTGCCGGACAAATTTGATGGGGACTCTAGACTCTGCCGTGGATTTTTTGTCTCAATGTTCCCTGCATATGGAGATGTTGTCGGACCTATTTCCTACAGAACGGTCTAAGGTGGCGTTCGTAGTGAGCCTTCTTTCTGGAAAGGCCTTGTCTTGGGCCACACCGCTCTGGGACCGCAATGATCCTGCCACAGCCACAGTCCAGTCCTTCTTCGCTGAAGTCCGTAGTGTCTTCGAGGAACCAGCCCGAGCTTCTTCTGCCGAGACTGCCCTGCTGAACCTGGTCCAGGGTAATTCCTTAGTAGGGGAGTACGCCATCCAATTTCGTACTCTCGCTTCCGAATTATCTTGGAATAACGAGGCTCTCTGCGCAACCTTTAAAAAAGGCCTATCCAGTAACATCAAGGATGTGCTGGCCGCACGAGAGATTCCTGCCAACCTGCAAGAACTTATCCATTTGGCCACCCGCATTGACATGCGTTTTTCTGAGAGACACAAGGAGCTCCGCCAGGAAAAAGACCTAGATCTCTGGGCACCTCTCCCACAGTATCCTTTGCAATCTACGCCTGTGCCTCCCGCCGAGGAGGCCATGCAAGTGGATCGGTCTCGCCTGACCCAGGAAGAGAGGAATCGCCGTAGGGAAGAAAATCTTTGTCCGTACTGTGCCAGTACCGAACATTTCTTGGTGGATTGCCCTATTCGTCCTCCACGTCTAGGAAACGCACGCACCCAGCTCACGCGGGTGTGGCGTCTCTTGGTACGAAGTCTGCTTCTCCACGTCTCACGGTGCCCGTGCGGATTTCTCCTTCTGCCATCTCCTCCCTCTCAGCCGTGGCCTGCTTGGACTCTGGTGCCTCTGGGAATTTTATTCTGGATTCTTTGGTGAATAAGTTCTGCATCCCGGTGACCCGTCTCGTCAAGCCGCTCTACATTTCTGCGGTCAACGGAGTTAGATTGGATTGCACCGTGCGTTACCGCACAAAACCCCTCTTAATGTGCATTGGACCCCATCACGAAAAAATTGAATTTTTCGTCCTTCCCAACTGCACCTCCGAAGTCCTCCTCGGTCTGCCATGGCTCCAGCTTCATTCTCCCACCCTTGACTGGACCGCCGGGGAGATCAAGAATTGGGGCTCTCCTTGCCACAAGAAATGCCTCTCCTCTCCTCCCAGTCCCGTCAGGCAAGCCTCAGTGCCTCCTCCTACACCTGGTCTCCCCAAGGCTTATCAGGACTGTGCCCTGCCTCCTCTTGGCCCCCGTCCTGGTGACACCCTGCCCCGTGCCAAGCTTCACCCTCTGCCCTCCCTCCCCATTCCCACTTCTGCTGTACTGCCTGCCTTTGAGGAAACCCTACAATCACTCCCGGTGTCCTCGTCCCATGTGAAGCAGTTGCCAGACAAAAAAAGGGGGAGACCTAAGGGGGGGGTACTGTTACGCCGAGCGCTCCGGGTCCCTGCTCCTCCCCGGAGAGCTCACGGCGTCTCTCTCCCTGCAGCGCCCCGGTCAGACCCGCTGACCGGAAGCGCTGCACTGACATTGCCGGCGGGGATGTGATTCGGTCCCCGGCTGTCATGTGCTGGCCGCGCGCGGCTCCGCTCTCTAGGGCGCTCGCGCGCCAGCTCTCTGAGACTTAAAGGACCAGTGCACCAATGATTGGTGCCTGGCCCAATTAGCCCTAATTAGCTTCCACCTGCTCCCTGGCTATAATACCTCACTTCCCCTGCACCCCCTCGCCAGATCTTGTTGCCTTGTGCCAGTGAAAGCGTTTAGTGTTGTCCAAAGCCTGTGTTTCCAGATCTCCTGCTATCCATATTGACTACGAACCTTGCCGCCTGCCCCGACCTTCTGCTACGTCTGACCTTGCCTCTGCCTAGTCCTTCTGTCCCACGCCTTCTCAGCAGTCAGCGAGGTTGAGCCGTTGCTAGTGGATACGACCTGGTTGCTACCGCCGCAGCAAGACCGTCCCGCTTTGCGGCGGGCTCTGGTGAACACCAGTAGCATCTTAGAACCGGTCCACCGGCACGGTCCACGCCAATCCCTCGCTGACACAGAGGATCCACAACCAGCTAGCCGAATCGTGACAAGTAATTTACAAATCTGTTTAACTTTCTGGAGCCAGTTGATATATAATTATTTTTTTTTCCTGGAATACCCCTTCAAGTCTTCTGAAATAATTACTCCTAAATCCCTCTCCTCAGATACTGAGGTCAGGACTGTGTCAAATATTCTATATTCTGCCCCAGGTGTATTATCTTGCACTTATCCACATTAAATTTCAGTTGCCAGAGTTCTGACCATTCTTCTAGTTTGCCTAAATCCTTTTCCACTTGGCGTATCCCTCCAGGAACATCAACCCTGTTCCATATTTTTTTGTCATCAGCAAAACGACATATCTTACAATCGAGACCTTTTGCGATATCACTAATGAAGATATTAAACAATATTGGTCCCAGTACAGATCCCTGAGGTACCCCACTGGTAACAAGACCTTGCTCTGAATATTCTCCATTGACTACAACCCTCTGTTGTCTGTCATTCAGCCACTGTCTAATCCACTCAACAATATGGGAGTCCAATCTCAATGACTGTAGTTTATTGATAAGTCTTCTATGTGAGACAGTGTCAAAAAGCCTTACTAAAATCTAGATATGCGATGTCTAATGCCCCTCCGCCATCTATTATTTTACTCACCCCGTCAAAAAATTCTATAAGATTTGTTTGACATGATCTCCCTGAAGTAAACCCATGTTGTTTCTCATCTTGCAATCCATTGGATTTTAGATGTTCCACAATCCTCTCCTTTAGTAGGGTTTCCATTAATTTCCCCAATATTGGGGGAGATTTATCAAAACCTGTGCAGAGGCAAAGTTGCCCAGTTGCCCATAGCAACCAATCAGATCGCCTCTTTCATTTTTCAAAGGCCTTGTTAAGAATGAAAGAAGCGATCTGATTGGTTGCTATAGGCAACTGGGCAACTTTGCCTCTGCACAGGTTTTGATAAATCTCCCCCATTGATGTCAGACTTACTGGCCTATAGTTGCTTGATTCCTCCCTACTACCTTGCACAACATTTGCTAATTTCCAATCTTCTGGGACGACTCCTGTTACCAGTGATTGGTTAAATAAATCTGTTAATGGTTTTGCTATCTCACCACTAAGCTATTTTAATAATTTTGAGTGTATCCCTTCAGGCCCATGTGACTTATTTGTCTTCACTTTAGATAGCAAACGTAGAACCTCTTCCTCTGTAAAGACACATGCATCAAACAATTCATTAGTCTTTCTCCCTAATGGAGGTCCTATTCCTTCTTTCTCTTCTGTAGAAACTGAACAGAAGTATTCATTAAATTAATATGGCATTCATCTTGAACACTATACTTATCAATGTATAGCAACACAATAAAAATAGGTGCCTCTGTATAAATGTATGCCAAAAAGCATAATTCAGTCAATTTGATTCCTTTGAAATGTTGAATATTTTTTCCTCAAATACTTTAGAAAAAAAATTGCAACTGCATTTTTATGGGAAACTATTCTAGTTATGCTTTTGACTCTTGTTTCTGCATACAGTTTTTGCTGTAAAAATGTCACAAATATGTTTTGTGTTGACATACTGGAGAAAAACACTTTTGAGCTAGTCTGGAAGTATGCACCAAAATCCATATGCTACATGTGGACTGTGTTATGTATGTGGCTGTAGATGTTAACCTTTGGATTGATATGGGCGCAAACTGCTGAAAAATTCTGCATTTGACTGGGGCTACATAACAATTCACAATACGGCAAATACAGGAGTTTTTAATCTTCAGTAATGGTGCATCTTACACAGGACAGGGAGTAACACAGACAGCGGGGAATGTATGGAACAAACGTTTCATGCGTAGTGACGCACTTCCTCAAGCCAACGCGTTTGCTTGAGGAAGTGCGTCACTACGCATGAAACATTCATTCCAGGGCACTTTACATATGATAAAGGAAACAGTACATAAAGCTAAAATTGAGCATTACACATATAAACTTGCAGACTTTCATAGAGGGGAAGAGGGCCCTGCCCGCAAGAGCTTACAATTTACAAGGAGAGGGGAATCACAACTTTTATTTGGAATTATCTAAAATACATATCATCCCCAACATGGAATAAATACATTCTTTCCTGCTCTTACGCCAAAATTGTCCCAAGACCAATGAGCACTAGTACAGCATAACTAGATGTCAAAAGTAACGACAATGCAACCACTAATCCCCCCTTCTTAGTTGTAAAAGAAGAAGCGAGGAATTACTTATATAAGAGATTATACTAATGTAACTGGCACAATAGCAGTTTAAAAAGTGGCAAAATAAGGAGTTTTCAAGCAATTTCTCTTATACAAGAATAGGTATGATACAAGGGCCTTTCCCTATTCTCCCTATTAATGCCCTATTTGGTGTAATGGACACCCTACTGCTAAACTATAACCTGGCTTGGCGGCATGTAACTGGGGAACTTGCCCTTAAAAGGGTGACCCTCGTGCTTTGGAATCCTGACCACTAATCTGTTGGGTGGTAACAGATCCTGACCCTCAACCTGTTGGGCGGTAATCTTAGAATGAGCATTGGTTGTTGCATTGTTGTTACTTTTGACATCTAGTTATGCTGTATTAGTGCTCATTGGTCTTGGGACCATTTTGGCATAAGAGCAGGACAGAGAATAGTTATTCCATGTTAGGGTTAAATATATTTTAGATAATTCCTAATAAAAGTTGTGTTTTATATGATATGTCAAAACCCCAGTGCTTTAGATTTTTAGTTTGATTCCTTGTGGTGTGTATTTTGAGTCTTAGCACTGCATTTGACTGGTGGTGGTGGTGCTTGTAATAGCTTAATTCTTCTATCAGCCTTCAGAATTCACGTCAGATTTTTGTTTTTGCACAGTTGTAAAGATGACCCTAATTTATCGAAGTCCGTGGGACAATTTGGTGCATGATCTAAGGGTCCTTGAACTCTGAGCAATTTCTTTAAGGAATTCAGAATTCCTCAGCAATTTAGAATTGTGCAGAATTTGTCAATCAAATAAGCTCCAACAATCAAAGTCCCATTCAACAAATGCTAAGCTGGAAGATTCCGCTATAAGAATGAATATGTCTAGACTCAATGAATCGGTTCTTTCTGACACTTTTTGCTTAGCGGACCTTAGGGGGCGAATTTTGTTTGGAACCATGCAAGCAACTCCACCTCTCTTCAGTGTCAGTGGGAGGCACTGAAATGTGTGCTACATGGCACCTTGATAAAACATGGTGCCAGGCTTAAGCATGAGGCAGCCCGTAAATTACAGGTCCTGCTGCAATGATTGCATTCTCTTGAGTCTCTTCCCAAATCGTCCCTCTCAGAGGAGGTGGGGGAACTGTACTGCACCTAATGTGGGGGGAACTATACAGCCAACCTAATGTGGGGGGGAACTATACAGCCAACCTAATGTGGGGGGAACTATATAGCCAACCTAATGTGGGGGGAACTATAAAGCCAACCTAATGTGGGGGAACTGTACTGCAACTAATGTGGGGGGAACGGTACTGCACCTAATATGGAGCAGAACTGTACTGCACCTAATGTGGGGTGGAACTGTACTGCACCTAATGTGGGGTGGAACTGTACTGCACCTAATGTGGGGCGGAACTTTACTGCACCTAATTGGGGGGGACTGTACTGCACCTAATGTGGGGGGAACTATACAGCCAACCTAATGTGGGGGAACTATACAGCCAACCTAATATGGGGAAACTATACAGCCAACCTAATATGGGGGAACTGTACTGCACCTAATGTGGGGGGGAACTGTACTGCACCTAATGTGCAACTGGTGTTTAACCCCTTGAGGACAAAGCCCATTTTGACCCTAAGGACAAGAGCATTTAAAAAAAAAATCTGAGCACTATCACTTTATGCATTAATAACTCTGGGATGCTTTTACTTATAAATTTGATTCAGAGATCGTTTTTTTTGTGACATATTCTACTTTATGTCAGTGGTAAATTTTCGTCGATGCTGGCATCATTTCTTGGTGAAAAATTCAAAAATTTCAGGAAAATTTTTTCTAACTTTGAAGCTCTCTGCTTGTAAGGAAAATTGATATGTTAAATAAATTACATATTGATTCACATATACAATATGTCTACTTTATGTTGGCATCATAAAATATTAGGTTGTTAAGATTTGAAGTGAATTTGAGGGTCTTTATGATCGAAATAACCTATAATGGAACCCATTATTAAAACTGCACCCCTCAAAGTATTCAAAATGACATTCAGAAAGTTTGTTAACCCTTTAGATGTTTCACAGGAATAGCAGCAAAGTGGAGAAGAAAAATCCAAGTCTCCATTTTGTACACTAACATGTTATTGCAGCCCCATTTTTTTTTTCATTTTTACAAGGGGTAAAAGGCCCCCCAAAACTTGTAATTCAAGTTCTCTTGAGTAGGAAATACCTCATATGTGGATGTAACGTATTCTGTGGGTGCACTAGAGGGCTCAGAAGGGAAACAGTAAAAAAAAAGACCCACATGGCATATTATTTTGGAAGCTACACCCCTCAAGGAACGTAACAAGGGGGAAAGTGAGCTTTAATACCCCACAGGTGATTGACTAACTTTCGTAAAATTGGGACATAAAAATAAAAAGTTTGATTTTTTTTTAAATAAAATACTGGTGTTACCCCAAAGGGGTAATAGGAGAAAAAGCCCCCAAAAATTTGTAACACCATGGGGAAATACCTCATATGTGCTCTGCAGGCGTACTTCAATGCTCAGATAAGAAGGAGCTCCATTAAGCTATTGGAGAGAAAATTTGGTTGGAATAGAAGTTGGAAGCCATGTGCGTTTACAAAGCCCCCGTGCTGCCATAACAGTGGACCCCCCCACATGTGACCCCATTTTGGAAACTACACCCTTCACAGAATGTAATAAGGGGTTCAGTGAGCATTTACACCCCATTGGCATTTGAAAGATCTTTGGAACAGTGGGCTGTGCAAATGAAAAATTTTGATTTTTCATTTTTACGGACAACTGTTCCAAAAAATCTGTCAGACACTTGTGGGGTATAAATGCTCACTGAACCCCTTGTTACATTCTGTGAGGGGTATAGTTTCCAAAATGGGGTCGTAAGTGGGGGGGGGGTCCACTGTTCTGGCACCATGTGGGCTTTGTAAACCCACATGGCCTTCAATTCCAGCCAAATTCTCTCTCCAAAAGCCCAATGGCGCTCCTAATGTGGGAGGAACTGTCCCTAATGTGGGGGAACTGTACCTAATGTGGGGGAACTGTACTGCCAGCTAGGTGCGTACCTAGAGCATTTGGCACCCGGGGCGGACCCTTTGTTTGGCACCCCCCCCCCCCCCCCTTATATACAAATAAATTTTAGCCCCAAAAAACACACTAGGGCTAATTTTCAGGGTAGGGCTTATTTATTTATGGTAAGGTATGCACATTGAACAACATGGCGGTTCCACGGTATTTACCCCCCCCCCCCCCCCCATTATCATCATGTGATATGCGCGAGCTGCGCATATCACATGATGATAATGAGGGGGGGTGTAAATGCCCCCCAACGTCCCTAACCCACCCCACCCCTGCCGGTTTATCAGCCCAGCGCTGCACCCCACAATCCCCACATCAGGGTACTGATCATTTGTCACCCGCGAGTGCAGCTTCTCTCCCCCCCTGCCAAATAATTACCAGCCGCTGCGCTGTATCTATTCCTGTGCCCGGGCTGCAAATATTAAAAAGCAATCTTTAACTTACCTTCGTCCTCCGTTCCCCCGTTGCTAAGGCACCGGCCTCATGGTCCCTCCGCTGTTCTTGCTGCTTCCTGGTGTTGTGACGTCTCAGAGCCTTCAGCCTATCACCGGCCGCAGCGATGTCCCGCCGACTGTCATGTAAGAAGCCGGCTGGCGAGCAAGAACAGCGGAGGACAGCGAGGCCGGTTCCTTAGCAACGGGGGAACAGAGGACGAAGGTAAGTTAAAGATTGCTTTTTAATATTTGCAGCCCGGGCATTGTCTAGGTCAGTAGTCTTCAACCTGCGGACCTCCAGATGTTGCAAACATTTGCAACATCTGGAGGTCTGCAGGTTGGAGACCACTGGTCTAGCTCTTATTATCGGGGTAGGGCTTATATTGCAGCTCACCCCGATAATCCGGCTAGGGCCTATTTTTGGGATAGGTACTATTTTCGGGGAAACACGGTAAGTGATTGCAGTTACATTTTGGGACTCTCTCCTTTTCTTCTCCGTCTGGATCAGACCGCCATGTGGATCTCTTAACATTTGCAGGAAAAACATGTCAGACTCTGCATTTTTCCAGTGGCCTCCCCTCCTCTACACAATCTTTCCATATATGGGCCCACAAACTGTAATAATGCCCTCCTTGGTGTCCTGCACAGTAAACGGGCAGGTAGGTAGGTACCCAGGTAAATGGGTAACTAGGTAGGTAGATCAGGAAGCCAGATATGTAGGTAGGTGACAAGTTAGGTAGGTAGGGGGCTAGCTAGGTAGTTAGGGAGCCATGTATGAAGGCCAGGTATGTACATAGTTAGGTAGCTGGGTATGTAGGTAAGTAGTTAGGCATCCAGGTATAAAGTTAGGTAGCCCCCCCTTCCCTGTAGGTATAGGCAGCAGAGTCCCCCCACCCCCTTTCCCCGTAGGTATAGGCAGAGTTAAAAAAAAAAAAAAACTCCCCCCGTTTCCCATAGGTATAGGTAGAGTTAAACCCCTTTTTCCCATAGGTATAGGCAGATTCCCCCCCCCCTTCCCAATTGGTATAGGCAGAGTTACCCCCCTCTTCCCCATTGGTATAGGCAGAGTTACCCCCTCTTCCCCATTGGTATAGGCAGTTACCCCCCCCCCCTTCCTCCCCTTTCCCCATAGGTATAGGCAGAGTTACCTCCCCCCCCCCTCTTTCCCATAGGTATAAGCAGTTACACCCCCCTCTTTCCCATAGGTATATGCAGTTACATCCCCCCTTTCCCATAGGTATATGCAGTTACACCCCCCCCCTTTCCCATAGGTATATGCAGTTACATCCCCCCTCTTTCCCATTGGTATATGCAGTTACATCCCTCCTCTTTCCCATAGGTATATGCAGGTACATCGCCCCCTTTCCCATAGCTATATGCAGTTACACCTCCCCTCTTTCCCTCAGGTATATGCAGTTACACCTCCCCTCTTTCCCGTAGGTATATGCAGCTACACCCCCCCTCTTTCCCATATGTATATGCAGCTACACCCCCCCCCCCCTCTTCCCCATAGGTATATGCAGTTACACCCCCTCCTTTCCCATATGTATTTGCAGCTACACCCCTCCCCTCTTCCCCATAGGTATATGCAGTTACACCCCCTCCTTTCCCATATGTATTTGCAGCTACACCCCTCCCCCTCTTCCCCATAGGTATATGTAGAGTAACCCCCACCCCCTTCCCCATAGGTATATGTAGCGTAACCCCTCCCTCCCTTTCCCTATAGGTATATGTAGAGTAACCCCCCCCTTCCCCATAGGTATATGTAGAGTAACCCCCTCCCCTATAGGTATATGTAGAGTAACCCCCCCTCCCCCATAGGTATATGTAGAGTAACCCCCCCCTCCCCCATAGGTATATGTAGAGTAACCCCCCCCTCCCCCATAGGTATATGTAGAGTAACCCCCCCCTCCCCCATAGGTATATGTAGAGTAACCCCCCCCTCCCCTATAGGTATGTGTAGAGTAACCCCACCCCCTCCCCTTCCCCATTGGTATATGTAGAGTAACCCCCCCTCCCCTTCCCCATAGGTATATGTAGAGTAAACCCCCCCTCCCCTTCCCCATAGGTATATGTAGAGTAACCCCCCACCTCCCCTTCCCCATAGGTATATGTAGAGTAACCCCCCCTCCTCCCCTTCCCCATAGGTATATGTAGAGTAACCCCCCCTCCCCTTCCCCATAGGTATATGTAGAGTAACCCCCCTTCCCCATAGGTATATGCAGAGTAACCCCCCCCCTCCCCTTCCCCATAGGTATATGTAGAGAGTAACCCCCCCCTATAGGTACATGTAGAGTAACCCCCCCTCCCCTTCCCCATAGGTATATATGTAGAGTAACCCCCCTCCCCTTAGGTATATGTAGAGTAACCCCTCCCCTTCCCCATAGGTATATGTAGAGTAACCCCCCTCCCCCATAGGTATATGTAGAGTACCCCCCCCCCCCCATAGGTATATGTAGAGTAACCCCCCTCCTCCTCTATAGGTATATATGTAGAGTAACCCCCCTCCCCCACAGGTATATGTAGAGTAACCCCCCTCCTCCCCTATAGGTATATATGTAGAGTAACCCCCCCCCCTCCCCCATAGGTATATGTAGAGTAACACCCCCTCCTCCCCTATAGGTATATATGTAGAGTAACCCCCCCTCCTCCCCTATAGGTATATGTAGAGTAACCCCCCCCCCCTCCCCCATAAGTATATGTAGAGTAACACCCCCTCCTCCCCTCTAGGTATATATGTAGAGTAACCCCCCCCCCCCCCCTTTCCCATAGGTGTATGCAGAGTTGAAAAAAAAAATAAAAAAAGGATGCTCACCTGATATCCCACGCAGTGATCTCCTCATCTGCAGGGCCCGCGTCTTCTCCCCTCCACAGGACAGGCGCCGATGAGTGACGTCACCGGTGCCTGTACTGCGTGCTGCGTGGGGGTGGAGCCACGTCTCCTCTGTGTAACTGCAGATGCGGCTCACACAGAGGGGACGCCTTCTCCTGTATGTGCGTGTATGAGGAGAATGTAGTGCTGTCTGCTGGGGATCTGGGACGAGTGTTCCGGATCCTCAGTAGTGGTGGCGGCGGGTCAGTCCACCCCTGGCACCCCCCTTGTGAGCGGCACCCGGGGCGGGCTGGGTGGGCTGCCCCCCCCGGTGGGCTGCCCCCCCCTTAGTACGCCACTGCTGCCAACCTAATGTGGGGGGATTTTTGTTTTGATGGGACTTTTCAATTGCTATTTAGATATTTTTTTTATGGTATTTGAAGTGACCAAAAATTAGCAAATCTGGTTAGTGCACTATTACGACTTTTGGGCCCCTCTTTTGATTTTGCCTAGGGCCACGCTAAACCTAATACCGGCCCTGAATACATGTAAACTTGACACTTAGCAGACCAGACATAGATAGCGGAAATTAATTGCTTGAAGTATCTTGACCACTGCTGATCCTGTAGCAAGAGATCAAGACATACCACACATAAAGCAGACAAATGTAAATGAAAACATACAAACAATGCACAGAAAAATGCTGATACATTACAATTAGTGACTAGCAGATAACACACAGTCTACTGATACATCGCAATTAATGACAAACATATAATACACAGTATACTGATACATAGCAATTAATGACAAACATATAATACACAGTATACTGATACATTGCAATTAGTGACTAACGAATAACACAGAGAGAAAAAGCAACAACACAGATATGCGCAAGGAAAAAAAGAAGAATATGGTGAATATATAAAAAAAAATGGGAACACACCATACTGTGAACAGATTTTATTTTAAATTTACCTCCAGATTATAGTGGATTAATATATGATGTCGGAGGAGGAATCACAGTGTAGTAGAAACCACCATATAGACCAGATAGATAATACTTCCCTATAATATAAAATGGATGCCACGACACATTACCAAAATAGATCCACAATGATACCATAGATATCTACAGGTACTGGTGATACAAATTACACCTATACCTCAAAGCATAAGGGTTCCAAATATACCGATATTTTCCCAAGGGACCGGATAAGTGCCACCTATAGATGAATTAAAATGTGACAATTACTTACATAGAAATATTACTCAATAATCCCCAATAGCCACCATCACCAAAGATAAATTACCTACTGTCAAAATTATCTGTATCTGACCAGTTCACATATCGTCCACATAGCCATGTTGAAATATACCCCACTGTCAATACAGCTCCATAAGGCTGATCTGAAATCAAACATACGGCAACAATGTCCCAAAAGTCTAGCACATATATACCAAACCAGATATTCAAAGTCCTTACCCACAGTCCTGTATATAGATGGATGAAGTACACTGCCACTGCCAATCCAAGCTGCGGGTAACACTACACTCCACTACTCTCCTTTATATACCCCTCATATTAGTGCGCGCAGCTCATCATATGATCGCTGCACTGTACCTCGCAACTCACTGAAAAATGTCTCAGGTGATCATCATGAGGGGCATTTACTAAGGGGTTTAGTCATTTTTTTCTGACTATTTTTGGCGCAAAATTGTCGCAATTGCGCCTACCCTATAAATTGTGCGACTTTCCCTAGCAAGAGCTAGAAAGTCCAAAAAAAATTTCCCGCTTAATTTACGCAAGTTTTCAGTTTTGACTTGCAGTGGTCAGGAATTTATTAACTGAGACAGTCGCAGTTGCGCAATAAACTGTCACAACGGCCATAAAAATTGACTAAATTTACTCCAGCTCCAACATGGAGCAGGAAAAGCTACTGCCGCCCGGGCTTGGACATACTTTCTCCCCGCTACCCTCACTGCGCTACCGGGACACTACAGTGATTTACACCCCACCCCTCTCACCTGCCAGCGCCACACAACTCCCATCTGTCTGCTGTTGCAAGACTACAAGTCCCAGCATGGCCTTACAGTGAGGACACGCTGGGAGTTGTAGTCTTGTAGCAGCGGGAGCTGAGCGGCGCGGGTGGGAGACAAGGGGGGGGGGGGGTAGCGGGGAGACCGTATGAGGAGCCCGGGCGGCTGCACTGTAATGTCAGCCCGGGCTCCTGCCCATAGGCTTTGGCTGTCAGGGCATGCTGGGTGTTGTAGGTTTTGCAACAGCTGGAGGGCCACAGTTTGCAGACCACTGGTGTGTGGTCTGTAAACTGTAGTCCTCCAGCTGTTGCAAAACTAAACAGCTAAAGGGGACCGGCGAAGAAGTTCACTTACCCTTCCGAGGGTTCACTTACCCTGACGGAGATCGTCGCGCGGCAGTGTCGTGCAGCGCTGGATCCTACGGAAGCCCGTAAGTTGCGCAAGCTTCCCAACCAGGGTGCCTCCAAATGTTGCAAGACTACAACTCCCAGCATGCCTGGACACCCTTTGGCTGTCCGGGCATGCTGGGAGTTGTAGTTTTGCCACAGTTGGAGGCACCCTTGTTGGGAAACACTGGCCTAAAACAGTGTTTCCCAACCAGGGTGCCTCCAGATGTTGCAAGACTACAACTCCCAGCATGCTTGGACAGCCATTGGCTGTCCAGGCATGCTGGGAGTTGTAGTTTTGCAACAGCTGGAGGGCCACAGTTTGCAGACCACTGGTTTGTGGTCTGTAAACTGTAGTCCTCCAGCTGTTGCAAAACTAAACAGCTGAAGGGGACCGGCGAAGAAGTTCACTTACCCTTCCGAGGCTCCAGCGACGATCGCTGTCGGAGATCGTCGCGCGGCAGTGTCGTGCAGCGCTGGATCCGACGGAAGCCGGTAAGTTGCGCAAGCTTCCCAACCAGGGTGCCTCCAGTTTTTGCAAGACTACAACTCCCAGCATGCCTGGACAGCCTTTGGCTGTCCGGGCATGCTGGGAGTTGTAGTTTAGCAACAGCTGGAGGCACCCTGGTTGGGAAACACTGGCCTAAAACAGTTGGGAAACACTGGCCTAAAACAGTGTTTCCCAACCAGGGTGCCTCCAGATGTTGCAAGACTACAACTCCCAGCATGCCTGGACAGCCAAAGGCTGTCTAGGCATGCTGGGAGTTGTAGTCTTGCAACATCTGGAGGCACCCTGGTTGGGAAACACTGTTTTAGGCCAGTGTTTCCCAACCAGGGTGCCTCCAGATGTTGCAAGACTACAACTCCCAGCATGCCTGGACAGCCTTTGACTGTCCAGGCATGCTGGGGCTTGTAGTTTTGCAACATCTGGAGGCACCCTGGTTGGGAAACACTGTTTTAGGCCAGTGTTTCCCAGCCAGGTTGCCTCCAGATGTTGCAAAACTACAACTCCCAGCATGCCTAGACAGCCTTTGACTGTCCAGGCATGCTGGGACTTGTAGTTTTGCAACATCTGGAGGCACCCTGGTTGGGAAACACTGTTTTAGGCCAGTGTTTCCCAGCCAGGTTGCCTCCAGATGTTGCAAAACTACAACTCCCAGCATGCCTAGACAGCCTTTGACTGTCCAGGCATGCTGGGGCTTGTAGTTTTGCAACATCTGGAGGCACCCTGGTTGGGAAACACTGGCCTAAAACAGTGTTTCCCAACCAGGGTGCCTCCAGATGTTGCAAAACTACAAGTCCCAGGTTGGGAAACACTGTGCCCGGCCTCCGCCCCACCTTACTGTAAGGGCATGCTGGGAGTTGTAGTCCTGCAGCTGGGGGCAGGGGACAAGCTTGTCACTTGCCCACACATTTCCTGCACCACACAACTACAACTCCCAGCATGTCCTTACTGTAAGGGCATGCTGGCAGTTGTAGTCGTGCGGGGCGGGAGATGTGTGAGCAGGTGATAATAAATGTAATAACCCATTTTTTTTGTTTTCTTCTCATTTCAGATCCGTGTATCCTGTGGACTCCTTCGGATTCGGTGGACTACTTCGATGACCAGCGTTTTTCCTTGTTTGATTTTAATAAAATGGTTAACGAGGGCTTGTGGGGGAGTGTTTTTTGTAATAAAAATTTTTTAAAACCTGTTGTGTTTTTTTCTTACTTTACTAGACAGGCTTAGTAGTGGAAGCTGTCTTATAGACAGAGTCCATTACTAACCTGGGCTTAGCGTTAGCCACAAAAACAGCTAGCGCTAACCCCCTATTATTACCCCGGTACCCAACGCCACAGGGGTGCCGGGAAGAGCCGGTACCAACAGGCCTGGAGCGTCAAAAATGGCGCTCCTGGGGCTAGGCGGTAACAGGCTGGCGTTATTTAGGCTGGGGAGGGCCAGTAACAATGGTCCTCGCCCACCCTGGGAACGTCAGGCTGTTACTGTTTGGTTGGTATTTGGCTGAGAATGAAAATAGGGGGGACCCTATGCGTTTTTTTTTTTTTAAATAAATAATTAAATATATTAAAAAAACGCATAGGGTCCCCCTATTTTTATTCTCAACCAAATACCAACCAAACAGTAACAGCCTGACGTTACCAGGGTGGGCGAGGACCATTGTTACTGGCCCTCCCCAACCTAAATAACGCCAGCCTGTTACTGCCTATGCCCAGGAGCGCCATTTTTGACGCTCCGGGCCTGTTGGTACCGGCTCTTCCCGGCACCCCTGTGGTGTTGGGTACCGGGGTAATAATTGGGGGTTAGCGCTAGCTGTTTTTGTGGTTAACGCTAAGCCCGGCTTAGTAATGGACTCAGTCTATAAGACAGCTTCCACTACTAAGCCTGTCTAGTAAAGTAAAATAAAAATAAAACACAACAGGTTTAAAAAAAAATTTATTACAAAAAACACTCTTTTTTATTTTTAAAACCACAAGCCCTCGTTAACCATTTTATTAACATCAAGCAAAGAAAAACGCTGGTCATCGAAGTAGTCCACCGAATCCGAAGGAGTCCACAGGATACACAGATCTGTAGAAGAAGTAACCAAAAAAAAAAAAAAAGTGTAAGTACATTTAGGGAGAAAAAAACTGTGTTAAAAAAATGTAATAAACACACACACACACACTAAACGCCGTTTACCACTTCTGAGCCATGACTACAATTTACAGTGATCCCTCAACTTACAATGGCTTCAACATACAATAGTTTCAACATACAATGGTCTTTTCTGGACCATCGTAAGTTGAAACCAGACTCAACATACAATGCTACAGACAGTCCAGATCTGTAAAACGTGTCAATGGCTGGAAGAACCAACCAATCAAAATGGGCATTCACTGGTAAAACCCCTGTATTACTGAAGTGTATGCACTGACTGGTGTCTGGTATTACATGTTCTGTACACTTTACCTGTATCAGGGTTAGCTGCTCTTTTGGACACCAGGTGAGGGCGACTCCATTACTTGTTTGGGACATTGCCTGTACTGTACAGGACCCCTGAAGAAGCTCCTGTCCTCTACATAGACCAGTGTTTCCCAAGCAGGGTGGCCCCATCTTTTGCAAAACTACAACTCCCAGCATGCCCGGACAGCCTTTGGCTGTCCAGGCATGCTGGGAGTTATAGTTTTGCAACAGCTGGAGGCTCCCTGCTTGGGAAACACTGACATAGACAGTAATTTACAGCTCCCAGCAGATCTTTCTTACTTTTATATGTAAGGATTTGCTTTATCTATATCAGTTATCTACTTATTTTTCTTTGTCACTTTTTCCTATTTTGGATGACATTTTGGTGCCTTTAGAACCTATTACCACGTTTCCATAGAGTTATGGTCTCAACATACAATGGTTTCAACTTACAATGGTTTTCCTGGAACCAATTAATATTGTAACTTGAGGGACCACTGTAGTTATTGAATTATTTAGATGTGGTGAAAAAGCTAAAAAAAAAAACTCAAAAACAAAAGATCCAGAAGGAAACCTAGCAGTCAAACCTATTCAGACAGCAGGAAAAAGGAACGGACTATTTTTTCTACTACATGAAGTAAATTTCCCACTTTTGCCTATGTGTGCCAAATTTATTAATGCCGTGCAACAATTTAGTAAATTTGTCGCACATAGTCAAAAATGAAGTAGAAAAAAACAGGGTAAAAACCAGACTACATAGTAAAAGATTATTAAATGCCCCTCCATGTGATTGCTTGATTGCGAATATCACATGATGGATCGACACTGACAGCACTGAATGCACCGACACAGCCAGGTTAGCTGCCCTTACATGACATCATTTCCGGTCTGCCGGAGCTCCTTACTTTTGCGTCCAGTTATCATGATAACCGAATACAGCCCCGTAGTCTATAGACTGGATATTGATAGCAAATGCAGTCTAAGGAGGGATAGTGAAATTATAGTAACACATATTATACAGAAGGTGATCACCAGGAGAACAAACACATCAGAAAAATAATAATAAGCAGAAGAATTACATACAAGCTAATAAAAGGAAAAAAAATAAATCAGATGACATAATACTTATTGCTCATTAGAGCCAAATTTCTAGCATATATATCATATAGGGGTCATAAATCAATATAACATCAAGCACTGTGATCATAAACGATCACGGTGAGTGATGTAATTAGTGGGTAATTTTAAAAAACACCTACAGTTTGTCAAAATTCAAGAGCAGGACAAAGTAAAAAGTAAAATGTAAAAACAGGGAACAGCACTACACAACACAGCTACCGTATTTTTCTCCCTATAGACGCACCCAATTTATAGGTGCAAAATCTAAAAAAATAAAGATTTTGAACCCAATAGTGGTCCTCAACCTGCAGACCTCCAGATGTTGCAAAACTACAACTCCCAGCATGCCCGGACAGCCGTTGGCTGTCTGGGCATGCTGGGAGTTGTAGCTTTGCAACATCTGGAGGTCCGCAGATTGAAGACCACTGAATAGGAGGTAATACTCACGTGTCCCCGCCGCTCCGGACCCGTCACCGCGGCCCTGGATGTCGCTCCATCACTGTCGCCGTGTCCCCGTCGCTCTGGAACGTCTCTGCTGCCGGCCGGGTATCCTCGCTCTCCGTCGCCACCATCACGTCGTTACGCACGCCGACGCACGTACGCGACGACGTGATGACGAGGAAGGAGAGCGCCGGCCATACAGGGGATCCCTGAACGGAGAAGACACCGAGGAGGCAGGTAAGGTCCCTCCCGGTGTCCTGTAAGCACTAACCCGGCTATTCAGTCGGGCTGTTCGGGACCGCCGCGGTGAAATTGCGGCGGTCCCGAACAGCCCGACTGAACAGCCGGGTTAGTGTCACTTTCCCTTTAGACGCAGCGGTCAGCTTTGATTGCCGCATCTGAAGGGTTAATACAGGGCATCACCACGATCGGTGATATCCTGTATTAGCCGCGGGTCCCAGCCGTTGATGGCCGCAGGGACCGCCGCGATAGGGGTGTATTCGCCGTATAAGATGCACCAACTTTTTCCACCTAGTGGGGAATAAAAAGTGCGTCTTATACGTTGAAAAATACGGTATATGTAAGGCGTTCACTTAAACCCAGGAGGGCTATAGAACGCATTCTAAAAATCCATTCTGACTCCATTTGGAGGATAAGTCTGTCCCAAGCACCACCCCCTTAGGATATTTCCAAATTACTTCTATCACACAAAAAGATATACAACTTGTGTCTCCCTTCTATTCTGTGTATCACATATATGTTCACAAGTTCGTTTCTTAAAGGCCCTCTTCGTCTTACCTATATATTGTAGAGGGCAGTGACAGGTACCTAAATACACAACATCCTCTGTATCACAGTTGGCAAAGTCACGGCCCCTATATTCTCTCCCAGTTACCACACTACAAAACATCTTACTCTGTTGGACATTACTGCAGGCCCTACATCTACCACACCGAAAGGTGCTCACAGGTTTCCTCTCTAACCAGGTCCCCTCTCTCTTTGTTCCCTGAAAGTCCCTAATCGACCTCCCCCTTCTGAATGTTATTCCTGGGTATGGAGGGATAAGGTCCATAAGGTCCTGATCATTACATAAAATGGGCCAATGCCTCCTAAGAACATTTTTGACCCTCTCAGCTTGATTATCATAAGTCCCTATCAATCTAACTACATCATCCTCTTTTTAAATAAGAATAAATCCCTTGATCAACATTCTGTTCCTAAAAATATATTATCCATTACCTTGTTTGGCTTTATAGACTTGCAGAGAACCTACGGTCTCAGATACAGTTGCAGATACTGTGGTTCAAAGTGATGTTAAAGTGATTGGGGCCATGCCAATGTGTCTGCCGTTGTGGTTGACCTACAGCAGGAGAACGTGAGCCTATGGGCCAAACTAGACGACTTGGAGAATTGCTCCAGGCGAAATAACTTACGCATAGTGGAACTTTCGGAACAGGTGAAGGCGATTCATCTCCAGCGTATTTGTGGGATGGAGCTGTCCGATGCATTAGGCCTGGACCACTATTTCAAGGTGGAGAGAGCACATAAATTGGGACCAGAACCTGGTACCCAAGATAACAATGTGAGAGCCTCTCAATCATCACAACAATACCGACCCCGCAAGGTAATTTTCAAGCTGCTAGACTACAATGACCGCCAAGCCTTACTGCGGGCTTTTCAGAGGAGCAAAGCCCCTCTTGTGCTTCGGGACTGCTAGGTCTTGCTGCCAGGTCAGTTTTCCTGTCCCTGCAGTTGCCTGGGGATTGCTCCTGTTATGCTTAACCCCTTAAGGACCCAGCCAATTTTCACTGTAGGACCCGGCCATTTTCTGAACATCTGACCCCTTTCAGTTTAAGCATTAATAGCTCTGGGATGCTTTTACCTTTCATTCTGATTCCGAGATTGTTTTTTCATGACATATTGTACTTTATGTTAGTGGTAAAATTTTTTCGATACTTGCATCGTTTCTTGGTGAAAAATTCCAAAATTTTATGAAAAAATTGAAAATTTAGCATTTTTTTTTACTTTGAAGCTCTCTGCTTATAAGGAAAATGAATATTCCAAATAAATGATATATTGATTCACATATACAACATGTCTACTTTATAATTGCATCATAAAGTTGACATGTTTTTACTTTTGGAAGACATCAGAGGGCTTCAAAGTACAGTAACCCCCCGACATGCGATGGCCCCGACATATGATAAAATCGACATACGATGGCCTCTCAGAGGCCATCGCATGTCGATGTCAGCATCGACATACGATGCTTTTATATGTCGGGGCCATCGCATTAACTGCTATCCGACAGCGCAAAATGCTTAAGTTGCTGTCGGATAGCAGTTTAAGCGTCCCAGACAGGTTCGCTAACCTATTCCCGCTGCTCCAGGTCCACTTCGCGATCCTCCGGTGTCTTCTGTATCTTCTCCAGGGTCCGGGCCTCGCTTTCCGGTGTCGTTATTACATCACTACGCACGCCGTGCATGCGCAGCAGTGTAATAACGTCACCAGAAACCAAGGCCCGGACCCTGCAGAAGATGCGGAAGAAGCCGGAGGGTCGCGAAGAAGACACTGGAGCAGCGGGACAGCAGCGGGAACCGCTGGGACAGGTGAGTACAGCTTCCTATACTTTACATTCGACAAACGATGGGTCGTTTGGAACGAATTACCATCGTATGTTGAGGGACCACTGTATAGCAGCAATTTTTCAGGGACCAGTTCTGTTTTGAAGTGGATTTGAAGGGCCTTTATATTAGAATTGCCCCACAAATGACCCCATTATAAAAACTGCACCCCTTAAAGTATTCAAAATGACATTCAAAAGATTTGTTAACCCTTTAGGTGTTTCACAGGAATAGCAGCAAATTGAAGGAGAAAATTCAAAATCTTCTTTTTTTACACTCGCATGTTCTTGTAGACCCATTTTTTGAATTTTTACAAGGGGTAAAAGGAGAGAAATCTTCCTAAAATGTGTAACCCAATTTCTCTCGAGTAAGGAAATACCTCATATGTGTATGTCAAGTGTTCGGCGGGTGCACTAGAGGGCTCAGAAGGGAAGGAGCGACAGAGGGATTTTGGAGAGTGAGTTTTTCTGAAATGGTTTTGGGGGCATGTTGCATTTAGGAAGCCCCTATGGTGTCAGGACAGCAAAAAAAAAAACACATGGCTTACTGTTTTGTAAATGACACCCCTCAAGGAACGTAACAAGGGGTCCAGTGAGCCTTAACACCCCACAGGGGTTTCACGACTTTTTGTTAAAGTTGGACGTGTAAATGATTTTCTTTTTTTTTTCACTAAAATTCCAGTTTTCCCCCAAATTTTAAATTTTTACAAGGATTAATAGGAGAAAATGCCCCCCAAAATTTGTAACCCCATCTCTTCTGAGTATGGAAACACCACATATGTGGAGGTCAAGTGCACTGCGGGCGCACTACAATGCTCAGAAGAGAAGGAGTCATATTTGTCTTTTGCAAATCAAATTTTGCTGAAATGGTTTTGGGGGGGCATGTCCCATTTAGGAAGCCCCTATGGTGCCAGGACAGCAAAAAAAAACACATGGCATACAATTTTGGAAACTACACCCCTCAAGGAACGTAACAAGGGGTACAGTGAGCCTTAACACCCCACAGGTGTTTCACAACTTTTCGTTAAATTTGGATGTATAAATTTTTTTTTCACTAAAATGCTAGTTTTCCCCCATATTTTACATTTTTACAAGGGGTAATAGAAGAAAATGCCCCCCAAAATGTGTAACCCCATCTCTTCTGAGTATGGAAACACCACATATGTGGATGTCAAGTGCTCTGTTGGCGCACTACAATGCTCAGAAGAGAAGGAGTCATATTTGGCTTTTGCAAATCTAATTTTGCTGAAATGGTTTTGGGGGGGCATGTCCCATTTAGGAAGCCCCTATGGTGCCAGGACAGCAAAAAAAAAAAAACACATGGCATACTATTTTGGAAACTACACCCCTCAAGGAACGTAATAAGGGGTACAGTGAACCTTAACACCCCAGAGGTGTTTGACGACTTTGGATGTGTAAATGAATTTGTTTTTTACTAAAATGCTGTTTTTCCTAAAATTTTACATTTTTACAAGGTGTAATAGGAGAAAATGTCCCCCAAAATGTGTAACCCCATCTCTTCTGAGTATGGAAGTACCCCATGTGTGGATGTCAAGGGCTCTGCTGGCGCACTACAATGCTCAAAAGAGAAGGAGTCACATTTTGCTGAAATGGGGGGGCATGTCACATTTAGTGCCAGAACAGCAACAAAAAAAATTATCCATTTCTTTGGAGTAAGGACATACCTCATATCTGGGCGTAGATCGGCTCTGCTCACTAGTCACGGAGGAACAGGAGGGCAGTCAGGGGCCTGAAGCTTCTAGACAGCTGCCTACGGAGCCAGAACAGTGGGACCCCCCCTCAAGGGGCATTATATGGGGTACACTAATAACTAACAAGAAGTACAGTGGGACATAAAATTATAAAACAGGTTATGTTCCCAGAATGATGACCCAGAGCATAGCCAAAACAAAAAAAAATATGCCCACCCCAAACCCTATGCTCTGAATCATCATTCTGGGAATGTGATGTGTGTGGCCGTCCCTAACCTGTTGCCTCAAATGCGCACCTGCTCAGGTGGAGAGAGAGTGCTGCGCATTTGAGGCAACATAAAAAGTCCCCGATGATAGTGACTCAGTGACCCATGACCCATTTTTGGAAAAAATACCCCCAGAGGTCTTATCAGTTTTTTTTTTTTTTGTTTTTTTTTTTTTTTTATGAAATAGTTTTTTTGGGCAATTTAGTGGTTTTATGGGGTTAAAATTTGGGATGTACTCTGGACTTGGTACATTGGGGTCAAATTATGGAAAATGTAAATGAAGAGGGAAAATTTGAAGCAGTCCTTTATGCAGAGGCCCGGATGATCGGGGCAAGTGTCACACTGAGTGGTGGTTTCCTTCCGTATCCCCCTCCTGTTACAAACTCTGCATTTTTTCTGGGATCATCCCTTCTTTCCAGTGTGGGGGACCTCACCTGGAAAGTGTTGGCCTGGGACGATCCTGGCACCTATAACTCCAGTTTCTTGGGAAGTCCAGCCTGCTCTTTCCCGGTCAGCAAAGATCAGGACCTTTAGGACTTCCTCTTGGAACTGGAGGTATGTCCCTGTGTTGCCAGCGTTCCGATACAGTACAAAAGAGTTGTACATGGCAACCTGTACCATGTAGACCGCAACTTTTTTGTACCGTACACGTGTTTTCCGCATGGCCATGTATGGCTTGAGGACTTGATCTGAGAGATCAACTCCCCCTATATAATGATTGTAGTCCAGAATACAATCAGGCTTGAGGACCGTTGTTGTGGTACCTCGCACAGGGACAGGTGAGCTGCCGTTACCATGAATAGTGGTAGGCATAAGGACATCCCTCTTATCCTTATACTTGACCAGCAACAGGTTTTCATAGGTAAGGGCACGGGACTCACCCTTGGGAATAGGTGTCTGGATCAAATTTAGAGGGAGGCCTCTCTGTTTTCTCCGCACGGTCCCACAAGCGGACATGGATCTGGTGGCAAGGGATGTGAAGAAAGGGATGCTGGTATAAAAGTTGTACACGTACACGTGGTAACCCTTATCCAGCAATGGGTACATAAGGTCCCAAACGATTTTCCCGCTAACACCCAGAGTGGGGGAACAATCTGGGTGTTCAATACGGGAATCTCGTCCCTCATACACTCTAAACTTGAGAGTGTACCCGGAGGTACTCTCACAAAGTTTATAGAGCTTCACGCCATACCACGCCCGCTTCGAGGGAATATACTGGCGGAAGATGAGTCTCCCCTTAAAACTGATAAGAGACTCATCAACCGAGAGCTCCCTAAGCGGTACGTAGACCTCCAAAAATTTGGCCCCAAAATGATCGATGACGGGCCTCACTCTGTAAAGCCGATCATGGGCGGGATCACCTCGGGGTGGACATGCCTCATTATCTGCATAATGAAGGCATTTCCAAATAGCCTCGAACCGCTTATGTGTCATGGCCATACTGTAAAGCGGGGTCTGGTAGAAGATGTCCCCACTCCAGTACTGCCTGACACTGGCCTTTTTGACCAGGCCCATATGCAGCAAGAGGCCCCAAAATGTCCTAATTTCTACTGCACTGACGGCGTACCATTCATTGGACCTGGCCAAAAAAGAATCTGGGTGGCGGGGCGATGAACTGCCTGGCGTACAGATTCGTCTGCTCCACCATTAGATTGACCAGGCCGTCACTGAAAAAATAACTGAAATAGTCAAATTCATTGAACCCAGCCGTGTCAATCCGGATTCCGGAGTCGCCAACAAACTCCGGAACCCGTGGCTGATAACCCTCTGGGGGTCTCCAGACAGGTTCACCGGAAGGGAGCTCCGGTAAATTCGCCTGGGGGGGTCGGACTCCTAGTACGAGCGGCATCACCACTCGCACTAGTGCCAGCCACTGGGGCACTTTCGAGGGGGGTGCGTGGCCTCGCCTGGTGGCGTCTCCGCCGCCTTCTGGGGAGCTCATCACTACTAGATGATGAGGAGGAAAAGGAAGAACACAGGAATGTTGGATCTTCCTCGTCCTCACTGGCAGATTCGGATTCGGAGGCAAGAAAAGCGTATGCCTCCACCGCCGAAAATGCCCGGCGAGCCAACGCCTTTTATCTACAGTGGAGGGGGGGGGGAGGTGGTGGTGGGAGGGGGTGTGGGGGGGGGCGGGGGAGTGTGTAGTGAGTGCTTGGTGTAACTATGTATAACGGTGTGTGATTAGTAATCACACACCGTTATGTGAGCAAAAAGAGAAAAACGCTGCGGCCACAAAAAAAAAGGGGGGGGGGGCAAATCGCAGCGCCCTGAACCCCTAGGGCCTGGGTCACACTAAAAAAAGATGAGGCGTACTCTTGAGCCCTATTAGGGGGTCAGGGGGGGATTTTTTATTTTTTTACTTTTTTTTTACTTTATTACATGGATTTCCCTACCTTTCCCTCTGGTTGATTCTGTCTCTGATCTAGGGAATCTTCGTGTCTCCTGAGGCGATCCGATGGGGGCAGAGGGGGGGTCCCTGGCTCCTCTTGCAGCTCTGACCACTGACTGAACCCAGCTAACGGTCAGCGCTGCAGAGGATGCTGTTTAACCCCTCCCCTTCCGGCTGCTATTGGCTGGATGATCGTCCAGCCAATAGCAGCTCTCCTGGGGGGGTGGCGAAATCGCCACCTCCCCATAGATACAGTAGGTGATAGAGGGTGTATTCTACACCCCTGATCACCTTGTATCTCCGGGTCATCGGGTCACACTTGACCCGTAAGACCCGGAATTGCGCAAATCGCAAGTGCGATTTCACTTGCGATTTGCGCCGACATGGGGGGGGGGGTCTGATGACCCCCCTCGGCATTTGCGCGGGGTACCTGCTGATTGATTTCATCAGTCACCCTAGTCCGATCCCTGCCCCGCGCACGGCAGGGACCGGAATTCCCACGGGTGTACCTGTACGCCCTGGGTCCTTAAGACCCAGGTACAGAAGGCGTATGCATACGCCCTAGGTCCTGTACGGGTTAATTTGGGGATTTTACATTGTCTTTTTGCTTTGCTGGGGGCAGTATTTTCTGTGTTGGTAGAAAAAAGAGAATTCCTTAACACAAGAGTGTTTGGTATACGTTCTTGTATTGCACTATTGTTTTTGTTCCTTCTTTGTTTTGTGCCCTCATGACCTTTGCGTAGTCCACAGCTTTTGCCAGCATTACTTAGTACTTTAGGTCCTTCATTCCTGGACAGAATAGTGTGAGTATTGTTTGTGTGTGTGAAGTTTTTTATTTTTGTTTGTTTTCCCCTCTCTCTGCAGCCATGCACTTGATCTCCTGGAAAAGACTTCCGTTCATCTAACAAGCGTATACAGATTCTCTGTCACTTAAAGAGGCTTCATCCAGATATCGTTATGCTCTAGGAAACTCACCTGGCCTCAGGGAACCTGGTCCGCATGTCTAAACTTTGGGCTTCATCGGTAATGGGGCCTCATGGGGGTAAGGTGGGCACCTTCATCCTTATTCTCAAAAAGTGTGGGGGTACAGTTGTTGCTAAAGAGGTTGATGAGCAGGGCCGTTGGGTGAGAGTGCACCTGCGTTTTAAGGGACATAATTATAGCCTTTATAGCTGCTAAACCCCTAATGGGGACAAAAAACAATATTTAATTTAGAGACAATGATTCTGGGGGACCCTATTTCCTGTAAAGTTGTGTGTGGAGACATGAATGTTGCAGCTGTCACTGTAGAAGACAGGAAGGGAGGGTCTGTGGACCGGTTGTTTGCCCGGCCTAGCGGCAAAGTATTTTCTGCATTCCTGGATCCATGGCGGTTGATGCACCCAGGCAGCAGAGATTTTAGTCACTATTCACATAGCCACTCCTCCTGGTCCCCCATAGACTACCTACTCACTTCCCCAGGCCTAATGGCCGCATGGCAGACTCTGGTGATCTACTTTGGTGATCTCCGATTCCTCTATTTCCGTCTCTGTGACGGACTGCTTCCCAAAAGGTTATGATTTTCATTGGTGCATACATGGCAAAAGAGGATAATTCTGTAGAGTCTCTGAAGAGTTGGTGGACGGAGTTCTCTTGTCATAATAGTACCTATATTTCCAATGCTCTTTTATACTGGGAGTCAGCAAAATCTGTGCTCCATGGTCGTCTAATTGCTTACATGTCCACGGTGAAAAAAAATCCCTCCACCATTTAAGAGGCTAGTAGGGCTTCACAATCTGCCTAGAATGCTTATGTATCCCATCCTTCAGCAGCAGCTTTCCAGGCGTGGATGGTGGTGAAAACTACTTTTGACCTCTGGTCAGAACGTAAATGTCTAGCTTCCTATTCTAGATTCTTAGCGGAGTTGTTCTGCTTTGGCAATAACAATTGACTCTTGGATAATTAACTCTTTATTTTGTACTTACTACCCGTCCCTGTACTCCCTCCTTCCTTGCGGACATGGCTTCGGATAAGATGTTTCTGGAATTGGTCTAGTTTCCCATGTTGTCCTCTGACCAAAGGGCTTTTCTAAATGCAGACTTTACTGAGGACAAAGTTTGCCAGACCGTTAAACGTCTTCATAACACAAAAGCACTGGGCCCTGATGGTTTTTCTGGTGAATTTTATAAGGTCCTGATCGATCAGTTGATGCCTCTATTAACATCTAACACTGCTGTTATTAAGCTTTTATTGAAGCCTGATAAGGACCTGTTCCTCCCGCAATCGTACTGTCCTTTATTCCCTAATCAATCAAGACCTCAAACTGATGTTTAACCCCTTGAGGACAAAGCCCATTTTGACCCTAAGGGCGAGACCATTTTTTGCAAATCTGACCACTATCACTTTATGCATTAATAACTCTGGGATGCTTTATACTTGCATCATTTCTTGGTGAAAAATTCAAAAATTTCATGAAAAATGTTTCTAACTTTGAATCTCTCTGCTTGTAAGGAAAATGGATATGTCAAATAAATTACATATGGATTCACATATACAATATGTCTACTTTATGTTGGCATCATAAGATATTAAAGGGCTTCAAAGTATAGCAGCAATTTTCCACGGAAATTTCAAAATCAGAATTTTTCAGGGACAAGTTAAGATTTGAAGTGAATTTTAGGGTCTCTATGATCGGAATAACCTATAATAGACCCCATTATGAAAACTGCACCCCTCAAAGTATTCAAAATGACATTCAGAAAGTTTGTTAACCCTTTAGATGTTTCACAGGAATAGCAACAATGTGGAGGAGAAAAATCCAAATCTCCATTTTGTACACTAACATGTTATTGCAGCCCCATTTTTTCTTCCATTTGTACAAGGGGTAAAAGGCCCCCAAAACTTGTAATTCAATTTCTCTCGAGTAGGAAATACCTCATATGTGAATGTAAAGTGCTCTGTGGGTGCACTAGAGGGGTCAGAAGAAAAACAGTAAAAAAAAAAAAAAAAAAAAAACGACACCCCTCAAGAAACGTAACAAGGGGGAAAGTGAGCCTTAATCCCTTAAGGACCCAGCCATTTTACACCTTAGGACCCGGCCATTTTTTGCACATCTGACCACTGTCACTTTAAACATTAACAACTCTGGAAGGCTTTTAGTTATCATTCTGATTCCGAGATTGTTTTTTCGTGACATATTCTACTTTAACTTAGTGGTAAAATTTTTTGGTAACTTGCATCCTTTCTTGGTGAAAAATCCCCAAATTTGATGAAAAATGTGAAAATTTTGCATTTTTCTAACTTTGAAGCTCTCTGCTTGTAAGGAAAATGGATATTCAAAATATTATTTTTTTTATTCACATATACAATATGTCTACTTTATATTTGCATCATAAAATTGACGAGTTTTTACTTTTGGAAGACACCAGAGGGCTTCAAAGTTCAGCAGCAATTTTCCAATTTTTCACAAAATTTCCAAAATCACAATTTTTCAGGGACCAGTTCAGGTTTGAAGTGAATTTGAAGGGTCTTCATCTTAGAAATACCCAACAAATGACCCCATTATAAAAACTGCACCCCCCAAAAGTATTCAAAATGACATTCAGTCAGCATTTTAACCCTTTAGGTGTTTCACAGGAATAGCAGCAAAGTGAAGGAGAAAATTCACAATCTTCATTTTTTACACTCGCATGTTCTTGTAGACCCAATTTTTTTATTTTTACAAGGGGTAAAAGAAAGAAATGTATACTTATATTTGTAGCCCAATTTCTCTCGAGTAAGCACATACATCATATATCTATGTAAAGTGTTCGGCGGGCGCAGTAGAGGGCTCAGAAGGGAAGGAGCGACAAGGGGATTTTGGAGCGTACGTTTTTCTGAAATGGTTTTTTTGGGGCATGTTGCATTTGGGAAGCCCCTATGGTGCAAGAACAGGAAAAAAAGCCCACATGGCATACCATTTTGGAAACTAGACCCCTTGAGGAACGTAACAAGGAATAAAGTGAGCCTTAATACCCCACAGGTGTTTCACGACTTTTGCATATGTAAAAAAAATTACAAAATTTCACTAAAATGTGTGTTTCCCCCCAAATTTCAAATTTTTTCAAGGGTTAATAGCAGAAAATACCCCCCAAAATTTGTAACCCCATCTCTTCTGAGTATGTAGGTACCCCATAAGTTGACCTGAAGCGCACTACGGGCGAACTACAATGCTCAGAAGAGAAGGAGTCATATTTGGCTTTTTCAGAGCAAATTTTGCTCGGGGGGCATGTCGCATTTAGGAAGCCCCTATGGTGCCAGAACAGCAAAATAACCCCCACATGGCTTACCATTTTGGAAACTAGAATCCTTGAGGAACGTAACAAGGGGTACAGTGAGCATTTACCCCCCACTGGTGTCTGTCAGATCTTTGGAACAGTGGGCTGTACAACATTTTTAATTTGCGCAGCCCACTGTTCCAAAGATCTGTCAGACACCAGTGGGGTGTAAATTCTCACTGCACCCCTCATTACATTCCGTGAGGGGAGTAGTTTCCGAAATGGGGTCACATGTGGGGTTGTTTTTTTTGCGTTTGTCAAAACCGCTGTAACAATCAGCCCCCCCTGTGCAAATCACCTCAAATGTACATGGCGCACTCTCCCTTCTGGGCCTTGTTGTGCGCCCCCAGAGCACTTTGCGCCCACATATGGGGTATCTCCGTAGTTGGGAGAAATTGCATTACAAATTTTGGGGGGCTTTTTTCCCTTTTACCTCTTGTCAAAATGAAAAGTATAGGGCAACACCAGCATGTTAATGTAAAAAATAAATTTTTTTACACTAACATGCTAGTGTAGACCCCAACTTCACCTTTTCATAAGGGGTGAAAGGAGAAAAATCCCCCCAACATTTGTTAGGCAATTTCTCCCGAGTACGGCGATACCCCATATGTGACCCTAAACTGTTGCCTTGAAATACGACAGGGCTCCAAAGTGAGAGTGCCATGCGCATTTGAGGCCTGAATTAGGGATTTGCATAGGGGTGGACATAGGGGTATTCTACGCCAGTGATTCCCAAACAGGGTGCCTCCAGCTGTTGCAAACCTCCCAGCATGCTTGGACAGTCGATGGCTGTCCGGCAATACTGGGAGTTGTTGTTTTGCAACAGCTGGAGGCTCCATTTTGAAAACAGTGGCGTACCAGACATTTTTCATTTTTATTGGGGAGGGGAGGGGGGCTGTGTAGGGGTATGTGTATATGTAGTGTTTTTTACTTTTTATTTTATTTTGTGTTGTGTAGTGTAGTGTTTTTAGGGTACAGTCACACGGGCAGGGGGGGGTTACAGCGATTTTCCCACTGCGAGTTTGAGCTGCCGCGCAAAATTTGCTGCATCGCAAACTTGCAGCCTGATACTCACTGTAAGCCCCTGCCCATGTGAATGTACCCTGTACATTCACAGGGGGGGGGGGACCTCCAGCTGTTGCTAAACTACAACTCCCAGCATGCACAGTCTATCAGTGCATGCTGGTAGTTATAGTTTTGCAACAGCTGGAGGCACACGGGTTGGGAAACACTGAGTTAGGAAACAGACAATGTTTCCCAACCAGTGTGCCTCCTGTTGTTGCAAAACCACAACTCCCAAACATTCTCAGGCATGCTGGGAGTGGTAGTTCGGCAACATCTTTAGAGCCAGATGTTGCCGAACTACACTCCCAGCATGCTTGGAGTTGTAGTTTTGCAACATCTGGAGGACTACAGTTTGCAGACCACTAATACAGTGGTTCCCAATCTGTGCCCTTCCAGATGTTGCAAAACTACAACTCCCAGTATGCCAAAACTGTCCAGGCATGCTGGGAGTTGTAGTTCTGCAACATCTGAAGGGCCAGATGTTACAGAACTACAACTCCCAGCATGCCTGGACCATAAGGGCATGCTGAGGATGTGTAGTTTTGCAACATCTGGAAGGGCACAGTGGTCCAAAAACTGTGGACCTCCAGATGTTGCAAAACTACAACTCTCAGCATGCCCAGATGCCAAGGGCTGTCTGGGCATGCTGGGAGTTGTAGTATACAGGGTCCCAATACAGCAATGCATGTCGCTTTACGGCGACGTACATTGCTGTAAAGGGCCCGACCGCGGCTGAAGATCTACTCACCTGTCGCCGCCGCCGCCATCTTCCTCGCCGGGATCCGGGTCTTCAGGGACGAGGTAAGTACCGGGGCCGGGCCCCAGCATTCCCCCGTCCCCCGCCGCGTCCTCCGGTCTTCCTCTCGTCCTCTCCGGACTTCCAGGGGCCGGGCAGGACGGGAGGAAGTAACCGCACCCCCCTGCGATTGGTCGGTTAGTTAACCGACGGATCGCAGGGGATCGGAGGAGGTGGCAGGCTTGCCACCTCGCTCCTATGCTTTAGCATGGTCCTGGCTGTCTGTGACAGCCGGGATCATGCGAAATTACTGGGCGGTCGGGTCCCAGAGACCCGATCAGCCCGGTATCGCCGCAGATCGCAAGGGCGATTTCCCTTGCGATTTGCGGTACATGGCCCCCCTCGGCGTTTGCCCTGGATCCCTGCTGAAGGATTTCAGCAGGAATCCGATTCCGATCTCCGCCGGGTGAGCGGCGGAGACCAGGAAAAGACCATGACGTATGCATACGTCATGGGTCCATAAGACCCAGGGTGTGATGACGTATGCATACGTCATGGGTCCTTAAGAGGTTAAGGACCCGGGGTATTTCCGTTTTTGCATTTCCATTTTTTCCTCCTTACCTTTAAAAAAACCATAACTCTTTAAATTTTTCACCTAAAAATCCATATGATGGCTTCTTTTTTGCACCACCAATTCTACTTTGTAATGACGTCAGTCATTTTACCCAAAAATCTATGGCGAAATGGAAAAAAAATCATTGTGAGACAAAATTGAAAAAAAAAACGCCATTTTGTAAATTTTGGGGGCTTCCATTTCTACACAGTACATTTTTCGGTAAAAATTACACCTTCTCTTTATTCTGTAGGTCCATACGGTTAAAATGATACCCTACTTATGTAGGTTTGATTTTGTCGTACTTCTGGAAAAAATCTAAACTACATGCAAGAAAATTTGTACATTTTAAATTGTCATCTTCTGACCTCTATAACTTTTTTATTTTTCCGTGTATGGGGCGGTATGAGGGCTCATTTTTTGCGCCGTGATCTCAAGTTTTTAACGGTACCCTTTTTGCATTGATTGCTTTTCATTCATTTTTTCATTATATAAAAAGTGACCAAAAATACGCTTTTTTGGACTTTGGAATTTTTTTGCGCGTACGCCATTGACCATGCGGTTTAATTAATTATATATTTTTATAATTCGGACATTTCCGCATGCGACAAAACCACATATGTTTATTTTTATTTACACTGGGGTTTTTTTTATGGAAAAGAGGGGTGATTCAAACTTTTATTAGGGGAGGGGTTTCATGATCTTTATTCACTTTTTTTTCACTTTTTTTCAGTGTTATAGCTCCCATAGGGACCTATAACACTGCACACACTGATCTTTTACATTGATCACTGGTTTCTCGTAAGAAACCACTGATCGATGATTCTGCCGCTTGACTGCTCATGCCTGGATCTCAGGCACTGAGCAGTCATTCGGCGACCGGACAGCGAGGAGGCAGGTAGGTATCCTCCGGCTGTCATATAAGCTGTTCGGGATGCCGTGATTTCGCCGCGGCGATCCCAAACAGCTCCCTGAGCTAACCGGCATGGTTTCACTTTCATTTTAGACGCGGCGTTCATCTTTGAACGCTGCGTATAAAGGGTTAATAGCCACGGGTCCCGGCCATTGTTAGAGGCCGGGCCCGACCCGCGGGGCCATGCCGTGGCACCCCGTTATAGAACTGGAGCGGACTGAGGACATACAGGTACGCCATAGGTCCTTAACAGGTTAATACCCCACAGGTGATTGACTAACTTTCGTAAAATTGGGACATAAAAATAAAAAGATTGATTTTTTTTTTGTTTTAAATGCTGGTGTTACCACAAAGGGGTAATAGGAGAAAAAGCCCCCAAAAATTTGTAACACCATGAGGAAATTCCTCATATGTGCTCCGCAGGCAAACTACACTACAATGCTCAGATAAGAAGGAGTGCCATTAAGCTATTGGAGAGAAAATTTGGTTGGATTAGAAGTCAGGGGTCATGTGTGTTTACAAAGCCCCCGTGCTGCCATAACAGTGGCCCCCCCACCCCACATGTGACCCCATTTTGGAAACTACACCCCTCACAGAATGTAATAAGGGGTTCAGTGAGCATTTATACCCCACTGGTGTTTGACAGATCTTTGGAACAGTGAGCTGTGCAAAAGAAAAAGAAAATTTTTCATTTTTACCGACAACTGTTCAAAAAATCTGTCAGACACCTGTGGAGTGTAAATGCTCACTGAACCCCATGTTACATTCCGTGAGGGGTGTAGTTTCCAAAATGGGGTCAAATGTGGGGGGATCCACTGTTCTGGCACCATGGGGGCTTTGTAAACGCACATGGCCTTCAATTCCAGCCAAATTGTCTCTCCAAAAGCCCAATGGTGCTCCTTCTCTTCTGAGCATTGTAGTTCACCGGCAGAGCTGTTTAGGTCCACATATGGGGTATTTCCTTACTCAGAAGAAATGGTGTTAATAATTTTGGGGGCTTTTCTTTCCTATTACCGCTTGTGAAAATGAAAAATTTGGGGTAACACCAGCAGTTCAGGGGAAAAAAAAAACATTTTTAATTTTCACATTGTCACTGTACCCATTATTATGTTCCTTGAGGGGTGTAGTTTCCAAAATTCGGTCATATGTGGGTGTTTTCTTTTTTGCGTTCATGTCAGAACCGCTGTAACTATCAGCCACCCCTGTGCAAAACACCAATTTATGCTTCAAATGTACATGCTGCGCTCTTACTCCTGAGCCTGCAGAGCATTTTACATTCCATACTCGGAAGAAATTGTGTTACAAATTTTTGGTGGGCTTTTTCTCCTTTTACCCCTTATGAAAAGGTAAAGTTAGGGGCTACACCTGTATGTTAGTGTAAAAAAATAAAACATTTTACACTAACATGCTGATGTTGCCCCATACTTTTCAGCAGTGTTTCTCAAACAGGGTGCCTCCAGTTGTTGAAAAACTCCCAGCATGCCAGGACAGTCAATGGCTGTCCATCAATGCTGGGAGTTGTTGTTTTGCAGGCTCTGTTTAGGAAACCATGCTGTATGAGACATTTTTCATTTTTATTGGGGAAGGGGTGGGGGTGGGACAGTGTCAGTGTAGTGTAGTGTTTTTAGGGTACAATCACAGACTCTAGCTCAGTGTTTCCCAAACAATGTGCCTACATCTGTTGCAAAACTATGCATGCACTGACAGCTGAAAGGCATGCTAGGAGTTGTAGTTACGCAACAACTGGAGAAGAACAGTTTGGAGACTGTGTAGTGGTCTCCAATCTGTGGCCTTCCAGATGTTGCAAAACTACAACATCTGAAGGGCCAGATGTTGCAGAACTACACCGTCCAGCATCCCTGACTGTCTGGACATGCTGGGAATTGTAGTTATGCAACATCTGGAGGGCTACAGTTTGGAGACCACCATATAGTGGTCTCCAAACTGTGCCCCTTCAGATTTTGCAAAACTATAATTTCCAGCATGCCCAGACTGTCAGGCATGCTGGGAGTTGTAGTTCTGCAACATCTGAAAGGCTAGATGTTACTGAACTACAACTCCCAGCATGTCTGGACTGTCTAAGCATGCTGAGAGTTACAGTTTTGCAACATCTGGAGGACCACAGTTTAGAGACCACTACACAGTGGTCTTCAAACTGTGGCCCTCCAGATGTAGAAAAATAAAACTCCCAGCATGCCCAGACGGCCATTGGCTGTCTGGGCATGCTGGGAGTTGTAGTTTTGCAACTTCTAGAATACCACAGTGAAGATCACTTACCAGCGATCTTCACTGCAGCCTCATCCGCCGCCGAAGTTTCCAGCCTGCAGTCTCTGCCGCCGTTTGACCTCGGGGCTGCTCCCGCCGATCGACATCAGTGCCGCCGCTGCTCCGGTAAGACGGCCATGCTCCCCCCTCGCCGCACTTGTTCCCCCCGCTCTGCCCGGACTTCCATCAGTGGGCATTGCGGGGGAAATTAACTTTAACCCCCCCCCCGCCCCGAACTGCCAGCCATTGGTCGGTCAGTCCTCACTGACCAATGGCAGGGGATAGGAGGACATGGCACCCCTTCAGGATGATTGAGGCGGTCTCTGACAGCTCCGACCATGCTTATTTTCTGGGCGATCGGGTCACCAGAGACCCGATCAGCCTGTAAAAAGCCATGATTTTCCTGAACAGAATTGACTGGCAAATCATGGCAATCGTCATTGTGGGGGGGGGGGTCTCAGGACCTGGCCAATGTCACGGGATGCCTGCTGGTAGATATCAGCAGTCATCCTGGTCCGATCAGCGCCCGGCGAGTGGCGGTAATTGGAAATACGGAGGGCGTACAGGTACACCCTCCATCCTTAAGTTCCAGGATGCAAGGGCGTACCTGTACGTCCTCCGTCCCCAACAGGTTAAAATCCTTGCCGATTGTCTTAGTTTGTTTTTGCCCTCTCTCATTGGTCCTTCCCAAGTAGGCTTTGTGTGCAATCGCTTGGCAGTCACTAACATTTGTAAGGTACTCACAGTCCTGAATAGGGTGCAAAACCTAGGGTACAACGGGAACAGCCGTTGTTATTGGCGCTTGATGACGAAAATGCATTTGATAATGTCAGGTGGAACTGGCACTGGATGGTGTTGGACAAGGTTGGGATTACCGGACATTTTCGCACCTTTCTAGGAGGTCTGTATTCTTCCCCCCAGGCGCGAATCAACCCCTCGGCCATTTTATTCCTTTCCTCTCCTAAAGGGGACGAGACAGGGATGGCCTTTGTCTTCTCTCCTGTTGAATATAACTTTGTAACAATTGGCTTGCCATTTAGTATCAGGGCTTGTATCAGAACATCACAGTGCAGCATAAAAATGTCAAATTAGCCCCTTTCGCGGATGATGTTTTGATCTTCTTGAGTGACCTGAGTGCCCATTATGTCCCGCTGATGTCCGCTCTGGACCACTGGTACCTTCTTGGGGTATGAAGTGAATCAACTTAAGAGTGAAATCATTCCGCTAGGGCCACCCCAAACCGCTAGGCAGTAGGCACTGGGCATACCTGGGGTCTCATTAAACCTTTCATTACCTACCTGGGGTATAAAATAGGGAAGGTACCTTCCTCCCTGTACGCTCTCTGAACTACCCCGCTTTATTTAAGCAAATCCAAGAGGAAATGTTCAGCTGGTTCTCTCTACCAGTCAACTTACTGGGTAAATGTCATCTTATCAAGATGATCAGTTTCCCATGACTTTTGTACCACTTACAGAACCTGCCCATTTTACTAAAACATAAGGATGTGACCACTCTGAACTCTGCTTTTACGCGCTTTATATGAGCAAGTAAATGTCCTCGGATTGTGCTTAAAAAATTGATGTTCTGTAGAGCTGATGGCGGGGTGGGTTCTCCCAACCTCAGTGGCTTTTAAATTTTTCTTGCCTATTTCGCCATGTCATTGATTGGTTCAATGAGTCCAGTTACCATTCTAATTAATCCTTTGAGGCCAACTTGAGGTTCCCTTGGAAGTTGGTGCCCTGCATTCCTACTATTCTGTGCCTTCCCACCCATGTAAAGCGTCTCTTAGTGATTGGAGATACAGTTTTGACTTGGAAAGCCATTCGCAAGGCCTATGATCTACCTTTTCTGCTAGCTGGGCGTCTCAACCTCTGGGGCCACCCAGAATTTCCCCAGGGCAGGAAGCTTGTCTGACGCTTGGTGCTGCAAAGGGATCAGCGTGGCAAAGCAGCTGATGCATGTTGAAGCCAAGAGATGGCTTACCCCACAGGAAATCTTATTTAAGATTTCTTTTAAACCCTCCCACTTTCTCCAGGTGTCCCAACTTCTCTCTTTCTGTACTTCTCGACTCTGTGACCCAACCTCGGAGGGGACTTCTTCCCATTTTGAAGACATGGTAGTGCCGCAGCCTAGAAATTTGTCCCTCTCTGGCCTTTACAGATTTTTCATTGACCGTCTCCTTAAAGTTTCCAAAGATGAACTCTTTGCCAATTGGGAGTCTGTTCTTGATGATTCTGACATGCGAGATAAGATATTAATGGGCCAACGTCATTAACGAGCGCTGGTATGAGACATTTAAGATGATGCATTTTGGTTCATTGGGTTTTAACATCCTAGCTACTTCTAATTTCCCAAAAAGACTTACTTCTTTGTCTGAAATGTGGTGGCCCAAGACTTCTGGTGGGCGATTGTCGCTTACATTGCTAGGTACTGGACCATTCGGGTTCCCTTGACTCCCCGGGCTGTCCTGTTTCAGTCTGTCAACATCCCAATTGCAGAGGAGGTAGGTTTGCGTAACATCCCTAAATTTATCAATGTCATTCTCCTGGTGGCTAAGCGAATGCTCTTGCAAGACTGGATTAAGTCTACCATGCCTGCCGTAGCAGACGTGGTGGATGAGCTTAAACATTTTCTAAAGGTGGACAGACTGGACATAGGGAGAGGAATGCGATGAAATTCTTCACAAAGTGGTAAACTTTTTTGTCCACTCACGTCAATAAGCCTGAAATTGATGCCATAGTGTTGCCATTCCGCCACACGGAATGGTACAACCTGGCAGCCTTAAGTGACACTCTGGGCCCCCTGTGTCCCCCTGTGTCTCTGACTGTGTGTGTGTGATTGTAGTGCCTATGTTTTGTGCCAGGTATTTTGCACTTTTGGGGACGGGGTTACCCCAGTCTTGCCACAGTACTTGCCTATTGGCTTTTCTCTATGTTTAGTATACTTAATGTGTGGATACTGCACTACTTACTTCAGCTTTTATGCCATATTATTGTTTTCCTGTACTTTTCTTGCTGTTCTTCTGAGAAATTATAAAAATACAATAAACAAAGTTTAAAAAAAAAGGCCATAGATGCATACGGCAAGGAAATAATTCTACCACTGTACAAATCACCAGTCAGACCACACATGGAATCTATTCATACCCATGATCTATTTATACTCAGAAGTGTATCTATAACAAGGGGGCATCCTCTATGTCTAGAGGAAAGAAGGTTTCTACACCAGCACAGATGGGGATTCTTTACTGTAAGAGCAGTGAGACTATGGCATTCTGTCAGAGGAAGTTGTCATGGTAAACTCAATAAAGGCGTTCAAGAGGGGCTTAATAACATTACAGGTAGATACTAGATTTATAGAGATAGAATTTTGATCCAGGGATTTATTCTGACTGAGATATTTGGATGTCTCGAGTATCTAAGGGCCTAGCGCTTACCCTGAGCAGACACACGGTTCTGTAGCTCCCGCTCTGATCCCATTACCGCTGGTCTCCTGACGCCTATCGTGTTCCCGGACCCGCTCGGGTACACTAAGGATGCCTTTTATGTCCGACACTAGCCACTGCCGTATTGCTGCCACTGCAGACAGGCTGCAGGAATTTGATGAGACCTGGTCCAAGATGGTGCCCATGCGTCTCAGTCCTCTGCGCTGTGGAGGAGACTTTAGAGCCCACACTGTGGGAGGTCACAGAGCAGCTGCTTGCTGCAAATAGTTTGCCTACAAGAAACTCACATGGTGCCTGATAAAATGGGGGTGTTTAGGAAATCGTGGGTCCAGTGGGACAACCATTTTTTTTATCACTCCACCTACTCTAGAGGGGAAACGCTGCAGGTTCATAGGTTGCTCCTCTGGAAGGTGGATCAGATACGAGTGGACCCCGTGGGCTATAATATTTTTGTACATGCATTTATTAATAAAACCCCTTTTGTACTCCTCTGTATATATAACCCCCCTTAAGCTACCCTTGAGATAATTCACCTGGCAGTGACATTTGCAGTGGGGTTTCCACATGCAAGGGTTCTGTGTATGGGAGACTATGACTTGGTCCCTGATATCTCCTTGGATCATTTTCATGTGGTACCCCCTCTGCCCCCACCGGCCTCACCCTCTGCCTTTACGTCCCTGATGTCCTCAGGTGCATTCATTTCTCCTTTCTAACCTCTCCCTCTTTCCCCTCTTTATTTTCTCCTTTTCTATCTCCCTCCTCCCTATCTTTTAGTTCTGCAGTGTGGCAACCCCCTCTGACTGTGGGTGGGGGGATTCTATTCATTTAGCTATATAACTATGCAAGCGGATTCCGCTTAAAAAAACACAGGTACAATAGGGCTATGTTCACATGGCAGAATGTCCGTGCGGAATTCTGCATGCATATTCCAGATTGAGATTCTGCAGCTCTGTTCACAAGGCAGAATTTCCGTGGCAGCAACATCTGCTGCAGGAATCCTGATTCGGGCATCCGTAAAAGCATTGAACCTGTTTAATGTTTTTGAGTATTCTGCTCGGAAATGCATTGCAGTCTATGAAGCAGCGCATTTCCGAGCGGTCTGTGGAATGTCTGAATGAAAATTTTCCATGCCGACATTCCACCGTGGGAACATAGCCTAAGTCTCTTCAGGATGAAGCCCATAGTATTAACATTGCACAGTTTTAATGCAGATACCAAAAAAATATATATTTTTTATTTTGTTTGCATACAGTGCAGCAGACTGCACAAAAATGGTGTGAATGGCTGCAGAATTATTTTTACAGTCAAAATGTAGCGTGCAAAAAAGTATCAAATTATTACCATTAAAATGGAAAGATATAAACCGTACAGTCCCTAAAAATATCATAGATCTGTTGTAGATTCTGCGGGATTGTACTGGGTGTTTAAATAACCTTCACAAGAAGGCATTGTGTTTGAGAAATAAAGAACATTCCATACAAAGGGGAATTTCTCATCTCTGTGTAACCGGTTTGGAAGTTTTCTGGTTTAAAATTTTTCTCTTCTTTTTCAAACCCCAGAACAGGATAAGTCTGGTTCAATGTGTGCTGCACTTGCAGTGTGACTGCTTGGAATTTCCCAGCCCTGAGCACACAGTGCATAGATTACAAGAGGAAAGCGTACAGCCACGCCTCCCAAAAATCCCCATATGTGTAATCACTATATTGAAAAAGCCCAGCACACAGACACAGCTCTCAGATCTCTTGCACTGCTCGCCTGATCCTACTTGGGTGCTTGTCGACGATTACATTTAGGAATTATTTTTGTCCTACAAAACCAAAAGACATCCAATTTCTCACTACATTTTGTAGACGGATTCATTTGATTCCTTTGGAACCATCATTTTAAAGAAAGGTTCTAAAAAAGGAAACGTTTGAAGATTTTTTTCAACTTTTTTCATTGCTGCAAAGGAAACACTCAAAATGAATACAAGACATATGGATTATTCCGGGAATATGATGATGGATGGCGATATCAGGATGGCTGGGAAAGACAAGTTGTTCCAGGCCACTGAAGATAGAACTGACAGTGGACTGGACTCTTTGAGAGAAGAAGACTACGATAATATAGTCAAAGATATGCAAAATCTGTCTATGCCTACAGATCAAAACATCCAGGACTATGAAGTGGAGGCATGGAAAATGCAGGCAAACGAGGATGGCGATACGTAAGTGATCTGATTTGCAAATTGTGTTTATTTTATGTTTAGTGTATATAGCTATAATGTTTGCATTCCCTATATATGTCAAGTATTATATGACAACAGCAGTCGTCATCCTTTGAGGAGCATGCATCTTTTAGAATTAATATATCTGCATATATATTTGGTAACTGCTTGTTACATAATTGTTGTCAGCCCACAAGGATAGGAGCTGCCCAGTACAAAATAACAGTAAATCGTTTATAATAATAATAATAGGCTTAACACAGTTTTTTGCAGGGTTTTGTTCTTTTTCTACATACTGTAATAAAAATAGAAATGCAATTTTCATGTCAAGTGAATTGTTTATCTTGCTTTTTATGCTGTGCCAATGTGTCAAAAAGGAAGGGAAAATGTTTTGCAACTACGGTAGATGTTTTTTGTTTTTTTTAAAGTCGTTGATACATATTTTCTGGGTTTTCCCTTCCTCTCTTTGTAAGCTTTAGAGGGGTGGTGGAGGAGAGGAAGGACATGGGGGAGGGTAGGCAAGGCCACCATGTTCTGTGATGTGACTTGCTGGCTGGGAGGGGTGGAGCTCTGAAGCTATTCGGAAAGTCCCTGGCTTGTGGCCAGGAACACAACTGCATACATGAGAAAGCGGAAAACAACAGACATATCTAGAGAGACAACACATAGAAAAAACCCAACTTACACAATCCTGGACTTACAGCAGGGGGAGGGGAAATAACTCACAGTTGACACAGTGCTATGACTACCTATATTACTATCTGGTAAATGGAGGTGATGAAATTGTGACACATTTCCTTTTATGTTTGCATTAGACTTACATGATTCTATTTTAAACATTTTTTTTTTCTTTACAGATTTCTTCATTTGGCAATAATTCATGAGGAAAAAGAACTGGCAGCAGAGGCCATCAAAAGATCCTACAGAGATTCTTTCTACCTGAACCGACAGAATAACCTTCACCAGGTAATGAGCCATTTCGAACTTAATTTGCCACATTTTGGGACTTTTTTTAATATAATACAAAATGAATGGAAAATAGAATAATGTACAATAAAACTACATGTAATATTATATAAATGAATATACATATATATTTATATTTCCGATTTATTTACAGACACCTCTTCATCTGGCCATCATAACAGATCAGCCTGAAATAGCTGCAAAGCTCTTTGAAGCAGGTTGTGATCCAGAAGTTAGAGACTATCGTGGAAATACAGCTCTACACATTGCTTGTGAAAAGGGGTCACTGCATGGGGTTGGTGTTATTGTCCAGAACTGCAAATCCCGTCTGTTACCCATTCTACAGTACACAAACTATGATGGTAGGTATCAGTAAAAATCTGTTTTCAAAGCAAAAAAGAAACACAGCACATTTCCAATTGTGGAATGCTCATGGTGTTGTCATTTTTTCATAGGTCACACATGCCTACACTTGGCATCCAGTAATGGCTTCCTTGCTATTGTGGAGAACTTGATCAATTTGGGAGCAGATATTAATGCACAGGTGAGGATCTCTATGTCACCTATCTCGCAAAACAAAATCCATTGCATTGCATTAGCCTCATAGTAACGATCAGTATCTTAACATCACTATATTAACATTAACTTTGAGACAGTGTTTGGTTAAGTAACTTAATATCCTTTATTGGATTTATTTTAGGAACCATGTAATGGCCGCACAGCTCTGCACATGGCTGTGGACAAACAGAATGCCGATCTCATGCATTTGCTGCTGAAGTATGGAGCAGATGTGAATAGAGTCACCTATCAAGGATACTCGCCATGCCAACTTACCTGGGGGAGAAGTAACCTCCAAATTCAACAGCACCTGCTAGCTGTGACAGAGAGGAGCCTGCAGTACCTGCCAGAAAGTGAAGATGAAGACAGTTCAGAGTCAGAATCAGAACAATCAGATGACGAGGTAATTATTATTACTTGCATATTTATTGATTATCTTTGTACTGACATAGATATAATGTTAGATAATAGAGAGTATGAAGTTTAGACAATAAGAGGTTTTCTTCTATTGAATGGCTGAACTCTGATGCTCTGAGTGATATGAAGACTATAGGGTTGCCATCCCCTACTGCAGGGGGCTATCTGAACCTCAGGAAGGCTCCCCTTTTCCAAAGACAATGCATAAAATGGTATCCTGACTGACATGAGATCCTTCTTTATTAAATTAGGAGGAAGGGACCTGAACAATGCTGGGAGGCATTTCTTTACTAAGAGAGTAGTGGATGCATGGAATAGACTTCCTGCAGAAGTGGTAGCTGCAAATACAGTGAAGGTGTTTAGGTGGGATAGGCATAAGGCCATTCTTCATATAGGATAGAGATAGGTATGAGGCTATCCTTTATATAAGGTAGGGACAAGGACTATTCATAAGTATTCAGAATATTGGGCAGACTAAATGGGCCAAAATGGCTCTTATCTGCTAACACATTCTATGTTTCTATGTATCTATTTCATGGAATTAACCAAATATAAGGGCCCAAATCATATTTATAGTACTTTCCTTTATGGTTATATAAGACACTGCTTTAAACTTAATTGGATTTTTATTCTTTTTACAGTACATGTATGATGACGTTTGCATTTCTGCATGCCCAAGGATGCTGTAGGCCACTGCAGGAGTAGTCCACAAGCATATATATATGGACAGAAGCTTGCCAAGTACAAGAGGTGGCAACACTTGGACCAAGGGTCAGAAGTGGATGTTCGTCCACTAAAGAGTTTGTAAACCTGAGTTGCTTGTGCTGTTCTAGAGCGTGAGATGTGCTACATGAGTCATGAAGTGGATGCGTCTAGAAGAGCCTAGAACTAACATGTGGTCTTAGAATTCAAGAATCTAACTGGGAAAAAGGTGCTGATGAACAGAAGCACAAGAACCTGTCTCCAGAATGACCAGTTCCCAGAGCGGACAGACATGTTTATATCTGAACTAGGGGTGAAAAACAGATTATTATAAGGGTGTAGCTAGTAAAAATGCTACCTATTAAATGTATTACCATACTGCTAAGAAGACTCATACAGATAAATATTAGACCCCTTAAAAGACCTAAAGTGGTGAGAAAAATAAACTACACAATGTATAAATTGTAAATAATGTATATGGTTTATTTTTATATATATGAATGGGATATATTTATTAAAATAAAATTCAAATACAAATTGTACCATCGTTATCATTCTCTAGAACAATGAGTGAGGTATTATGAGAACATGTCCACAGAAAAAATGCAAATAATAACCAAATATAAAAATAGGCACATTAGCTATCTCATGCAGGATCCTAAAAGACAACAGCCTGACTGATGAGTATTCAATGGCATTTCTAATTTCCAATTTAAATCCATGTAAACGAAAAACATAACACTGTGATTATAGTGTTAAAACATACGTAAAGGCACCATGTGGGAAATGTTTTTTAAATGAAAAAAATCAAACATACATTGTGCTGTCTACAAATACTCACATCCTACTTACCTTTTCACATGAATTTTTTGCATTTATTGACTGGTTACGTCAATTTTGATTGTAATTTTGCTGGTAACCAGACCCAGTTTATGTAGGATTACTAGTTGAATGTTTACCTAAGATAAGTTTCACACAAGCATAATATGGTTTCCTTTTTTGCATCAGTATTATTGCCAAAAGTCCAAGTCAGACTATGTTTTTGATGACCCAAACTGACAGCTGTTTGTTTAGGTCATCAGACCAATTAGAGATGACCACATTTTTTGTAAAATGTTTGGTTTGTGCTTAAAGAGTTCTCTGTCAACCAGCAGTAAAATAAGCCTCAAAACATGTGCATTACACTGCCTACAAGCTCTAAAGCCCTATAATGCTGCTAGGGTCACCAAGGAATGTATTCAAGTAATTTTAGGATAGAATTACACGTAATGGATCTGCAGCGTAGTTTACGCTGTGGATCTGCCGGTGACCTGACCCATAGTGTTCCTCCAGCTGTTGCCCCCGCCCCTGGCCTGCTCGCAGCGGCAGTCCGCTGTTTCGAGCAGCCACACAGGAGCCTGCGAGTCGCCAAGTGCACTGCAGTGTACTCAGACATCGCAGAGCAGCCGCTGTTCGAGTACACTGCACATGCTGTGACAACTCCCAGCCCCTTTCTGGTTGCTCTGAGCCGCTGCAAGCAACCCAGGGGACAGGACGAGGCAGGGCAACAGCTGGAGGCATACTATGGGTCGGTACACACACTAGAGCAAGTGGGCTCAGCTACAGTAAAACCACAATATTTTCTAGGGGTTCTACCATGTGTATCAGTACACTACCACTACACCACAGTAAGAAGGGATACACAATACAGTGCACACCCAAGGATGAATGCATCAAAGTTTATTACAAATATCAAAAAATTGCACAGCAGACAAAAACATTTTAAAACATCTAGAAGGCCCAAAAGGCCACTGCACAAACAGTGGGTGGGGCTGTCAAGACCCCTCCCAGGGAACCCGCTTGTCTCAATATAAACAATACCAGTCAAATTAGCCTATACTATAAAAAGTATACATATACAATCCTGGTTTAAATCAATTGTCTATTACAACCTGTATCAAGTTATCAGGATAGTCCTGGTAAAGTAAGGCAACAGACAGCAGATGGAGGAGTATCCCAGGCAGGTGCCCCCCTAGACGTGGGCAACTGTCGGCAACTTCCTTAGGTGTATTGTCACTATGGGTCGGGTCACCCGTTTTTAAGGCCATGTACAAATGGGTATGTTACAGCAGTAACCAACGGTAACTATCAAGTTTAAAAACACACTGCGCTAGTGGATTTTGTATGCTTTTTAACACTAAAGGTGCATAAAGTATCCCTTTTTGTTGGGAGATGCCTATGAAAATTATCCTTTTTGGGAGTTGCAACAGGATTGGTGTCCCAAATTAGTGAAGAAAATTTTTTTGTATGAAAAGCCCCAAAAATGATCCCTATTTTTTTGGGGGGGGAACATAGGTAGGCCTGGCCTGAAGTAGCGGTAGCAGCCAGCTGACAGGACAGCAGGCAGTGGCAGACTGGTGGGAGTTGTAGTAACCAGCGGTCAGAAAAGCAAGTAGTGGGCGACTGGTGGGAGTTGTAGTAGCCAGTGGAGAGCAGGGCAGTGATGGACTGGTATGAGTTGTAGTCAGGGGCGTAGCTAGAAACCACAAGGCCCCGGTGCGAAAAATTGCCCTGGGACCCCCTACGAGCTGACGACCCTCTTCCCAAATCCCGGACGACCACTTACTCGGCTGCACAAAGATATCAGTCACTGCAGCACTGATGGAACACAGTCAGGTGAATACACAACTATATAAATGACTAATAGGCAGGGCCAGACAGACAAAACAGGCAAGAATAAGAAGCCCATTTTTCTGGTGGGGGTCCAACTGCTGGGGCCCCCACCAATCACCCAATCAGCTGTTGTAAAGCTATAACTCCCATCATGTCTGGAGAGTTTCAGGCATTATAGGAATTGTAGTTTTTCAACAGATGGAGAGCCATAGATTAGGGTACATTGTCACCCATCATCACTGCGGAACTTACAAGTGACTCCAGCTCTGATGGAACAGTCAGGAGAAAACACAGTGATATCAGTGACCTGAGTGAAGTCTTCTCTGTTGTCTTTTCTTTCCTTCTTCATCTGGTCCAGACCTCAGGATGTCTTCCAGCTCCATCTTCTCTGCAGAGTCTGATGCCGGGACACCATAGGCTCCTCACTTTGTCATTAGATCCTCATCCTCTGTATGAAGACAATAATCATTATAATTCTGCTAAATACTGTACCCCCTGAATATAATACTGCCACCCACTGTATCCCCTTAATATAATACTGCCACCCACTGTATCCCCTGAATATAAAATTACCATCCACTGTACCCCTTGAATATAATTCTGCCACCTACTGTACCCCCTGAATATAATATTGCCACCTACTGTCCCCCCTGAATATAATACTGCAACACACTGTAGCCCCTGAATATAAAATTACCATCCAATTTACCCCTTGAATATAATACTGCCACCCACTGCACCCCCTGAATATAAAACTACCATCCACAGTACCCCTTGAATATGATACTGCCACCCCCTTTATCCCCTGAATTTAAAATTACCATCCACTGTACCCCTTGAATATAATACTGCCACCCACTGCACCCCCTGAATATAATACTGCCACCTACTGTACCCCCCGAATATAATACTGCCACCTACTGTTTCCTCTGAATATAATTCTGCCACACACTGTACCAACTGAATATAATACTGCCACACACTGTGCCCCTGAATATAAACCCTCAAAAATAACCATGCTATACGCTGTACCCTCCCACACATCATACATACATACATATATCTTGCTTACACACATCTATCATTCATACACACACATCATTCATACATACATCATCCATCCGGTACATACACGCATCATTCATACACACGCCACCTCCGGACCGCCCCCCCCCCCCCCCCAACACATGCATAATACATACATACACACACATCTTACATACATCATACATACACTTGCTGCCTCCAGATCCCTCTTCATAATTCATCTCCACACATCATACATACATCCTTCTAGCTTACACACATCTCCAGACATCATACATATACATCTTGCTTTTATCTATCTATCATTTATACACACACATCATACATACAGTACACAAACATCATTCATACACACGCCGTCTCTGGACCCCCTACTCATGCATAATACATACACATCATAAATACACATACATCATACATAAACACATATCATGCATTCACCCGCCGCCTCCAGATCCCCAACAAAATACATGTCCACATACATATATATCCTTCTAGCTTACACAAATCATACATACATACATAAATACATCTTGATTACACAACATTTATCATTCATACATTATACATACACACATCATTCATACACACGCTGCCTCCAGACACCAAATCCCCCCCCCCCCCTCCTTTGGACCCAAAATCTAATATCACCCCCACCCCTCCTTTGGACCCCAAATCTCATATCATCCCACCCCCACTCTCCTCCTGACCCCAAATCTCATATCATATTGTTTTTCCATGTTGCTGGCATAATCTTGTTCGCTTAGGGGGGATGCCGCCTGCTGCACTGAACACTATCTCTGATGCTACACTGAAAGGTGGAAAACACAGAACACCCATGGCAAACTGGGCAAGTTCTGGCCAATGCTTTAATTTGGAGACCCAGAAGTCCATGAAGTCTGGGCTCATGGTATCTGTTAGCTTAGGTATGCAACTTAGTTGTTTAGGTGTTGGGTGGTGTACTTCCATTTAGGGATGATTTATGTCAGGGTGGAATACCGGATGCAAAAACGTTGTCATCATGTACTCCATCTTGAAGATGCCGCTGCTGCTCCTGCCTCTTGCAGGGGTAATGCTGGAAAAGGGAATGGAGGGTTGACTCAGCTGGGAGCAAAGAGTGGATGCCTGTTCAGCACATGCTTGTTGCTGTAAAGCATACAGCTTGCCAGCTTTTTCAAGGGCCCAGCTTGTTCTGCCTCTGTTTAATACTGCCAAGGTTGGTGATGAATTTCGTCGTCATCATCATCATTAGAGATGAGTGAAGTTACAGTGATTCAATTCGTCACGAACTTCTCGGCTCGGCAGTTGCTGACTTTAGCCTGCATAAATTAGTTCAGCTTTCAGGTGCTCCGGTGGGCTGAAAAAGGTGGATACAGTCCTAGGAGAGAACTAATGAACTAATGTATGCAGGCTAAAGTCAGCAACTGCGGAGCCGAAAAGTTTGTGACGAATCGAATCACTGTAACTTCGCTCATCTCTACTGATCATCAATATCAGCAGCATAACATCAATGCAAACAAATCTTGCTGCTTCTTCGAAAGGCCTGAGCATGTGACAGGTGTCTTCGATTAGCTGTCAATGCCTCAGTTGAAAGTCACACTGGCTCCAAAAATTGTCTGTCTGCTGCATAAGAAAATCTATCACCGAATTTCACTGTTGGTACATGCAGTCCAATATTTGTAATGTTAAGTTCAACATGTTGGAATGTCGCAAATGAGGAAGACATGTTGGAATGTCGTGTTGAGGAAGACCATTTTGGGGCTGTAGGTAAAGAAGGCATGTTTAACCACTTAGGGACCAAGGGCGTACAGCTACGCCTTCGCTCCTTGGTACTTAAGGACCAAGGGCATACCTGTACGCCCGTGGGAATTTCGGTCCCTGCCACGCGCCGAGCGGGGACTGGACTGGGGTGACTGCTGATATCTATCAGCAGGCACCCCGTGCAAAGTCCCAGGGGGTCATTAGACACCCCATGTCGGTGATCGCCGCAAATCGTCAGTGAATTCACACCGGCGATTTGCGGCGATTCTGGGACATATGGGTCTCCGGTGACCCGGAAAATAGGGGAATCGGGGTTGTCTAAGACACTCACGATACCCCTGAAGGGATAGGAGTGAGGTGGAAGGGGTGCCACCCCTCCTATCCCTGCTATTGGTCATTCAGAAGTGATGGCCAATAGCAGATCGGGGCGGGGGGGTTAACTTTTGGTTTCCCCGTTCTGCCCACCCACAATAGGCCCAGCAGAACGGGGAAACCGACGAGGACCGGCGCTGAAGACCACTTACCCATCAGCAGCAGAGGACGGTGATGCGGCTCCCTGGATATTACAGAAGCCTGTGAGTTGCGTAGCAACATCTGGAGGGCTACAGTTTGAGACCACTATACAGTGGTCTCTAAACTGTAGCCCTCCAGATGTAGTTTTGCAACAACTCCCAGCATGCACAGACAGCTGTTTGCTGTGTGGGAATGCTGGGATATGTAGCTTTGCAACAGCTGGAGGGCTAGAGTTTGGAGATCACTGTGCAGTGGTCTCTAAACTGTAACATTCTATATCTTGCAAATATACAACTCCCAGCATGCCCACACAGCAGTTTGCTGGGAGTTGTAGTTTTGAAACAGCTGGAGGTTTGACGCAAATTTTTCGCCGCAGCGCAAACTCCTAGCGGGAAACTCACTGTAAACCTCCACGAATGTACCCTAAAAACACTACTCTACACTAACACAAAATAAAGGGTAAAACACTACATATACACCCCCTTACACTGCCCCCCAATAAAAATGTATTGTAAGGCAGTATTTCCAAAACAGAGCCTCCAGCTGTTGCAAAACAACAACTCTCAGCATTTTCGGACAGCCACCGACTGTCCAGGCATGCTGGGAGTTTAGCAATAGCTGGAGGTACCCTGTTTGGGAATCACTGGCATAGAATACCCCTATGTCCACCCCTATGCAATCCCTAATTCAGTCCTCAAATGCGCATGGCACTCTCTCACTTCAGAGCCCTGTCGTATTAAAAGGAAACAGTTTAGGGCCACATATGGGGTATTTCCGTACTCGGGAGAAATTGCACTACAAATTTTGGGGGGCTTTTTCTCCTTTCACCCCTTATGAAAAGGAAAAGTTGGGAGCTACACCAGCCTGTTAGTGTAAAAAAAATAAAAAATTTTACACTAACATGCTGGTGTTGCCCCATACTTTTTATTTTCACTAGCGGCAAAAGGAAAAAAAAGACCCCCAAAATTTGTAACTCAATTTCTCCTGAGTATGGAAATACCCCATATGTGGGCGTAAAATGCTCTGCGGGTGCACAACAAGGCTCAGGAGTGAGAGGACACTATGTACATTTGAGGCCTAAATTGGTGATTTGCACAGGGGTGGCTGAGTTTACAGCGGTTCTGACATAAACGCAAAAAAATAAATACCCACATGTGACCCCATTTTGGAAACTACACCCCTCACGGAACATAACAAGGGGTATAGTGAGCCTTAACATCCCACAGGTGTTTGAAGAATTTTCATTAAATTTGGATGGGAAAATGAAAAAAAAATGAAGATTTTTTTTCACTAAAATGCTGGTGTTACCCTAAATTTTTAATTTTTACAAGGGAAAATAGGAAACATGCCCCCCAAAATTTGTAACCCCATTTCTTCTGAGTAAGAACATACCCCATATGTGGATGTAAAGTGCTCTGCTGGTGCACTACAATGCTCAGAAGAGAATGAGCGCCATTGGGATTTTGGAGAGAAAATTTGTCTGGAATTGAAGGCCACGTGTGTTTACAAAGCCCCCATAGTGCCAGAACAATGGACCCCCCCCTCCCCCACATGTGACCCCATTTTGGAAACTACACCCCTCATGTAATGTAATAAGGGGTACAGTGAGCATTTATGCCCCACAGGTGTCTGACAGATTTTTGGAACAGTGGTCTGTGAAAATGAAAAATGTCATTTTTCATTTGCACAGCCCACTATTCCAAAGATCTGTCAAACGCCAGTGGGGTGTAAATACTCACTGCACCCCTTATTACATTCTGTGAGGGGTTTAGTTTCCAAAATGGGGTCTCATGTGGGGGGGGGGGGGGTCCACTACTATTCTGGGGGTCATTTTCTCCTATTACCCCCTGTAAAAATGTAACATTTGGGCAAAACCATAATTTTAGTGAAATTTATCATTTTTGTTTTTTCATTTACACATCCAACTTTAACAAAAAGTCGTCAAACACCTGTGAGGTGTTAAGGCTCCCTGTAACCATTGTTGCGTTCCTTGAGGGGTGTATTTTCCAAAATAGTATGCCATGTGTTTGGGTTTTTTTTGTTTGTTTTTTTACTGTTCTGTCACCATAGGGGCTTCCTAAATGCGACATGCCCCCCAAAAACCATTTCAGCAAAATTGGCTTTCCAAAAGCCAAATGTGACTCCTTCTCTTCTGAGCATTGTAGTTTGCCCGCAGTGCATTTTACATCCACACATCGGGTATTTCCATACTCAGAAGAGATGGGGTTACAAATTTTGGGGGGCATTTTCTCCCATTACCCTTTGTAAAAATGGTAAATTTGGGGGGGAAAACTGCACTTTAGTGAAAACATTTTTTTATTCCATTTACACATCCGAAAAGTCGTCAAACACCTGTGGGGTGTTAAGGCTAACTGGACACCTTGTTACTTGCCTTGAGGGGTGTAGTTTCCAAAATGTTATGCCATGTGGGGGGTTTTCTGCTGTTCTGGGACCATAGAAGCTTCCTAAATGTGACATGCCCCCCCAAAAACCATTTCAGAAAAACTCACTCTCCAAAATGCCATTGTCGCTGCTTCCCTTCTGAGCCCTCTACTGCACCCGCTAAACACTTGACATACACATGAAGTACAATTTTTGAGAGGATTTATCTCCTTTTACCCCTTGTAAAAATAAAAAAACTGGGTCTACAAGAACATGCGAGTGTAAAAAAATGAAGATTTTGAATTTTCTCCTTCACTTTGCTGCTATTCCTGTGAAACACTTAAACGGTTAACACACTTATTGAATGTCATTTTGAATACTTTGAGGGGTGCAGTTTTTATAATGGGATCATTTATCGGGTATTTCTAATAAGAAAGCCATTTTTCATCAAGTTTTAGAATTTATCACCAAAAAATGATGCAAGTATCGACAACATTTACCACTAACATGATGCAAGTATCGACAACATTTAGCACTAACATAAAGTAGAATATGTCCCGAAAAAACAATCTCGGAATCGGAATGAAAAGTAAAAGCATTCCAGAGTTATTAACGCTTAAAGTGACAGTGGTCAGATGTGCAAAAACGCTCTGGTCCTTAAGGCCAAAACGGGCCTGGTCCTTAAGGGGTTAAAAAGAACAGCTAAACTGAGCGCAAACTTTCCTGCACATAGCAAGCATATTACTGAGGCTGCCATAATTTCTCAAGAAACATTTGATGACAGGAGTTAGCGTGTGTGTTACACACTGAGAGTGTGTCCTGCCACCTAGACACAGCACTTTTAAAACCTTAAGGACTCAGCATTTTTCCGTTTTGCATTTTCATTTTTTCCTCATCACCTTCAAAAAATCATAACGCTTTCAATTTTGCACCTAAAAAATCCATATTGTTTCTACTTTGCAGTGACAGTGATTTTACCAATAAATCCACGGCAAAACGGAAAAAAATCATTGTGCGACAAAATTGAAGAAAAAATTTCATTTTGTAACTTTTGGGGGCTTCCGTTTCTAGGCAGTGCATTTTTTGGTCAATATTACACATTATCTTTATTCTCTAGGTCCATACGGTTAAAATGATACCCTACTTATATAGGTTTGATTTTGTAGCACTTCTGAAAAAAATCAGTTGATCGCCGCATCTGAAAACTAAAGTAAACGCTTCCCGGCAGCTCAGTCGGGCTGATCGGGACATCGGAGGGACATCTCCTTACCTCTCTCCGCGGCGTCCGATCGGGGTTTGATTGCTCCAAGCCTGAGCTACAGGCTTGAGCAATCGAGCCCCTATCTCGCTGATCCGTGCAAAGCTATGGCTTTGCAGGGATCAGCATTAGAGATCAGTGTGTGCAGTGCTATAGCTCCCTATGGGAGCTATAGCACTGCAAAAAAAAAAGTGAAAAAAAAAGTTAACAAAGGTCATTTAACCCCTGAAGGGTTAACAGCGTGCGGCACATCGATCGGTGCTGCACGCTGTTAGTCCAGGGTCCCGGCTATCGTTAGCAGCTGAGACCGACCCGGTGTGATGCAGGGTCATGGCGTGACCCTGTTTTTCACACCGGGGCCGGGCTCAGGGCATACAGGTACGCCCTGAGTCCTTAAGAGGTTAAGCACTTATGATGTTTGTGCCTTTATCAACCACAGAGCCTGTGTAAAAATTCCTGTTGTAGACAGGGCAGCAACTCCTGTGGCTTTTCTCGTCCAGGCTTAGCAGATGTAATACAGCATGGCAGTACTTTATTTTGCACTGATAAAAAAAGGGGGGAGGTTAAGCAATGCTCTTCCCTGGGGGGGAATGCAAGATGTCTGTGGAGGACTAGAATAGGGGATGAAGCAATTTTCGTAGAAAAGGACCACTATAATCCAGGCGCTGCTTAATCCAAAGATGCAAGATGCAGGGAGGTATTGTAAACCAGAAGCTTTTATTTGTATTACAGCATACAAGTTAAAAGAATCATGACGCGTTTCTGGCTCTATTGCCCCTTCCTCAGATGATCTAAAGGACTACTGACACCAGCAGACCTTATATAGGTACATCGTGTACATCGGGACTGTTATGTTTACAACTGGCCCCACATGTTACACTGTTTACTATCATGACGGCTCCCCTAATGGAGCCTCGCTCTGATGTAACACTATCGGGACACATTTCCTACTGATTTGGTGATAGATATAAGCTATGCTTATACTTTTCTGTATTTTTCCCTGTTAATATAAGGCTCTATTCTGCATGAATATAGCGATACCATCTGGGTATGTAAAGTGTATTTCTTTTTGTATTTTTCACTATGTTAATTGCAAATGAACTGGATGTGACATCACATTCAGCCCATCCCTTTGACCTGGATCACCTCCATTATGTCCCTATATAAGGTCTGCTGGTGTCAGTAGTCCTTTAGATCATCTTAGGAAGGGGCAATAGACCCCGAAACGCATCATGATTCTTTTAACTTGTATGCTGTAATACAAATAAAAGCTTCTGGTTTACAATACCTCCCTGCATCCTTGCATCTTTGGATTAAGCAGCGCCTGGATTATAGTGGTCCTTTTCTACGAAAATTGCTTCAGTTTCTACAGGAAGATACCCGTCTTCCTGTGACCATCAGGCTTGGCAGCTGATCCCTATCTCTTGATACCCCGGATGAGGGGTGATATGCGCAATTTCTCCATTTATAAGATGAGCGGCCATCTTCACTAAAATCCTGGGTCTATTCACCCAGTAAGTGTAGTGGATTCCTCACCTGCCAAGGGTAATACACGAGACGCTGCCTCCCGGTTGTCTTTTTTTGTCTCCACTAGAATAGGGGATGGAGCTCGGGGTTCTTGGGGCTTAGGACTTACCGTATTTTTTGCTGTATAAGATGCACTTTTTCTTCCCCAAAACTGGGGGGGAAAAGTTGGTGCGTCTTATACGGCGAATACCTGGGGCCATCAATGGCTGGGACCCCCCGCTAATACAGGACGTCACCGATCGCGGTGATGCCCTGTATTAACCCTTCAGACTGAAGCAAAATTAACACTAACCCGGCTGCTCAGTCAGGCTGTTCGGGACCGGCGCGGTGAAATCGCGGCGTCCCGAACAGCTTACAGGACACCGGGAGGGACCTTACCTGCCTCCTCGGTGTCTTTTCCGTGCCGGGATCCTCTGCGCTCTCCTTCGACGTCATCACATCGGAGCGGCATGCGTAGTGACGTGATGACGGCGATGTGATGACGGCGACGGAGAGCGTGGATCCCGTTGAAGAAGTCCGGAGCGTCGGGGACACCATGGGGACGCGGCGACAGCGATGGAGCGACATCCAGGGCACCGGTGACGGGTCCGGAGCGGCGGGGACACGCGAGTATTACCTCCTATACCAGTGATCTTCAACCTGCGGACCTCCGGATGTTGCAAAACTACAACTCCCAGCAAGCCCGGACAGCCAACGGCTGTCCGGGCATGCTGGGAGTTGTAGTTTTGCAACATCTGGAGGTCCGCAGGTTGAAGACCACTGTTGGGTGCAGAATCTTTATTTTTTTGGATTTGGCACCTATTAATTGGGTGCGTCTTCTACGCCGGAGCGTCCTATAGGGCGAAAAATACGGTATCCATTAAAATTCCACCTGTCACATCAACTCGCAGGGCAGACAATTTCACCATGCGTTGTGCTTCTGAAGGAACTAAGGGAAACATTTTTTTTGTACAAAACCAACACCTAGTGCCCCGACTTTCTGTTCTCCATTGCCATATATTCGCTGGGGAATTTCCCTTCTATAGAAATGTTTTGCCACATTGTTTTCTGCACTTGTAAGGATAACATAGGTGCAGTCCATGGGTGTGTCTCCCTGTGTCCCAGCATTCATTCCCAAGCTTCAAGCATGAATCACTCTGACAATATGAAACCAGCTATTAATTAGTCGCTTAGTATGACACAAATCATTATTTCAATGTGTACATGTGATAGAATAGCTCATTGGCATTTCCCTAGCATGAGTTTCATTCAGTGTCGCAGTGTGACATCTATTATTTGTCATAGTTATACAAACGAGTTACAAACGAGTTTTTTTTAAATTTTTTTTAGTAAGTAATACCAAGTGGGCTCGAGATCCGGGTCCCCAGGCGAGAAGAAGGCAAGTGCCTGGTGGGTTGTTTTTTTTCCCCTTCTCCATTCTGTCCCCGGCCCTCTCCTTAGTTATTTTTTTCTGTGACTGATCATGGTTTTTCAGCCTCACTTATTAATGTAGATAATGGCCTACAATGGAAGTATTATGGTTGGGTCCTTGAATGTCAAAGAATGGAAACGGTAACGGAAAATTATGTTAAATTATCTAAGAAAAGAACAATTAAACTTTGTTTTCATACAAGAAACTCACTATATGTTGTATCATCGTCTTAAACTGACCAGTAGATATTTTCCATGGGGATAACATAGTGATACTCCTAACACCAAATCAAAGGGTAAAAGCATTTTAATTTCCAAAGACACTCCATGGCAACAACTGGATATGTAAAAGGAAAAGGAGGGGCGTTTCCTGTTTATTAAAGGACGCATATCAACACAAATATTTAGGTTAGCCTCACTACATTTACCGAATACAAAGCAGGGTGTGGCCCTAAGGTCAATTCTGATCAAACTTGAAGATTTTCTGGAAGGTATTTTGATCTTAGGGGGAGATTTTAATCTAAATACATCAAAAGATAGATACACCAAAAGGTAAATCAAAAGGTACATAGGTAGATACATCAAAAGATACATCAAAAGGTAAATCTTCTCTCACTAAAACTATGTTACCTTATCTTGTCAGAACATATTGCACAAACATCAATTGATTGACACCTGGGGTATTTGCCACCCCTCCGAAAAAATGTCACTTATTACTCTGTACCGCATGATGCATGTTCAAGAATATATTATTTCTTCTTAAACATAAAAATTTAGAAATTCTTCCTTCTACAGATATAGACTCCTTCACTTTCACTGACCATGCGTTCATTAAAGGGGTTCTCCGGTGCTTACACATCTTATCCCCTATCCAAAGGATAGGGGATAAGATGCCTGATCGCGGGAGTCCCGCCGCTGGGGACCCCCGTGATCATGCACGCGGCACCCCGTTTGTAATCAGTCCCCGGAGCGTGTTCGCTCCGGGACTGATTACGGTCGACCGCAGGGCCGGCGGCGTGTGACGCTCCGGGGACTGATTACAAATGGGGTGCCGCGTGCATGATCACGGGGGTCACCAGCGGCGGGACTCCAGCGATCAGGCATCTTATCCCCTATCCTTTGGATAGGGGATAAGATGTGTAAGCACCGGAGAACCCCTTTAAGCCCCTTTATCAAATCCATTGAATCGGACATGGAAGATAAACACTTCATAACTTCAGGACCCTGTAGTGGTAGAAGATTTAATTTCTAATCTGTCCCGCTTCTTTAGTTTCTATTGCCATGGGGAAGTTGCCCCAATGATCTGGGAAGTCCATAAATGTGTGGCCAGCGAAGTTTTGATAAAACATGGCTCTAGAATTAAAAAAGAAAAAACAGCCAAACTCCAGAAGCTCCAGAATCAGTTGCGGGAGATAGAAAACACACATAAAACCACCCAGCTTTCCATAAGTAGAGCGCAGTTGATGGACAAAAAGGGAAGAAGTCAGGTCTGTACTAATAGATAATGCAAAAAAAAAAAGCCTGCAGTCAGCATAGGGGCTTGCTTTATGAGCAAGGAAATAAACAAGGGAAACAATTTTTTATTTTTGGTTAGCAAAAACAGTGCACTCACGGCAATCAAATGCATATATCCCAGTGGTTCATAAAAATCAAATCAAGGTTGATTTATGTAAATCTGAATTATCCTTCCTGATGACTCTTTGCTAAAATATGCCAAAAAATGGAGGGGGGAAATCTAAGCATGACATTATCTGGGCAAGAATGGGCAAAAATCTTTACATTAGTACACTGTTCTTCTATTTGTACAAACTCAAATTTACACAACTCTCACCAGATGGTACAGGTTCCCTAGTAAGCTGCACAAGGTTTGGAAAAAATAGGGATACATCAGCTCACGGCACCAAAAGCAGATTCATGTTTGGACGCTTTCTCCTGGAGAGCAGGGAAAGATCACAGCGAGCCGACTCCCGGGCAATGGAAACAAAAAGACAATTGACTTCCAGCTCCTCCAAATGGTGTGGGTAACAGCACGGTTAAAATCTAACTTTTACTGTGATCATTAAAATTCCATGGATGTCAACACAAAAATAAAGATAAAAATGCTACAAAACCGATGTGCTTCGAGACATACCCAGCTCTTAGTCGTGGCACCACGACTAAGAGCTTGGTACAGCTCAAAATGCGTTTGTTATGTAGCGTTTTTAGCTTTATTTTTGTGTTGACATCCATGGAAGTCAATCGTCTTTTTGTTTACATAAGATTTGGCCCCACCTGGGTCAATTTTGCTGGAGATTTGTTAATTCAACAGGGTCAATATTCCATATCTTTAGGTCTTGCCCTATTGTGGTTCCCTTTTGGGTTAAAGTGAAGGAGGTATGATTACAAAGACTAAGATTGCACTGAAACCAGCGTTATTTTTGTTACACCATACTGGGCTTCCGGTAGGGGTCATTGTTCAGTTTCCTTGTTATGGCTTCTAAAGCTTGAATTGCCTCGCTCTGGAAAAAAGCTTGCCTCCCTCGGTAGGCTTGTGCATAGGGAAAGTTAATGATATCATGCTCATAGAAGACATGGCATCGACACGACACCATATTCAGGCAAAGTTTTTTGCTACTTGGCACCCCTGGGCATCTTTCCAAGAAGGAAAGGCTTATTGGGGACTGACCCGCTAGGAGGGCAACATTTCTTACCTCTTGTTTAATAATGCCCTATTAGAAGTTGGAGAGGTCGCATGGGGAGAAGAAGTGGGGTACAAGAATCAGGGCTCTCTGTTTAACACCTAATGAGGTAGTTTGGGGAGGCAGGTGAGGATATTTGGGGGACAGGGAATTAGGTTGGAGTCGTTGACATTTGCGGAAGTCCCCGGGCAGCGGCAGGATACAGCAGGAGGTGAGTTGTTTACCTCCTGCTGTTGCTAAGCAACAACTCCCAGCATGCACAGCCAAAGGGCATGCTGGGAGTTGTAGTTTCGCAACAGCTGTTGGCAAAACTACAACTCCCAGCATGCCCTTTGGCTGTTTGTGCATGCTGGGGCTTGTAGTTATGAAACAGCTGGAGGCACTTTTTTCTAGGATAACTAGACCAATCAGCATGCACAAACAGCCAAAGGGCATGCTGGGCGATGAAACAGTGTGCCTCCAGCTGTTGCATAACTACAGATCCCAGCATGCTCTTCGGCTGTCAATGCATGCTGAGATTTGTAGTTTTGCAACAGCTGAAGGCACACTCATTGCGAAACACAGAGTTTGTTACCTAACTTAGTGTTTCGCAACCAGTGTGCCTTCAGCTGTTACAAACTACAACTCCCATCATGCACTCACAGACCGTACATGCTGGGAGTTGTAGTTTTGCAACAGTTGGAGGTTTACAAAAATTAATTTACACATCCAACTTTAATGAAATGTCGTCAAACACCTGTGGGGTGTTAAGGCTCACTGTACCCCTTATTACGTTCCTTGAGGGGTGTAGTTTTATTTATTTTTTGTTTCGTTTTTTTGCTGTTCTGGCACCATAGGGGCTTCCTAAATGTGACATGCCCCCAAAAACAATTTCAGAAAAACTCACTCTCCAAAATCCCATTGATGCTCCTTCCCTTCTGAGCCCTCTACTGCGCCCGCCGAACACTTGACAGCCACATATGAGGAATTTCCTTACTTGAGAGAAATTGGGTTACAAATTTCAGGGTTATTTCTCTAGTTTTACCCCTTGTAAAAATTAAAAAATTGGGTCTACAAGAACATGCGAGTGTAAAAAATGAAGATTTTGAATTTTCTCCTTCACTTTGCTGCTATTCCTGTGAAACACCTAAAGGGTTAACACACTTACTGAATGTCATTTTGAATACTTTGAGGGGTGCAGTTTTTATAATGGGGTCATTTGTGGGGTATTTCTAATATGAAGTCCCCTCAAATCCACTTCAAAACTGAACTGGTCCCTGAAAAATTCCGATTTAGAAAATTTTGCGAAAAATTGATAAATTGCTGCTGAACTTTGAAGCCCTCTGGTGTCTTCCAATAGTAAAAACATGTCAACTTTATGAGGCAAACATAAAGTAGACATATTGTATATGCGAATCAATATATCATTTATTTGGGATATCCATTTTCCTTATAAGCTCAGAGTTTCAAAGTAAAAAACAAATATGCAAAATGTTAAAATATTTCATCTAGAAATTATTTAAGTATCGACAAAACATTTACCACTAACATAAAGTAGAATATGTCACGGAAAAAAAAAATCTCTGAATCAGAATAAAAAGTAAAAGCATTCCAGAGTTATTAACCCCTTAAAGGGTTACTCCAGTGAAAACCTTTTTTCTTTTAAATCAACTGGTGGCAGAAAGTTAAACATATTTGTAAATTACTTCTATTAAAAAATCTTAATCCTTCCAGTACTTATTAGCTGCTGAATGCTACAGAGGAAATTCCTTTCTTTTTGGAACACTGATGACATCACGAGCACAGTGCTCTCTGCTGACATCTCTGTCCATTTTAGCAACCATGCATAGCAGATGTATGCTAAGGGCAGCATGGTGGCTCAGTGATTAGCACTGCTGCCTTGCAGTGCTGGGGACTTGGGTTCACATCCCACTAAGGACAACAATAAATAAAGCATCATTATTATTATAATAACATCAGCAGAGAGAACTGTGCTCATGATGTCATCAGAGAGAATTCCAAAAAGAAAAGAATTTCCTCTGTAGTATTCAGCAGCTAATAAGTACAGGAAGGATTAAGATTTTTAATAGAAGTAATTTACAAATATGTTTAACTTTCTGCCACCAGTTGATTTAAAAGAAAAAAGGTTTGCACCGGAGTACCCCTTTAAGGACGCAGCCCTTTTTCACCTTAAGGACTGAGCCCTTTTTCGCAATTCTGACCACCGTCGCTTTACGCATTAATAACTCGAAAACTCTTTTACCGAATATTCTGATTCTGAGATTGTTTTTTCGTGACATATTCTACTTTATTTTGATGGTAAATTTTCGGCGTTACCTGCATACTTTTTTGGTGAAAAATCCCAAAATGTCATGAAAATTTTGAAAATTTAGCATTTTTCTAAATTTGAAGCTCTCTACTTGTAAGGAAAATGGATATTCCAAATAAATTGTATTTTTATTCACAAACACAATATGTCCACTTTATGTTGGCATCATAAAATGGACATATTTTTACTTATTGAAAAAATTAGAGGGCTTCAAAGTAGAGCAGCAATTTTAAAAAATTTCATGAAAATTGCAAAATCTGAAGGGACAGATGTTACAGAACTACAACTCCCAACATGCCCGGGCAGTCTAGACATGCTGAGAGTTGTAGTTTGGCAACATCTGGAGGGCTACCGTTTGGGCACCACTGTAACAGTGGTCTCCATACTGTGACCCTCCAGATGTTGCAAAACTACAACTCCCAGCATGCCCAGATAGCCTTTGGCTGTCTGGGCATGCTGGGAGTTCCAGTTTGGCACCCACTAGGAAGGGCAGCAGTAAATATCACTTACTGCCACTTCCTTCGCAAACCCCCCCCCCCCCCCCCCCGACCTTCGTTTCCCCGCCTGTGCGCTGAGGCTGGGGCCCCCGATCCTCGGAGGGATCCGTGCCCCAGTAGTGGAGTTGGCGACAGCAGGCGGATCTTCACTGCGCAGCAGCAGGAGGTAAGGCTGGCCTCCTGCTGTTGCTAAGCAATAACTTCCAGCATGCACACAAGGGCATGCTGGGGGTTGTTGTTATGCAACAGCAGAAGGCACAACTACAACTCCCAGCATGCCCTTTGGTAGTTTGTGCATGCTGGGGATTGTAGCTATGCAACAGCTGGAGGCACATTTTTGTGCCTCCAGCTGTTGCAGAACTACAACCCCCAGCATGCACGGACAGCCAAAGGGCATGCTGGGAGATGCAGTATTGTGCCTCCAGCTGTTGCATAACTACAAGTCCCAGCATGCCCTTTGGCTGTAAGTGCATGCTGAGAGTTGTAGTTTTGCAACAGCTGGAGGCACACTGGTTGCAGAACGGAGTTAAGTAACAAACTCCCAGTGTTTTGCCAGCAGTGTGCCTCCTGCTGTTGCATAACTACAACCTCCAGCATGCACGGGCAACCAAAGGGCATGCTGGGAGTTTTAGTAGTATGCCTCCGGCTGTTGCATAACTACAAGTCCCAGCATGGCCTTCGGCTGTCACTGCATTCTTAGAGTTGTAGCTTTTTGCAACAGCTGGAGGCACACTGGTTGCAAAACACTAAGTTTGTTTCTTAACTCAGTGTTTCGCAACCAGTGTCCCTCCAGCTTTTGCAAACTACAACTCCCAGCATGCACTGATAGACGGTACATGCTGGGAGTTGTAGTTTTGCAACATCTGAAGGCACACTGGTTGCAAAACACAGAGTTAAGTAACAAACTCTCAGTGTTTTGCAAGCAGTGTGCCTCCAGATGTTGCATAACTACAACCTCCAGCATGCACGACAGCCAAAGGGCATGCTGGGAGTTGTAGTTTTTCAACAGCTGGAGGCTTCCCCCCCCCCCCCCTCATATGAATGTACAGGGTACATTCACACAGGTGGGTTTACAGTGAATTTTTCGCTGCAAGTTTGAGATGCAGCAAGTTTTCCGCTGCAGCCCAAACTTGCTGTAAACATCGGCCTGTGTGAATTTACCCTAAAAACACTATACTACACCAACACAAAATAAAAAGTTAAACACTACATATACATATACCCCTACACAGCTATCCCCCCCCCCCAATAAAAATAAAAAAAACTTCTGGTACGGCCCTGTTTCCAAAATGGAGCCTCCAGCTGTTGCAAAACAACAACTCCCAGTATTGCCGAACAGCAATTGACTGTCCAGGCATCCTGGGAGTTTTGCAGCAGCTGGAGGCACCATGTTTGGGAAACACTGCCATAGGGTAATTTTGGTATCGGAGGCAAGTGTAATTCTTGCATCCAGGTCCGTTCTTATGGAAATCCCTAATATAGGACTCAAACGCGCATGGCGCTCTCTCACTTCAGAGCCCTGTCATATTTCAAGGCAACAATTTATTGCCACATATGGGGTATTTCCGTACTCGCGAGAAATTGCGTAACATATTTTGGGGGCTTTTTCTCCTTTTACCCCTTATGAAAAGGTAAAGTTGGGGTCTACACTTGCATGTTATTGTAATAAAAAATGAAATAAACATATTTTACACTAACATGCTAGTGTTACCCCATACTTAACATTTTCACAAGAGGTAAAAGGAAAAAAAGACCCCAAAAATTTGTAACACAATTTCTCCTGAGTACGAAAATACCCCATATGTGGGCATAAAATGCTCTGCAGGTGCACAACAAGGCTCAGGAGTGAGAGGGCACTATGTCAATTTGAAGCCTAAATTGGTGATTTGCAGAGGGGTGGCTGATTTTACAGCGGTTCTGACATAAACCCAAAAAAAGAAATAATGTGACCCCATTTTGGAAACTACCCCCCTCACTGAACGTAACAAGGGGTATAGTGATCCTTAACACCCCACAGGTGTTTGACAATTTTCGTTAAAGTTGGATAGGAAAATGAAAAAAAAAGAAAATTTCACTAAAATGCTGGTGTTACCCTAAATTTTTCATTTTCACAAGGGAAAATAGGGGAAAAAAAAGCCCCCCAAAATGTTTAACCCCTTAAGGACGCAGAGTTTTTCGTTTTTGCATTTTAATTTTTTCCTCATCACCTTCTAAAAATCATAACGCTTTAAATTTTGCACCTAAAATTCCATATGACGGGTTATTTTTTGCGCCACCAATTCTACATTGCAGTGACATTAGTCATTTTACAACAAGATCCAAGGCGAAACGGGAAAAAATTCAATGTGCGACAAAATTGAAGAAAAAATTTCATTTTGTAATTTATGGGGGCTTCCGTTTCTACGCAGTGCACTTTATTCTGTAGGTCCATAGGGTTACAATCATACCCTACTTGGATATTGTCGTACTTCGGAAAAAAATCATAACTACATGCAGGAAAATTTATACGTTAAAAATTCTCATCTTCTAACCCCTATAACTTTTTTATATTTTCGCGATCGGGCCGGTATGAGGACTTAATTTTTTGCGCCGCGTTCTGAAGTTTTTATCATAACATTTTTGTATTGATCGGACTTTTTGATTGCTCTTTATTCATTTTTTCATGAAATAAAAAGTGACCAAAAATACGCTATTTTGAACTTTGGATTTTTTTTGTGCGTACGCCATTGACCGTGCGGTTTAAATAACGATATATTTTTATAGTTCGGACATTTCCGCACGCGGCAATACTGCATATGTTTATTTACACAGTTTTTTTTATGGGAAAAGGGGGGTGATTCAAACTTTTATTAGGGAAGGGGTTAAATGACCTTTGTTAACTTTTTTTTTTACTTTTTTTTTGCAGTGTTATAGCTCTCATAGGGACCTATAACACTGCACACACTGATTTCTTACCCTGATCCCTGCAAAGCCATAGCTTTACATGGATCAGCGAGATAGGGGCTTGATTGCAAGCCTGTAGCTCAGGCTTTGAGCAATCAAACGCCGATCGGATGCGATGGAGCAAGGTAAGGGGGTCTCCACTCGCGTCCTAGCTGATCGGGATATCGTGATTTTATCGTGATAGTCCCGATCAGCCCGACTGAGCTGCCAGGAAGCGTTTACTTTCATTTTTAGATGCGGCGATCAACTTTGATCGCCGCGTCTAAAGGGTTAATAGCGCACGGCACAACGATCGGTGCCGCACGCTATTAGCCCAGGGTCCCGGCTATTGTTAGCAGCTGGGACTGACCCGGTGTGATGCGGGTGTGACCCCCTTTTAAACACCGGGACTGGGCGAAGGGCGTAAAGGTACGCCCTTCATCCTGAAGGAGTTAACCCCATTTCTTCTGAGTATGGCGATACACCATATGTGGATATAAAGTGCTCTGCTGGTGCACTACAGGGCTCAGAAGAGAAGGAGCGCCATGGGGCATTTGGAGAGAAAATTTGTCCGGAATTTAAGGCCACGTGTGTTTACAAAGCCCCCATGGTGCCAGAACAATGGACCCCCCCATATGTGACCCCATTTTGGAAACTTCTCCCCTCACAGAATTTAATAAGGGGTGCAGTGAGCATTTACTGGCGTTTGACAGAACTTTGGAACAGTGGTCCGTGGAAATGAAAAATATAATTTTTCATTTGCACAGCCCCCTGTTCCAAACGCCAGTAAATGCTCACTGCACCCCTTATTAAATTTTGTGAGGGGGGTAGTTTCCAAAATGGGGTCACATGTGGGGGGGGTCCACTGTTCTGGCCCCATGGGGGGCTTTGTAAAAGCACATAGCACCCAACTTCTATTCCAAACAAATTCTCTATCCAAAAGCTCAATGGCGCGCCTTCTCTTCTGAGAATTGTAGTTCGCCCGCTGTGCACTTTACATCCACAGATGGGGTTACAAATTTTGAGGGTCATTTTTTCCCATTACCCTTGAAAAAAATGTTACATTTTGAGGGAAAACTGAATTTTAGTGAAGAAAAAAAATTTCCATAGACACATCCTACTTTAACGAAAAGTCGTCAAACACCTGTGTGGTGTTAAGGCTCACTGTACCCCTTGTTACATTCCTTCAGGTGTGTAGTTTCCAAAATAGCATGCCATGTGTTTTGTTTTTTTTCCTGTTCTGGCACCATAGGGGCTTCCTAAATGCGACATGCCCCCCAAAAACAATTTCAGCAAAATTTGCTTTCCAAAAGCCAAATGTGACTCCTCTTCTGAGCATAGTAGTTAGCCAGCAGAGCACTTGACATCCACACAGGGGGTATTTCCATACTCAGAAGAGATGGGGTTACAAATTTTGAGGGTCATTTTTTCCTATTACCCTTGTAAAAATTTAAAATGTGGGGTAAAATCAGCATTTTAGGGGGATAAAAAAACATTTTTTCATTTACACATCTGACTTTAATGAAAAGTCGTCAAACACCTGTGGGGTGTTAATGCTCACTGTACCCCTTGTTACGTTCCTTGAGGGGTGTAGTTTCCAAAGTTTTTGTTGCTGTTCTGGCACCATAGGGGCTTCCTAAATATGACATGCCCCCAAAAACCATTTCAGCAAAATTCACTCTCCAAAATCCCATTGTCCCTCCTTAACTTCTGAGCCCTATACTGCACCCACAGAGCACTTGACATACACATATGAGGTATCTGCTTACTCAAGAGAAATTAGGTTACAAGTTTTGGTGGGGGATTTCTCTCATTTTACCCTTGTAAAAATAAAAAATAAATGGCTCTACAAGAACATGCGAGTGTAAAAAATTAAGATTTTAAATTTCTCCTTCTATAATGTTTCTATAATGGGGTCATTTATGGGGTATTTCTCACAGAAAAAAACCTCAAATCCACTTCAAACTTTGTAGGATACAGGCCATAAAAAGTACTGGAAGGAGTATATATCAACTTGGTGTGAACCCTCCACCACACCTAGGTGATATGCTCACCTGTGATGGCAATCTGATCCGTGGCTCCTAAGAGTCACGGTGGTCAGAGTATAGTGGGGCATTTATAATAGGTAGATAAAAGTAAGGCTGCCGCACACTGGACCGATTCTGGATTCCCGTAAGTGACCAGTGAAGAAATGCAAATGTAAAGAGAAAATGCCAGCACCAATTGAACACAGGATCCCAACCAGCACACCCTTACCTTGCCAAATACGAAGAGTGTACTGTCTAATTTGACCTGAGGAAGGCACTTTGTATGTGACGAAACATGTTGTCCGTATTGTTAAATAAAATATTTATTGTCCTGTGCTGGCCTGAGTCTGTCAGTTCGTGACTATCCTTGAGCAGCACCTCCAAGACCGCCTTTTTCTCTTTACATTTGGATTTCCTCTGGATCCAGGATCTGGGGTTCCAAATGAGAAACTTGCACACATCTCACACAGCAGTACGCACCTCTGAACCGCTCTTCAAGGGCTCCAGAGTGAGAGAGCTGCATGTGCATTTGAGGCATAAATTGGTGACTTGCACAGATGTGGCTGATAGTTGCGGCGATTCTGTGACTTTCTAGCAGACTGGTGACACCTAAAGTTGTGGAAATATACACCACCTCTATCTGTGGTGTATATTTCTGTGCCTGGCAAAAAGAGAGGACAAATTTACTAAGAGGTATGCTCCTCTTAGTAAATCTACCAGACCGCAAATAGGCAAAGCTTTACTTATGTTTGGTACACCAAAACACCACAGTAAGTAAATCACCCCCATATCCCTACTGTGTTGACGCAAAGCAAAGCAAAAAACCCTTATGAGGCGGATACCAATTGCCCTATACCAAAGGAAAGATTCCTTCCCAACTCCAAATATACAAGCAAGGACAATGGCACATTGTGCAAATTTATTTGTGAAATTATGTATGACTGGCCTCATTTTAAACAGGTGGTCATACGCAGGATCACCTTAGAAGGGGCATGTTGCATTTTCAGCATAATGCAGACATTTTCGGATTGCTTCAAAGCGAGCCCTTTTCATAGCCATACGGTAAAGTGAGGTGTTGTAAACAACTTCCTCACTCCATTATTGCCTAATATTTTTTTTTTTTTTTTTTTTTACTAGGCCCATATAACGGATGAGGCCCCAGTATAAGATTGGCTGTGTCCTCAAAGCCATTATGGGCTGTGTCCTTAAGGGGTTAAGCAATCACATGTTTAAGGGGACTAAAAAATATAATACATTTAAAAATATATATATTAAAAAAATGCCTCAATAAAAATTTTTATAATCTTTTCTCATTTATAAGAAAAAATTTAAAAATAAACTTTAAGCAAATAAACATTAATGGTAGTTTTGTGTGGAAGTATAACTTCTAATGCTTCTCAATGCATTTTCTACATTAAATACGTGTAAATAAATACCACAAAATAGCCACACCATGAGCTGCAGTGCAAAATCCCATTGAAAACAATGAGACACACATTGGGCCTCATTGACTAAGGCTTTTCTAAATAGATTTTGTAGGGTTTGCTATGTTGCACCAGAATTCCTGAGAAAAATTCCAAAAAACCCTACTAACTTTACACTTTATTCAGAAAATCCAAAACAAGGCGTGTCTCAAAAAAAAAATTATTTTATTTTTCTGAATTTTTTTTCCCAAATTTACCAATGTTCCCACATAAAATGTGGTGGATTTCAGCTCTGTAAAACCCAACAGCTCAGAACAGATGTAAAAAAAAAAAAAAGTAAATACCATGGAAAAATATCTGTTGGGATACTACACTCCACTCTTAGTAAATGAGGGCAATTGTTGGGGATGCACATGTTTTTTCCACATATATTTTGGTAGTTTGTGGGTAGTCTTAGCGTAATGGGTGGATTTGGGTTAATGTGAATTTGTCATCTATATTTGCAGCTAAGAGCTGCAGACACTATTGGATAGCTGTTAGGATATAAAAGGAAATGTATCTTTCCTTGAACTAAGGTTGGAGAAGCTTGTAAAATAATCTTTTTATTTTACAGCCAAGTGTCCAGGAGGAGGGGCTGAGCTGCTCATGTGCTACAAACTGGAACGCTTCCTTGCTCAACCTCACCTCCCAGCCCCTCAATGACTGTTCTAAAGAGTTCAGTTTACAATCATTATGGGACTAGGAGGTGAGGATGAGCAAGGAGATGTGCCAGGACATGGCACTTGATCAGCTTTGCCCCACCTTCTTGACACTTTGCTGAGAAATTAAAAGGTACCGTTTACTATTTATACCCCAACAGCTATTCCAGTGTCTGAAGATCTTAACAGCAAATACAAGTCATAGGGTAAGAAAACAGTAATAAATAAGGCATACCCTATTAAAAAAAAAATGCTCACAGACTTAAAATAGTGTAACATGAGGACTGTGGTTTTCACGTTACAAAGTCTGAGCACTGGCAATCAGACCTTCATGAGTGAACTGGAATTTCCCTTTCTAGGTGCTTTGAAAGGGAGTGTCCCTTAGCTACTCACTTGATATACTGGAGTTCTGGAAAACTGAGAGGAATAGAATTTACAGCAACAGACCTCATTACAAGGTGTTCTACTATCTCTCAGTATGCAATGCAGCATCTGCATACCACAGGACCAAGATAAGGCTGTCTGTTATGAGGTACAGTAGTATATTCTTATCATATGTAGCAGCTTCCGCTATATATTGATGGCTATGTAGCCATGTCACCTCATATACACTTCTAAGTAACCATAAACATGACTGTTCAAGGCTTTCAATGCCATATTGGGGGATATTTTTCAAAACATGTGCAGAGAAAAAGTGGTGCAGTTGCCCATAGCAGCCAATCTGATTGCTTCTTTCCTTTAACCTCTTGGGAGAACAGGACGTACCTTTACGCCCTGGTCGCCTGGTACTCAGGAAGTCCATATACATCCTGAGTCTCATCATAGCTATGAAGTGAGAGCAGGAGCTGCGGTTGCCAGCTGCTGATAGCCTAGCTGCTAATGGCGATCAAGTTGATGCACGCCATTAACCCTTTAATACTGATCATGGTATCTGAAGTATGTGGGGAACACACAGACACTTGTCTGACCACTCACTGTGCAATTGGGTCAGATGAGTAAAGATGGCCACCGGGGCTCTGCTCACCTGCTCCCGGACATGTGGCGGATCCAGGGGGGGGGGGGGGGGCAACGGGGCAATTGCTGCCCCTCCCGATACTATATTAATGATGAGAGGGAGCCGTCAGCCCCGGCTGCACTGTCCCGTCACCTGCAGCGTGTGAACCGCCGGGGACACCATTCTCTGCAGGACACCGTTCTCTGGAGGCCGCGCGGGCTGCCTGTCAGTGCTGAGAATGCTCCGGTCTCAGCATCATTCAGTCTGCAGTAGCGGTGCACCGAAATGGAAATTTCTGAAGCGAAACAAAACCGAAATAAAAAAAAATGTCCGGCCGAAACTGATACCAAAACCAAAAATGACTTCTCCCCGTCTTCTGGTAAAATGCAGCGCTCCGCTCATTAGATTAGATTCCCCCACATTAGATTGCCAGCTCCCCCACATTAGATTGCCAGCTCCCCCACATTAGGTTGGAAGTTCCCCCACATTAATAGGCAGCATCCCCCACATTAATAGGCAGCTCCCCCACATTAATAGGCAGCTCCCCCACAATAGTAGTAGTTCCCCCACATTAGTAGGCAGCTCCCCCACAATAGTAGTCAGTTCCCCCACAATATTAGGCAGCTCCCCCAACAATATTAGGCAGCTCCCCCCACATTTGTTGGCAGCTCCCCCCCACATTTGTAGGCAGCTCCCCCCCCCACATTAGGTCAGCAGTTCCCCACAATAGTAGGCAGCTTCCCCCAACCCACAGACATACAGCTTCCAGCCATATACAGTGTATGGCTGGAGGCTGTATGTCTGTACTGCTGCCCCCACAGTGATCCGGTCACCGCTCCTCCGGCCCGGGGTCACATCTACTGCTATGGCCTATGGACCATAGCAGTAGGTCCCGGGACCGGAGGAGCGGTGACCGGAACACTGAAGAAGATGATGCGCAGCCGGTCACTTACCAGGCCCCGGCCAGCGCGCGTTCTCCTGTCCCGTGCGTACAACCATAGAGGTGGAGAAGCGAAGGACCGAAGGAGGAGGCGCGCTGGCCAGGGAATGGTGAGTGACCGGCGGACATCCTTATGTCCCGAAAAGATTTTTCGGGACACAGGGATGTCCGGGATGGGAATACTTCTTTTTATGTGTCCGGGCCGGCTCCCGTGTGTGGCTGCAGGCGGGGGCTGACCAGAGCATATAAAAACTAATACTACTAAAAACCAGGGGGCCTCCAGCTGTTGTGAAACTACAACTCCCAGCATGCCCGGACAGCCTTTGCCTAATATTTGTCTGCAGCCATTACACTGTGCAGGGCCTGGGAAGAGATACGCTCCTCCCCCTCTCACCCCTTTGTGTTTCTAGCAGGCCGGGCTCAGCTTACTGCCCTCCACCACAGGCCCGGACACCCACCCAATGCCTCCAGACCCCCCTGCCCACCCTGATGCTGCCTTTCATGGTAAGTAGCTTTGGGGGGGGGGGTGTCAGGCTCGGGAGACAGGTAAAGGGGAACTCTTATCAGTGTTTCCCAGCAGAGGCCTCTAACTGTAGTAAAACTACAACTCCCAGCTTGTATTTGGCTTTGTGGGCATACTGGGAGTTGTAGTTTTACAACAGCTGGAGGCACCCTGGTTGGGGAACACTGATCTATCTGTCTTTCTATCTCCTATCTATCTCTCATATCTATGTATCTATCTATCTATATATCTCATATCTATCTATCATCTATATATCTCATATCTATCTATCTATCATCTATCTATCTATCTATCTCCTATCAATCTATCTATCTCCTATCTATCTATCTATCTCCTATCCATCTCTCATATCTCTTATCAATCTATCTATCTCATATCAATCTATCTATCTCCTATCTATCTATCTCATATCTATCTATCTATATCATATCTATCTATCTCATATCAATCTCTCATATCTATCTATCTATCTATCTATCTATCTATCTATCTATCTATCTATCTATCTCCTATCTATCTATCTCCTATCTATCTATCTATCTATCTATCTATCTATCTATCTCCTATCTATCTATCTATCTATCTATCTATCTCCTATCTCTCTATCTATATCATATCTATCCCACTGCTGCCAGCATCTATTTTTCATTTACTTACAGCCTATTTAGATGCCGAGACAGGGGATAAGTTATAGATTGTGGGGGATCCGAGCGCTATGACCCCCTATAATCTCCCGAACAGGGCCCCTGCAGTCTGCTGGAAGGGGGTGCTGAACCCTGCACGGAGCTTCCTGCGAGGGACATTGGAATGGCCACTTCCGGCAGACTGACAGGGCCTCGTTATGTGCCCCTCACTTATAATGCCCCCCTGTCATGTGCCCCTCACTTATAATGCCCCCCTGTCATGTGCCCCTCACTTATAATGCCCCCCTGTCATGTGCCCCTCACTTATAATGCCCCCCTGTCATGTGCCCCTCACTTATAATGCTCCCCTTTCATGTGCCTCTCACTTATAATGCCCCCCGTCATGTGCCGCTAACAAATAATGTGCTCTGATTTATAATGCCCTCCTTTTATGTGCCCCTTACTTAAAATGCCCCCTGAGGGTGCAGGACAGGGGCATTATATGTGAGGGGAACATAACAGGGCATTATAAGTCGAAGCATATTATATATTAGCGGCCCAAGACAGGGGGTCATTATAAGTGAGGGGCAGATGACAGGGGGGCATTATAAGTGAGGGGCACATGACAGGGGGGCATTATAAGTGAGGGGCACATGACAGGGGGGCTCCTCACGTATAATGCCCCCCTGTCATGTGCCCCTCACATTTAATGCCCCCTGTCATGTGCCCCTCACATTTAATACCCCCTGTCATGTGCCCCTTACTTAAAATGCCCCCTGAGGGTGCAGGACAGGGGGCATTATATGTGAGGGGAACATAACGGGGCATTATAAGTCGAAGCATATTATATATTAGCGGCCCAAGACAGGGGGGCATTATAAGTGAGGGGCAGATGACAGGGGGGCATTATAAGTGAGGGGGGCATTATAAGTGAGGGGCACATGACAGGGGGGCATTATAAGTGAGGGGCACATGACAGGGGGGCTCCTCACGTATAATGCCCCCCTGTCATGTGCCCCTCACATTTAATGCCCCCTGTCATGTGCCCCTCACATATAATACCCCCTGTCATGTGCCCCTTACTTAAAATGCCCCCTGAGGGTGCAGGACAGGGGGCATTATATGTGAGGGGAACATAACGGGGCATTAAATGTGAGGGGCACATGAAGGGGGCATTATAAGTTAGGGGCACATGACAGGGGTCATTAAATGTCCCTCACATATAATGCCCCCCTGTCATGTGCCCCTAACATATAATGTGCCCTGTCTTATAATGCCCCCCTGTTATGTTCCCCTCACTTATAATGCCCCCTGAGGGAGCAGGATTGGGGGGCATTATATGAGGGAACATTGCAGGGGCATTATATGTGAGGGGCATAGCACAGGGGGCATTATATGTGAGGGGCACAGGACAGAGGGCATTATTATTATGAGGGGGAACAGGACAGGTCATAGTTATATGTGGGGGCACAGGATGGGGCATTACTACTATATATGAGGGGCACAGAGTATAAGGAATTTCTGGGGTAGTACGGTTTTCATTAGCCACAATACATCATGGTATTGTATTCAGAGGGCTATTTAGAGCCTACAGTGTGTGGTAGTATTATATTCAGAGGGTACATTGTGTGGCAGTATTATATTCTGAGGGTACAGTGTGTGGGAAGTATTATATGCAGGGGTACAGTGTGTTGCAGTATTATATTCTGGGGTACAGTATGTGGGCAGTATTATATTCAGGGGTACAGTGTGGGGCATTATTATATCCTGAGGGTACAGTGTGTGGCAGTATTATATTCTGAGGGTACAGTGTGTGGCAGTATTATATTTATTAGGTACAGTGTGTGGCAGTATTATTCAGTGGGTACAGTATCTGGCAGTATTATATTCATTGGGTACAGTGTGTGGGCAGTATTATATTCAGTGGGTACAATGTGTGGCAGTATTATATTCAGTGGGTACAGTGTGTGGCAGTATTATATTCAGTGGGTACAGTGTGTGGCAGTATTATATTCAGTTGGTACAGTGTGTGGCAGTATTATATTCAGTGGGTACAGTGTGTGGCAGTATTATAATAATAATTTTTTCATATAGAGGATCAGAATCCGCTGACAAAGTGAAGAGCCGTCTGGGCGTCAAGTTATGCAGCGAGAATATTTAGCTGGACCCGGTGGTATGTACCATCTGAATTCGATAAGGAAAGACTATAGAGAAGACGTCACCTATAGTCACTGATATCATTGTGTATTGTCCTGACTGTCCCATCAGAGCGGTAGTCACTTGTAAGTTTTGCAGTAATGATGGGTGAAACAACTCCCAGCATCTCCTCACCACTACTTAGGTCATACTGGGGGCTGCAGTTTTAAATGGTAAAAACTTCTTTAGCGCTTTCCCATTCTGTGGCAATTGGTATATTTGATCATTCTACTGGATACATTTAATAATATCGTAAGTTCTTTAAGCAACACCTTATTTTCTGTCCGCCAATGCAAAATTCTCTAATAGTGCACCTCCCGAGACCAGACTCTGGATCCGCCCCTGTCCCGGACTTCTGCTGCACTCTTCTTCTCTGGTCTACCTTCTGGCAGGCCTAAGAAGCAGATCACAGATAACTCTATGCCTATGCATATCCCTGCTCAGTATTAGTAGTATTTGGTAACTGAAAAAGAGAAAAAAAAAAAGTAAAAGAAAAAGTTTTAATAAATTTGAATAAGTCCCTCGCCAAATAAAGTTTTAAAAAATTGGTATTGCTGCAGGCATAACTGTCCGATCTATTATAATATAATGTTAATGATCCTATACAGGGGATGGCATAAATGTATTTAAAAAATACCCCATATCCCAAATTTTTGGTCACCTCACATCCCAGAAAAAAAAGGAATAAAAAAAATAAAAAAAAAGTCATATATTTGCAAAAGTGATACCAGTAAAAACTACCAATCACAGCGCAAAAAATAAGCCTTCATACAGACCTGCATACGGAAAAGTACGTTCCAACCATGTGCTGGCAGATGAGCAGTCAGGAGAGGAGACCAGCACCGCCATGCAACTGACAAGAGAGCATTGGTGTCCGCAGGGGGAAAAATGCTTGTGATGAGCGGGCTTGGGACTTGAGCCTGCTCCATACCCGGCAGCATCCTTGAGCCTGCTCCATACCCGGCAGCATCCTTGAGCCTGCTCCAAACCCGGCAGCATCCCTGAGCCTGTTCCATACCCGGCAGCATCCCTGAGCCTGCTCCAAACCCGGCAGCATCCTTGAGCCTGCTCCATACCCGGCAGCATCCTTGAGCCTGCTCCATACCCGGCAGCATCCCTGAGCCTGCTCCATACCCGGCAGCATCCCTGAGCCTGCTCCATACCCGGCAGCATCCCTGAGCCTGCTCCATACCCGGCAGCATCCTTGAGCCTGCTCCATACCCGGCAGCATCCTTGAGCCTGCTCCATACCCGGCAGCATCCCTGAGCCTGCTCCATACCAGGCAGCATCTGATCTGTGCAGTCCAGTGCAGTCTTCTGCTTCTAAGTTTCCCCTTCTCTGTAGGAAAATAGTAGGATACACTTAGTAAGGAAAAGAAGACGGCATCGGACAGCATAGATCTATCCCCATAGCTCTCTCTGCTCTCTCTTTCTTATAACAGTTCGTACGCACAACGCAGAAAAAGCACAGAAATTACATAAAAAGCATGGCGTTTTTGCGTGCAGAGGAAGCGGGAGGACCAGGGGCTGGTGGCATCACGACAGGTGACCAGCATATCATGATAGCCCCAGGTTATCATATGATTTGCAGATTTTTTGTGTCAAGCAGCCCAAAGGGCCAATAGAAGTAGGCAAGGGGGAGCGCAGTTTTACACAGTCATAAGGTCCCACGCGGCGTGGCCTGCACTTAGTCTGATGAAAGGAGGAGAAAGTGACAGACAGACAGAGAGAGAGCTATATGGATACAAATAGCAGAGAAATAGGGATTGGGAACAAAGAAAACTGTGTGTGTGTGTGTGTGTGTGTATGAGCCTCGGAGTGTGAAATGTATGGGGCAGATGTTATAACCCAGGGGCAGATGCTATTAACCCCTAAATGTTTGTGATGTAGTTTTACAGATAACCACCCGAAGATTGTAACAGCAGACAGAGATGACTTGACTTACTGGCTTGTGGCTGTAATTTAGGCTTGAGGCCTCGAGGTGTGCTGGACACTGACTCTGAGACGTCTGGACTGAACTTGACCTCAGCAGAGAACATGGTGGAAAAAAGAGAGATTGTAGCACCTCGCCCTCTAATAAAGGAGGGCTGAGCAAGGAGCCCATAGGCTAGCTGCGGGTCATCTGGTCACCTAGTGCTCTCTGGGTAACAAAACATGTGACTTTAACATGTGACAACCATTATCATGTGATCAATAACCATGTGACCATATCAAAGGTCCTTTACACATAATATACAATTATACAGATTTTAGGAGTACAGTGCAGGTGAGCCCTGGGGACGTGCAGGGACTCAAGCTGATAGGACTGTGAGATGCATATCCCGTACTGGGACATCATACGTGTGTGTGTGTGTGTGTGTACAGGAAAGAAGCTACAATTGTCAACAAAGAGCTAGAATCTTGTATGATAGCGATACCTATGCAAAATGCCCTAAACACAGCATAACGCTTTATTCCGCAAACACCGGTTACATCTTCCTGTTTGGGACAAAGTAGCGCCTTAACAAGGGAGTGCAGTTTACAGGGATTAGCCCTGTTAATACGTTATTTGTGAATAGTATATTGGTTTCTCTCTCTGACAGGAAACAGCCCCAAAGATTTAAAGGGGTATTCCAGGATTTTTTTTTTTATTTGACTATGCTACAAAGGCTGTAAAGTTGGTGTAGTTCATAATATAGTGTCTGTACCTGTGTGTGATGTTTTTCTCACAATTCTTCTGTGATTTTCACCCCAATATTTATTTTTAACAGCATACAAAATGACTGTTGTCTCAGATTTATCCCAGGTTGCAATGCAGCCAAGACCTGACTCACTAGTCAGCTAATGACAGGGAGCCTGTCTGCTTCAATGGGTGGAGGGATCGCTTGGTGGGAGAGAGATCAGTCTGCAACTAATGCAACAGCTGTAGGCACCCTGATTGAAAACCACAGGTCTTTTGAATGGATGCAGCTCATTTATGTTTCAATGGGTGGGATGGCTGATGTGTGGGAGGGAGGAAAATGGAATTATGGGATTTGTAGTAAAGTGTTATGGTAATCTCCCAACATAGCCATTTAGCCCCAAGACAAGTGTAGATCCTTCCTAAGCATGTCCATTACTGCCTGCCAGGTACGTACTAAAATCACCTTATGGCGGATAACCTCGTCAACCCCTTGGGGACCGAGCCCATTTTGATCCTAAGGACCATAGAATTTTTTGCACATCTGACCACTGTCACTTTAAGCATTTATAACTCTGGGATGCTTGTACTTAAGAATTTGATTCCGAGATTGTTTTTTCGTGACATATTCTACTTTTTGTTAGTGGTAAATTTCTGCCGATAAATGCATTTTTTCTTGGTGAAAAATACCAAACTTTCATAAAAAATTGGAAAATTTAGCATTTTTATAACTTTGAAGCTCTCTCCTTGTAAGGAAAAAAGAAATACTAAATAAATTAATATATTGATTCACATATACAATATGTCTACTTTATGTTTGCATCATAAAGGTGACATGTCTTTACTTTTTGAAGACATCAGAGGACTTCAAAGTATAGCAGCAATTTTCAAATTTTTCAAATACCGTATTTATCGGGGTATACCACGCACCGGCCTATAACACGCACCCTCATTTTACCAAGGATATTTGGGTAAAAAAAGTTTTTTACCCAAATATCCATGGTAAAATGAGGGTGCGTGTGTGTGCGTGTATACCCCGATACATCCCCAGGAAAGGCAGGGGGAGAGAGGCCGTCGCTGCCCGCTTCTCTCCCCCTGCCTTTCCTGGGGTCTAGAGCGCTGCTGCCGGCCCTTCTCTCCCCCTGGTTACCGGCGCCGCTGCCCGTTCTGTCCCCCTGACTATCGGTGCCGGCGCCCCATTGCCTCCGCCGACAGCCAGGGGGAGAGAAGGGGCAGCGGCACCCATTGCCGGCGCCGCTGAACCCCCCCCCATCCCCGGTGGCATAATTACCTGAGTCGGGTCCGCGCTGCTCCAGGCCTCCGGCGTGCGTCCCCTGCGTCGTTGCTATGCATGGCGCGGCGCACTGACGTCATGCGCCGTGCCGTTCCGCGCATAGCAACGACGCTGGGGACGCACGCCGGAGGCCTGGAGCAGCGCGGACCCGACTCAGGTAATTATGCCACCGGGGATGAGGGGAGGCAACGGGGCAGCGGCGCCGGCAATGGGTGCCGCTGCCCCTTCTCTCCCCCTGGCTGTCGGCGCCGCTTCTCTCCCCCTGGCTATCGGCGCCGGCAATGGGGTGCCGGCACCGATAGTCAGGGGGACAGAACGGGCAGCTGCGCCGATAGCTAGGGGGAGAGAAGGGCCGGCAGCAGAGCTCTAGACCCCAGGAAAGGCAGGGGGAGAGAAGCGGGCAGCGACGGCCTCTCTCCCCCTGCCTTTCCTGGGGGTGTATCGGCGTATAACACGCACACAGACTTTAGGCTAAAAATTTTAGCCTAAAAAGTGCGTGTTATACGCCGATAAATACGGTAAATTTCTAAATCTTAATTTTTCAGGGACCATGTTAATTTTGAAGTGAATTTGAGGGTCTTTATGTTAGAAATACCCCATAATGGACCACATTATGAAAACTACACCCCTCAACATATTCAAAATGACATTCAGAAAGTTTGTTAACCCTTTAGGTGTTTCACAGGAATAGCAGCAAAGTGAAGGCAAAAATTCAAAATCTTAATTTTTCTTTTTTACACTAACATGTTCTTGTAGACCCATATTTTTTATTTTTACAAGGGGTAACAGTAGAAAAAGCCCCCCAAAATGTGTATCCCAATTTCTCTCAAGTAAGAAAATACCTCATATGTGGATGCAAAGTGCTTTGTGGGCACACTAGAGGGCTCAGAAGAGATGGAGCGACAATGAGAGCGAATTTGAGAGTGAATTTTGCTGAAATGGTTTTTGCGGGGCATGTCGCATTTAGGAAGCCCCCATGGTGCCAGAACAGAGAAAAACACCCCACATGGCATACTATTTGGGAAACAACACCCCTCAAGGAATGTAACAAGGGGTGCAGTGAGCATTTACACCCCACAGGTGTTTGACGAATTTTCAATAAATTTGGACGTGAAAATGAAGAATTTTATTTTTTTCACTAAAATGCTTATGTTACCGCCAATTTTTCATTTTCACAAGGGGTAATTTGAAACCCCATTTCTCTCAATATGTCGTATGTGGATGTAAATTGTAAGGAAATATGTCGTATGTGGATGTAAATTGATCTGGGGGTGCACTAGAGGGCTCAGAAAGGAAATAGCGGCATTGGGCTTTTGGAAAGTGAATTTTGCTGAAATGGTTTTTGCAGGGCATGTCACATTTAGGAAGACCCTATGGTGCCAGAACAGCGAAAAACACCCCACATGGCACACTATTTGGGAAACTACACCCCTCAAGGAATGTGACAAGGGGTATAGTGAGCATTTACACCCCACTGGAGTTTGACAGATCTATGTAACAGTGGGCTGTGCAAATTAAAAATTCAATTTTTCATTTTCACGGACCACTGTTTCAAAAATCTGTCAGTCACCTGTGGGGTGTTAAGTCTCACTATACCCCTTGTTACGTTCCGTGAGGGGTGTAGTTGCCAAAATGGGTTCACATGTGGGTGTTTATTTTTTGCGTTTATGTCAGAACCGCTGTAACCAGCAGCCACCCCTGTGCAAATCACCAGTTTAGGCCTCAAATGTACATGGTGTGCCTCACAAAGCATTTTACGTTCACATATGGGGTATTTCCGTACTTGGTAGAAATTGTGTTACAAATTTTGGGTATCTTTTTTATCTTTTACCTCTTATGAAAATAAAAATTACGGGGCAACACCAGCATGTTAGTTACTGACAGACCGTTCACGCTGGGAGTTGTAGTTATGCAACAGCTAGAAGCACACTGGTTGGAATTGGGAAACACTGAGTTAGGTAACAGACTATACCGCAGTATTTCCGCACCACTGTCTGTTTCCTAACTCAGTGTTTCCCAACCCATGTGCCTCCAACTGTTGCAAAACTACAAATCCCAGCATGCATGGTCTGTCAGTGCATGCTGGGAGCTATAGTTTTGCAACAGCTGGAGGCACACGGGTTTGGAAACACTGAGTTAGGATACAGACAATGTTTCCCAACCAGTGTGCCTCCAGTTACATAGTTACATAGTTAGTATGGTCGAAAAAAGACATATGTCCATCAAGTTCAACCAGGGAATTGAAGGGTAGGGGTGTGGCGCGATATTGGGGAAGGGATGGGATTTTATATTTCTTCATAAGCATTAATGTTATTTTGTTCCAGGAATGTATCTAATCCTGTTTTAAAGCTGTTAATTGTTCCGGCTGTGACCAGTTCCTGAGGTAGACCGTTCCATAAATTCACAGTTCTCATGGTAAAGAAGGCGTGTCGCCCCTTGAGACTAAACTTTTTCTTCTCCAGACGGAGGGAGTGCCCCCTCGTTCTTTGGGGGGGGGGGGGGTTTAACCTGGAACAGTTTTTCTCCAAATTTTTTTTATGGGCCATTAATATACTTATATACATTTATCATATCCCCCTCAAACATCTCTTCTCAAGACTAAACAATTGTAACTCCTTTAATCGCTCCTCATAGCTAAGATGTTCCATGCCCCATATTAGTTTAGTCGCGCGTCTCTGCACCCTTTCCAACTGCGCAGTGTCCCTTTTATGGACAGGTGCCCAAAACTGAACAGCATATTCCAGGTGAGGCCGTACCAATGCTTTATAAAGGGGGAGTATTATGTCCCTGTCCCTTGAGTCCATGCCTCTTTTTATACATGACAATATCCTGCCGGCTTTGGAAGCAGCAGCCTGACATTGCATGCTATTCTGTAGTCTGTGATCTACAAGTACACCCAGATCCTTCTCTACCAGTGACTCTGACAGTTTAATCCCCCCTAAGACATACGACACATGCAGGTTATTAGTACCCAGATGCATAACTTTACAATTATCCACATTGAACCTCATTTGACAAGTGGATGCCCAGACACTTAGTCTATCCAAGTCATCCTGTAACTTACGCACATCCAAACGTGCATGTTGGGAGTTGTAGTTAAGCAACAACTGGAGAACAGTTTGGAGAACACTGTCTAGTGGCCTCCAAACTGTAGCTCTCCAGATGTTGCAAGACTTCAACTCCAAGCATGCCCAGACATGCTGGGAGTTCTAGTTCGGCAACATCTGAAGGGCCAGATGTAGCTGAACTACAACTCCCAGCATGCCTGGACAGTCTCGGCATGCCTTGAATTGACATCTGGAGCGCTACAGTTTGGACACCACTGTATAGTGGTCTCCAAACAGTGCCCTTCCAGATGTTGCAAAACTACAACTTCCAGCATGCTGACTGTCCAGGCATGCTGGGAGTTGTAGTTCTGCAACAGCATGTTCAGGTCTGATTCGCATAGATCGCCCCGTCTACCCTACGAATATGAATTCGAGTAGAATACAGACATAGCGCACATCTACAATCTTGTATAATGATCTGATTGCTTCTCAGCACAATATCAAAAACTAACAGGTTGTTAGTATAAATTTTTGATCAAAAAGTACAAGCCCACTCGCCACGTCAAGGCCACCTATTCAGAGTGGGTCCCTAACGTCCCTAGCATAAAATGGCGTAGCACCGGGCGGCGACCACCACCGCCGCGAAACAGGTGCCCACGGGGGGGGGGGGGGGGGGGGGGATAGCGACCCACTGGCAGAGTGGCCCCAATGCCTCTCAAACCAGTCTATAGGCCACACCCGCCCGCAGACACATCGCCACGGCAGCAACGGACGCCGCCCCGCACCACACCAGTGTGAACAAGATGTAAAGGCTCACTTACCTTGCTCTCCCAGTCAGACTGGGAGGCTGCTAGGAGTGAAATGGCCCTAGTGTGGCTAATTACCACCTATATAGGTTTGGGCTGAGGGGGTGGGGAAGAGTGCAGCACATGTTCAAAAAAAAAAAAAAAAGAAAGGATAGAAATCACAATATGAATTCGAGTAGAATACAGACATAGCGCACATCTACAATCTTGTATAATGATCTGATTGCTTCTCAGCACAATATCAAAAACTAACAGGTTGTTAGTATAAATTTTTGATCAAAAAGTACAAGCCCAATCGCCACGTCAAGGCCACCTATTCAGAGTGGGTCCCTAACGTCCCTAGCATAAAATGGCATAGCACTGGGCAGCGACCACCATGACACAGGTGCCCACGGGGGGGGGGGGGGGGGGGAGCGACCCACTGGCAGAGTGGCCCCAATGCCTCTCAAGCCAGTCTATAGGCCGCACCCGCCCGCAGACACAGCGCCACGGCAGCAACGGACGCCGCCCCGCACCACACCAGTGTGAACAAGGTGTGATGGCTCACTTACCTTGCTCTCCCAGTCAGACCAGGAGGCTGCTAGGAGTGAAATGGCCCTAGTGTGGCTAATTACCACCTATATAGGTTTGGGCTGAGGGGGTGGGGAAGAGTGCAGCACATGTTCAAAAAAAAATATTATGCTGAGAAGCAATCAGATCATTATACAAGATTGTAGATGTGCACCATGTCTGTTTTTCTACCCGAATTCACACTGATTTCTATCCCCTTTTTTTTTTTTTTGTTTGAACATGTGTCAGCACTCTTCCCCCCCCCCCCCCCCCACCCCCCCCCCAGCCCAACCCTATATAAGTAGTAGTTAGCGACACATGGTTCATTTCTTTCCTAGCAGCCTCCCAGTCTGACTGGGAGAGCATGGTAAGTGAGCCATTACACCTTGTTCACACTGGTGTGGCGCCGTGTCTGCGGGGGGGGGGTGCGGCCCATAGACTGGTTTGAGTGGTATTGGGGCCGCTCTGCCGGTGGGTCGTTCCCCCCCTGTGGGCATTGGTAAATGTATACTAACAACCTGTTAGTTTTTAATATTATGCTGAGAAGCAATCAAATCATTATACAAGATTGTAGATGTGCACCATGTCTGTTTTTCTACCCGAATCTACCCTACGAATATGCCTTCATGTTTATAATTGCTGTATCTGAATATCTGTTTGATGCCTTCTGTGTTGGGAGATTATATAATGTTGAAAATGGAAAATAATGAATTATAAATATATATATATAACGGAGCATGCTGAGAGTTGTAGTTTTGCAACATCTTGAGAGCCACAGTTTGGAAACCACTGTCCTTCCAGATGTTGCAAAACTGCAATTCCCAACTTGCCCAGACAGTCAAAGGCCACCTATCCTTTAGGATGATCGGGGCTGTCTCTGATAACTCCGATCATTGCTATTTTCCGGGCTATCGGGTCATCAGAGACCCGACCAGCCCGGAATCGCCAATCTGAGGACCCCCCCCCCCCCAGGCATTTGCAAGGGATGCCTGCTGAATGATTTCAGCAGGCATCCTATTCCGATCCCCGTCCAGCTAGTGGCAGGGATCGAAATTCCCACGGGCGTACAGGTACGCCCTTGGTCCTTAAGTACAAGGACGCAAGGGCGTATCCATATGCCCGTGGTCCCAAACAGGTTAAGTGGTATTCCAGGAAGAAAAAAAAAAATTTAAACTGGCTCCAGAAAGTTAAACAGATTTGTAAATTGCTTCTATTAAAAAATCTTAATCCTTCCAGTAATTATCAGCTGCTGAATTTGAGTTGTTCTTTTCTTTCTCACAACAGTGCTCTCTGCTGAGACATCTGCTTGTCTCAGGAACTGCCCAGAGTAGGAGCAAATCCCCATAGCAAACCTCTAATGCTTCGGACAGTTCCTGAGACAAGCAGAGGTGTCAGCAGAGAGCACTGTTGTCAGAAAGAAAATAACAACTAAACTTCAGCAGTTGATAACTACTGGAAGAACCAAGATTTTATTTTTTATTATTTTTATAGAAGTAATTTACAAATCTGTTTAACTTTCCGGAGCCAGTAGTTCCGGTCTGCCCTACGAATATGCCTTGATGTTTATAATTGCTGTATCTGAATATCTGTTTGATGCCTTCTGTGTTGGGAGATGATGTAATATTGAAAATGGAAAATAAAGAATTATAAAAAATATATATATATAACATTAATGAAACGGTACGATCAATGGCGTACACATAAAAAATACCATATTAAGAATTGCATTTTTTTGTCACTTTATATACCATAAAAATTTTTTAAAGTGATCAAAAAGTGTCATCAAAGCAAAAATACGGCCATTAGAAATTACTGATTGCGACAGAAAAAAATAGCCCTTATACATCCCTGTATTAGGGAAAAAAAAGTGTTATAGGGGTGAAAAATTGACAATTTTAGCCATGCTAATTTTCATACAAAAACCTATATAAATTGGGTACTGCCGCATGGACCTACAGAATAAAGATGTGTCATTTTTACTGAAACGTGGCTACCAACATTTACAAAAAAAAAGCATTTTTTATTTACATTTTTCACCGTAGATATGGTGGTAACAAGAGTGATGTAATTACAAGTTACAATTGGTAGCGCAAAAAAAACAAGCCCCCATATGTGTCTATAAGTAGGAAATTTAAAGTGTTATCGCTATCACAAAGTGAGGAGGAAAAAACGAAAGTGCAAAAATTGAAGAATCCCTGCATGCTTGAGGGGTTAATAAATGTGAATACGTCCCTATTTTCAAATAAAATTATGTAATCAAAAATAAACATGTGGTATTGCCGGGTTCGTAATTCGTATAAAAAATTTATGAAACTGCGAGATCAATGACGTAAATGGTCACATTAAGCGATCAAAAAGTCCCATCAAAGCAAAAAATGCTATTGCTAAAAACTTATACAGCCCCCTTTACGGAAAAATAAAAGTGTTATAAGGGTCACAAGAGGACAATTTTAAACATAAAATTTTCGCACAAAGTTATAATTTTTTTAAGTAGTAATATAAAACAAAACCCATATAAACTGAGTAGCGTTGTAACCGTACGGACCTACAAAATAAACATAACCTAGAAAAAAAAAAGCCTGCAAAAGTTTCAAAATTAAGTTCTTTTCCATTTTGCCCACACAATTTGTTTTTGGTTTCAATGTAGATTTTGTGGTAAAATAAGTGCTGTCATCACAAAGTAAAATTCATGGCACAAAAAAAAACAAGCCCCCCCGAGTCTGTAGATAAAAAATAATTTAAAGCGTTATAGGACCCCCGCGATCAGGCATCTTATCCCCTATCCTTTGGATAGGGGATATGATGTCTAAGCGCCGGAGTACCCCTTTAAAGTGGTTACGCACTTTTCTTGGTTTTGTGCTGTATGGCAGGGGTACAAGTTGGGTGACTCCCTGACATGTGTCTCAACCGTATAGCCATCATAAAAAAATGTATAACACATGGTATGTTTTGTTTTTGTTTACGGGATCCTGCTCTTTGGAATTGTGCAAAGGTCTGCCTTATTCTTCCCAGCAGAAATCTGAAACCGCTGGAACAGATGCCAAAATTACTCCACTGGGTGATTTGGAACTATGGGTACATTTGCTGTAAGCACCAGGAAATATTCTGATGTATACAGCAAACAGACACCATTGATATAGTATGATAAGGGCTTTAGCGAACCTAATAAAATTGATGGCCTTTCCTCAGCATAGTCCAATGGTCAAGGTTCAAGGCACCAGGATGAGGCAAAACTTTTATAGTACATGTTCATAAAAATGACAACCTAGCAGCAATATTTTGGCCGTTATCAAACCATCACACGGTCACACCATCACAGCATAAAAACACAGGAGGTAACCTGGTGCCTTGAACTAATGGATCACAACAAGGGAAGAACAGGTGTCAGTGGTGCATTTGAAGATTTGTTACTTCCATCCTCAGCATAGGTCATCAGTATAAGATGTGTGACAGTCTGATTACCAGCACTCCCATTGATCAGCTGATTGAAGCATCCCTGAAAGTCCCACACTCTCTTCAGTATTTGACGGTATTCATACCTGCCTTGGCATCATTTTAGTAGTGATGGTGCCAGGTACTGCATCTTAATTCAATCAAGAGAACAGAGCAACCCTGCAGTGCCTAGCATCACTGCTTCTAAAATTACAGCAACACAGGTATGATAGCTATGAATGCTATGGCCCCTTCAAACAGCTGATGAGTAGGGGTACCAGGAGTTGGACCCCCTCCGAACTAACATTGAGGATCTATTATGGGGACAGGCCATCAATTCTAGTAGGCTGGATAGCCCCTTTAACCCTTTAAAGGAGAACTCCGGAATAGGAAAATTATCGTCCATACTGCCGGCAGTAAAAAAATAAAGAGGTACATACCTTCCTTCGCTCCCGATGCCTCCAGTACCCGGCTCAGGCCTCCACCGCGATCCTCTTCCTGATTGCCGGTGGTGAGAGAGTCATACTGCACTCAGCCAATCACAAAGGCAGCAAAGTCCCGACCAAGCCGGCGATAGGCCGCTCAGCCTATCGCCAGCCGAGTCGGGACTTCGCTGCAGCTGGTGATTGGCTGAGGTACGTACCAGTTTATTTCTTTTACTGCCGGAAGTATGGAAGACAATTTTCCTATTCCGGAGTTCTCCGGACGCAGGGTTTTTCCATTTTCATTTTTTCCACCTTCTAAAAATCATAACGCTTTCAATTTTGCACAGAAAATTCCATATGATGGCTTATTTTTTGCGCCACCAATTCTACTTTGCAGTGACATAAGTCATTTTACCCACAAATCCATGGAGAAAAAGAAAAAAAATTAATTGTGCGACAAAATTGAAGAAAAAATTTCATTTTGGAAATTTTGGGGGCTTCCGTTTCTACGCAGTGCATTTTTCGGTATAATTAACACATTATCTTTATTCTGTAGGTCCATATGGTTAAAATGGTACCCTACTTATATAGGTTGGATAATGTACTTCGGAAAAAATCATAACTTCATGCAGGAAAATTTATATGTTAAAAATTCTCATCTTCTAACCCCTATAACTTTTTTTTTCCGCGTACGGGCTGGTATGAGGACTAATTTTTTGTGCCATGTTCTGAAGTTTTTATTGGTACCATTTTTGTATTTATTGTACTTTTTAATCGCTTTTTATTTTTTATTTTTTTCATGATATAAAAAGTGACCAAAAATAGGCTATTTTGGACTTTGGAATTTTTGCGCGTACACCATTGACTGTGCAATTTAATTAACAATATATTTTCTTTTTTTTCTTTTTTTTTCAACTGTAATTTTTATTAAAGATTTTCACAAAAGAAAACAGGAGTCCGCTAAGACTTAGGCAAATCAGAGTCCGAGGTGCAGCCCAGCACAATTACAATAGGGGTAAGTAACAATCCAATATAAAGAGCAGGACAAATAAAACAGTTGTACATCAGAACAATTAGCCCCGACTGCAGACAAACCATCAACCCAAAGCAAATATACAGAAGATAAGAAGCCATATAGTGAATTACTCAAAGGAGAGAACTGAAAAATTCTCCAATATGAAGGACCGAGAGAGAAGACAAACAGAAGACAGAAGGAGACAAAGACCCCAAAGCACAAACACATTAGGGGAGAAGGAAGGAAGAAAGAGAAGGAAGGAATAGGGAGGGAAGGGGGGGGGGGGGGGATAGGGAAAGTTTTCGGTAGCGCCTTAAGGAGGTTGCCTGTCAGAGAAACGATCCCACGGCTCCCAAACTGAAAGGAAGGTGGGGATAGTATTATTCAGAGAGGCTGTGAGGTATTCTAGAGAGCGTATTTCACTAATACGGGAGAGTAGGTCTGACTCAGAGGGAGGAAGAGTCCTCTTCCAGCATTTAGCAACTAAGGTCTTAGCCGCCAAAAAAATGTGCATAGCCAGTTTAAACAACCTCTTGGGTAGAGCTGAGTGCGAGAGGTGCAAAAGATAGACCTGAGGGTTAGGAGGGACTGATACTCCAAAAACATCCGAAAGTAAGCGACTCACTAACTCCCAATATCCCGTGATGAGCGGGCAAGACCAAAAAATATGAAACAACGTACCCAAACCCACCCCACATCGCCAGCACTGGGGACACTGGGATTCAGTCTATTCAATAACTCCGGGGTATGGTACCAACCCATAATCAGTTTGTATTGAGTCTCCTTATAAGCAGTACATATGGATGCCCTAGAGGCCCTCTCCCATATTATTTTCCACTGAGGAAGGGTAATAGACATATTAAGCGCTTCCTCCCAACGAGACATATACCGGTGGGATACCTGGACATCCCCCATAGGCCGGGTAAGCAAAGAGTAAATATCGGAGAGAAGACCCCTCGCCTGAGGTCCACCACGACACAGCCTTTCAAAGCCTGTAGGCAAGGACACCACAAGGGAACCGAGCGTGGAGGACATAAAATGCTGTAGCTGTGAATAATGAAAATGCTCAGACGAGGGGAGATCCCAACGAGACTGCAACTGAGAAAAAGGCAAGAGAGTTCGCGACAAGAGATCAATCACATCTGCCCAGCAAAAAAGGCCACTAGACCCCCACTCCCTCACCATAAGAGAAGTCTGGCCGGGGGGAAAACTAGGATGATAAAGGAAAGATCGAAGAGGGAAGGAGGGAGACAGTAGTTTAAATTTGACAGAGCAGTAACCCCACACATATCTGGAAAACGCCATAGGGCCCAGGAGAGGGGAGAGAGAAGGAGCAGAGGCAGGAAGAGTCCAAAGGAGAGCGTTAGGGTGGACAGGCGCTAACCATAGCTTCTCTAGCTCCATCCAACGGCTATAGGCATGATAGGTGGACCATGCCGCTAGATGGCGTTAGTGGGCAGCCCAATAGTACTTTACCACATCCGCGACCGCCAAACCACCCCCGGCCTTCATCACGGATATCGGGAGCCGATGTCTTTTCCCATCCCAAATAAATCGAAAAATAGCCGCCTGTAGAGAGCGCAGGGCCGACAGTGGGACCCGAACCGGCAGGGTCTCAAAAAAGTAAAGAAGCTTCGGGAGAATAGTCATTTTCACCGCAGCAATGCGACCAAAAAAGAGATGTATTGCGAGCGCCATTTTTCCATAAGAGCACGGAGCTCCCGAAAGAGGGGAAGATAGTTGGTGGAATAAAGTGAGGAATAGTTAGAAGAGATCCAGACCCCCAAGTACTTAATAGCAGAGGGAGACCACCGGAAAGAATAGTCAGAGCGTAGAAGAGCAGAAAACGAAGAAGGGAGATTGAGAGGAAGGGCCTCCGACTCAGTAAGGTTAACCTTATAGCCGGAAACCACCCCATAGTCATGCAGAACCTTGTAAAGAGAAGGAAGAGACAGTAGAGGGCGAGAAAGTGTAAGAAGAACATCGTCAGCAAACAGACAAACCTTGAATTCCCTATCATGTAAGGAAATACCAGTAATGTCCGGATCACCTCTGATCATAGCATCCAAGGGTTCAATACATAGCGCAAAGATCAGGGGGGATAACGGGCAACCCTGACGAGTTCGATTAAATAAAGAAAAAATAGGAGATGGCGAGTGAGGAAGCTTGAGTGAGGCTGTAGGAGAGGAATAGAGACCCCGCAGTGCAATCAAAAACTTCCCCGAAATCCCAAATTTTTGTAAAGTAGCAAAAAGAAACGGCCACCCCAGCCTATCGAAAGCTTTTTCAGCATCTAGACTAAGAATTAAGGCCTGCTCAGATCTCCGATTGATCAAATCAATCAGGTCCACCCCCTCCTTGTGTTGTCTCCACGTTGGCGACAAGGGATAAATCCAACCTGGTCTTTATGAATGAGAGCCGGGAGGAAGGAGCAAAGTCTAACAGCCAATACCTTAGAAAAAAGCTTAAGGTCAGAGTTAAGGAGGGCAATGGGCCGATAGCTGGAGCAATCGTGAGGATCTTTGCCAGGCTTGGGTATAAGGGTGATAAGGGAGTGTAAGAAAGACTGCGGAACCGCCTCCCCGTCCAGAAAGGAATTGAAAAGAGGAATGAGTTTAGGCACCAGCAGAGTGGAGAATGTCTTATAATACAGATATGGGAAACCATCCGGCCCAGGAGAGCGACCAGTCGGGAGAGATTTAAGGACCTCTAAGACCTCCTCTCCCGTAATAGGGGCATTAAGAACATCCCGGTCGGCACCCGAAAGAGAAGGCAATCCACACCGAGAGAGATAGGCGTCTAAGGTGGCTGCCCTCTCCCCCGGGTCGGACGGCAACTGGGAAGGAAGTGAGTAAAGACCAGTGTAATAGTCAACAAAAAGATGGGAGATATCAGCACGGTGGTAATGGAGAACCCCATTAGGGTCCTTCAAAGCAGAGGGGGGATTGAGCAGCAGCCCGGTCACGTAAACGTCTCGCCAGCATTGTGTGAGCCTTATTGCCTTTCTCGTAGAAGCGCTGCTTGGTATAGAGCAATTGCCTCTCAACTCTATCTAGAGCCAGGTCGCCCAATCGTGCCCGGGCCGCAACCAAGCCCCTCAGTGTTGAAACAGAAGGAGAAGACAGCAAGCGAGCTTCCAGACGAGCAATCTCCAATCGAAGTTCCCGAGAGCGATTCAGACCATTCCGCTTAAGACCAGCGCCCAAAGCAATGCAATGGCCGCGGATCACAGACTTGTGAGCTTCCCAAAGAATAGCCTGCGAGGACACTGAGCCTTCATTAGTGGCAAAGTAGTCAGTAATACACCGCTGAATCGACTCACGGGAAGGTAACGTTTTAAGGAGGGAGTCATTCAATCTCCAATGACAAGGTCTCAGAGAGGAAGGGGAAGAGGAGAAAGAGAGGAGAACTGGACAGTGGTCAGACCAAGAAATAGGATCCAGAGAGGTATCAGAGAGCATGCGCACCATCGGAAGATTCCCCAAAAAAAAGTCAATACGCGTATGCAACTTGTGTGGGTGCGAATAAAAACGAAAAGAGCGCTCCTTCGGGTGGCCAATCCTCCACAAATCGTAGAGCGAGGAGTTACGGATGAGACGCCGAAAAATTGAGGCAAGACGCAGCTGCGCAGGCGCAGGGGGAGCGCCGGTGACTGAATGGCGGTCCAAGGAGGGGGAAAAGATGAGATTAAAATCTCCACCCACTAACCATGCTGACGGGGGATACCTCTGGAGTTTAGTAAGGACCCTATGCAGAAAAGGAACTTGCGAAGTGTTAGGAGCATAGACATTACAAAGCAAAAGGGAGACCCCGCCCAGGGAACCCTCCAGTATGACATACCTCCCCTTAGGATCAAGAAGAGAGGAAGAGACTTGTAATGGGCAGGACCTAGACACCAAAATAGCTACCCCCGCCCTCTTCCTATCCATGGTAGCCGAGTAACACTGGGGGAACAGGTGTTGAATGAATTGGAAGGATCCAGAATGGTCAAAGTGCGTCTCCTGAAGGAAAACTATGTCAGCACGTAGACTAACCAACTCCCTTTGCAACAGGCGTCGCTTAGTAGGGGAATTAAGCCCCTTAACATTCAGGGAGACGCACTTGACCATGGCGGATGACAAGAGGAAAATAAACAGCCAATAAGAAGCATACTCACGAAAACAGGCCAAGAGGACAGAAAGGGCAGCACAGGATCCTGCATGAGAACCGGATAAGAGCAGGGATCAGCAACAATTTGTACAGGAACAGGCAACCTAAGGCAGGAAGAAAAGAGGGAGGTGGGGGTAGGAAAGGAAAGACAGAAAGGGACCAAAGAAGAAGACACGAAGGGGAAAACATACAATACACAACCAGACAGGATACCACATGACAAAAAAAACAACAATAATCAGTGAAATAAACCATTGACCAAAAAGCCAATGCGGAGGCCAGGACCACCGAAGTGGGCCATGGTCCAGAGCATGGGCAGACCATTGCCACAGCCTCAAGAGGGGATATGGAAGGAGGCCAACAAAGAAAAACTCCCAAAAAAGTGGGGCACCCCACTCCAAGGCCGTGGCAAGTGAATAAATGAAACGAAAACCCATAGGCGACCAAAACATTTGAAAACACCAAAAAAAGCAAAAGTGACTATGAAGAAACAACAGTGCTGGCCCCCCCCATAGAAAGACAGTCCACAGTCAGGTGAGGAGTCTAAACGTAAGCATCCCTATGCAAGCCAGGATATGTAGATAACATCTAAGGGAAAGTCAACCCCACTCGTCGGGGGGGGGGGGGGGGGGCTGGGGGGTTTGTAGAACCAGAGGGGACCAGCAGAGTCCAATATGGAGGAACCATGTAGCGAGACCATCTGCTCAAGGGGGGGGCTGGTGGAGCTCCCTTGGGGGGAGAGAAGGTGGGTCACGTCGGCCACCAGCCTGTCGGGATCGGACAGGCTTCCACACCGGGGGCAGGGGAGGAGGGGGAGACATCAGGTCCCAGTCCGCCATCTTCGGAGTCGGTAGGTCCAGGGCTGAGCAGAATGCCTGGAGGTCAGGAAAGGAGCGAAGAAAAGCAGAGCGTCCCTCCCTGCGTGCCTGCAGGCCAAACGGAAAAGTCCAGCGGTATGGCACATGATGGGAGCGAAGTATTTCCAGTAGAGGTTGCAACAAACGTCTCTTTCTGAGAGTAAGCCAGGACAGATCTTGGTAAAGCTGGACAGGAGCTCCATCAACGTCGAAATTGCGCAGGGATCGAGCCTTAGCCATGATGACCTCTTTGATCTGGAAATCGTGGACAGAGCAGATGACATCTCGAGGAGCGCCCGAGGCTGACTTGGGGCGGAGCGCTCTGTGTGCTCTGTCAAGTTTAATCCTATGCAATGGCGGTTCACCAAGAATCTTATTAAAGATGGTCTCCAAGGTGCCAAAGAGGTCTTCTTCCCTTGTTGCCTCCGGCAGCCCTCTCAGTCGGATATTATTGCGTCTCCCCCTATTGTCAAGATCCTCAACATGGGCATGGAGATCACCCAAGAAATCCTTCTGGGAAGCAATGGTGGAGTGAAGTTGGGCTATATCATGGGCATCCTCCAGGTCATCCACTCGATCCGAGACATGCTGGAGATCCCGGCGCATTTCTGAGATCTCAGCCCGGCAGGTCTCCTTGACCTCCGCAACCAGGGAGCGAAAGTCCTCCTTCGAAGGAATTTGGGCAAGCAACTGGCTCAATTCTGGAATTGCGGCCGACAGCAGTGAGCCCCCGGAGCAGGGTATGCCGGAGCCAGGGAGAGCATCCCAAGAGGGTGAAGGTGGTGCCACCTCAGGGATCAGGGGAGGCTGATGCAGATGGCCAGGGGTCCCAGGAGGGGACCGGCGTCCGGATCCCACAGACATCACCGTAGCAGAGCGGGGCCTCTGTGGTCTAAGGGTGCCAAGAGGGGTATAGCAGGCTGCTAGGGGGTCCAGGGGAGGCACAACAGGGAACCCCAGGGGATCAGGGGGAGACCTAGGAGAAGAGCAGATAACCCCCTCAAGGATTCCAGAGGAGGGGGAGCCTGAGCAGGGTGAAGTAGCTAAGGAGGCAGCAGGCAGACTTGTGGTCCCGTGAAGAGGAGCGCTGGCCCCCACCACGGCAGCCCAGGTGATGGCAGCAGGGGGGCTGCCAGGAGGAATGGGAGAAGGGTCCGCCAGGAGGGGTGGTGATACTGCAGGAGGGAGAGGGTCAGGGAGTGAAGGTGAGCCCTCCGCAACCAGCACGGGAGTCAGCACACTACACAGGGGATCGCCGGTGTCACTTACTGCACGTCCCCGGAGCGCACACGTGTCCAGCACAGAGGCGCTTCCTGTCAGCGGAGGGGTCCGGGATCCAGACACCGCAGGAGCAGAAGGGGTAATCGGGACCAGGAGAGAAGGTAAGCCCAGGGTCTCCGATCATTGTGGGCTATCTTCCTGAGAGGGATCCCGCCCCGCAGGGAGGCGGCAGCTGGAGCGAGATCGCAGGCCTAGAGCAGGGCCTGTAATGGCGGGTCCGGAGTGCAGAGCAGAGGCAGGAGGGAGTCGCCACAGACGCTGTAGGGGTCCAGGGGCCGGAGCAGAGAGCCTGGCAGGTGCGGAGGGTGTTCTAGTACGTCTAGAATGTTTCCCCATGGGGGTGCTGGGTCACCAATGCGGGTCTGTTAGGTGCTAAACGGCCCAGGGAGCGGGAGCCTCTTCAATGTGCGGCCATTCTCGTCACCGCCAAGCCACGCCCCCCTAACAATATATTTTCATAGTTCGGACATTTACGCACGCAGCGATACCACATGTGTATTTTTATTTTAACTTTTTTTTTTTTTTATGGGAAAAGGGGGGTTAAATGATCTTTGTTAACTTTTTTTTTTCACTTATTTTTTGCAGTGTTATAGCTCCCATAGGGACCTATAGCACTGCACACACTGATCTTTTACCCTGATCCCTGCAAAGCCATAGCTTTGCATGGATCAGCAAGATAGGGGCTCGATTGCTCAAGCCTGTAGCTCAAGCTTGGAGCAATCAAACCCCGATAGGCCACAGCGGAGACAGGTAAGGTGACCTCCGCTCGCGTCTTAGTTGATCGTGACATCGTGATTTTATCCCGATGTCCCGATCAGCCCAACTGAGCTGCCGGGAAGCGGTTACTTTCACTTTCAGACGTGGCGGTCAACTTTGATCGCCGCGTCTGAAGGGTTAATAGCGGGCGGCACAACGATGAATAGCAGCCGGGACCGACCTGGTGTGACCCCTTTTATGCATTAATAACTCTGGAATGCTTTCAATTATTCTGATTCCGAGAAAATTTTTTCGGGTCATATTCTACTTTAAGATAGTGGTAAATTTTCCTTGATACTTGCATAATTTCTTGAAAAATTTTGCATTTTTCTGACTTTGAAACTATCTGCTTGTAAGGAAATTGAACATTGGAAATAAATGATATATTGATTCACATATACAATATGTGTACTTTATCTTGGCATCATAGTCATTTTTTTTACTTTTTGAAGGGGATTTGATGGGCCTTTCTGCTAGAAATTCCCCATAAATAACCCCATTATAAAAACTGCACCCCTCAGAGTATTCAAAATGACATTCAGTAAGTTTGTTAACCCTTTAGGTATTTCACAGGAATAGCAGCAAAGTGAAGGACAAAATTCAAAATTTTCATTTTTTACACTCGCATGTTCTTGTAGACCCAGTTTTTGAATTTTTGCAAGGGGTAATAGGAGAAAATGTACCCCAAACTTTGTAACTCAATTTCTCTCGAGTAAGGAAATACCTCATATGTCGATGTCAAGTGTTCTGCAGGCGCAGTAGAGGGCTCAGAAGGGAAGGAGCAACAATGGGATTTTGGAGAGAGAATTTTGCTGAAATGTTTTTTGGGGGGGCATGTCGCATTTAGGAAGCCCCTATAGTGCCAGAACAGCAGAAAAACCCCACATGGCATACCATTTTGGAAACTATACCCCTCAAGGCATGTAACAAGGGGTACAGCAAGCCTTAACACCCCACAGGTGTTTGACGACTTTTCATTAAAGTCAGATGTGTAAATGAAAAAATTTACCATTTTTACACAAGGTAGTGGGAGAAAATGTCCCCCAATTTGTTTAAAATGGAAGTCAGGGGCCATGTGCGCTTACAAAGCCCATCCCCCCCCCTCCCCCGTGGTGCCAGAAGTGTGGACCCCCCCCCCACACGAGACCCCATTTTGGAAACTACACTCCTCACAGAATTTAATAAGGGATGCAAGGAGCATTTACACCCCCCATCTTTGGAACAGTGGGCTGTGCAAATGAAAAATTTAATTTTTCATGGACCACTGTTCCAAAAATTTGTCAGACAACTGTGGGGCGTAAATGCTCACTGTACCCCTTATTACATTACATGGGGGGGGGGGGGGTAGTTTCCAAAATGGGGTCACATGTGGGGAGGGGGTCCATTGTTCTGACACTATGGGGGCTTTGTAAACACACCTGGGATTCAATTCCAGACAAATTTTCTCTTCAAAAGCCCAATGGCGCTCCTTCTCTTCTGAGCATTGTAGTTCGCACGCAGAGCACTTTACATCCACATATGGGGTCTGTTCTTACTCAGAAGAAATGGGGTTACAAATTTTTTTTTTTATTATTTTCCCTTGTAAAAATGAAAAATTTAGGGTAACACCAGCATTTTAGTGAACAAAATTTTCTTTTTACCTTTTCCCATCCAACTTTAACAAAAATTCGTCAAACATCTGTGGTGTGTTAAGGCTCACTATACCCCTTGTTACATTCTGTGAGGGGTTTAATTTCCAAAATGGAGTCACATGTGGGTATTACTTTTTTTTTGTGTTTGTCAGAACCGCTGTAAAATCAGCCACCCCTGTGCAAATCACCAATTTAGGCCTCAAATGTACAAAGTGCACTCTCACTCCTGAGCCTTGTGCGTCCGCAGAGCATATTACGCCCACATATGGGGTATTTCGGTACTCAGGAGAAATTGCGTTACAAATTTTGGGGGTCTTTTTTTGCTTTTACCGCTTGTGAAAATAAAAAGTATGGGGTAACACCAGCATGTTAGTGTAAACATAAAATTTTTTCTACACTAATAGGCTGGTGTAGCCCCCAACTTTTCCTTTTCATAAGGGGTAAAGGGAGAAAAAGCCCCCCAAAATTTGTAGTGCAATTTCTCCCGAGTACGGAAATACCCCATATGTGGCCCTTAACTGTTTCCTTGAAATACGACAGGGCTCCGAAGTGAGAGAGCGCCATGCGCATTTGAAGACTAAATTAGGGATTGCATAGAGGTGGACAGGGGTATTCTACGCCAGTGATTCCCAGAAACTTACTGTAAACCTACCCGTGTGAATGTACCCTGTACATTCACATGTGGGGGGGGCAAATCTCCAGCTGTTTCAAAACTACAACTCCCAGCATGTACTGACAGACCGTGCATGCTAGGAGTTGTACTTTTGCAACAGCTGGAGGCACACTGGTAGGAAAAACCTTCAGTTAGGTTCTGTTACTAACTCAGTATTTTCCAACCAGTGTGCCTCCAGCTGTTGCAAAACTAAAACTCCCAGCATGTACTGATTGCCGCACAGAGGCCACTGCACATTTATCTCCAAACTGCAGCCCCCAGCTGTTGCAAAACTACAAATCCCAGCATGCCCAATCAGCTGTCTGGGCATGCTAGGAGTTGTAGTTTTGCAACATCTGGAGGGCTACAGTTTAGAGACCACTGTATAGTGGTCTCAAACTGTAGCCCTCCAGATGTTGTTACGCAACTCACAGGCTTCCGTAGGAGCCAGCCGCACGTCATCGCCGCCCCCCGTCGATCACCGCAGTCGATCGTCGCCTCCGCCGATGGGCAAGTGGACCTCTGGCGCCGGTCCACGTCGGTTTCCCCGTTCTGCCCCGCCTATTGTGGGTGGGCAGAACGGGGAAACCGAAAGTTAACCCCGCCTCCGATCTGCTATTGGTTGTCGCTTCTATATGACCAATAGCAGGCACCCCTGCCACCTCACTCCTATCCATTCAGGGGGATCGTGGGTGTCTTGGACCCCTTATTTTCTGGGTCACAACAGACCCGTATGATCCGGAAAAGCCGCAAATCGCCGATGTGAATTCACATCGATTCTGATGACCCCCATGGGCATTTGCGCGGGGTGCCTGCTGATCGATATCAGCAGTCCCCGGTCCGGTCCATGCCCGGCGGGGACCGGAATTCCCACGGACGTACCGGTAAGGGTATCATGATGTAGCGGTAAGTCATGGGTCCTGTAGGGGTTAAAAACCTTGTAGAGGGGTTGAATAGTTAAGTAGCAATCTTTGAAGATCATACTTGTCATGAACCAACACGAGCGGGTGGTAGGGTTATCTATAAGGGGAAGACATTCTGGGGGTTCAAGACAGGAATCCCGTCACTAATGAACTCTAAACTTGTAAGTGTACTGTGAGGTACTCTTGCAGAGTTTATAGAGTTTCACGCCATACCTCGCTCGCTTAGTGGAAATGTATTGGCGAAAGATGAGCTTTAAAGCTAATGAAAGACTCATCAAGAGAGACATCCCTTTGGGGTATGTAGGTCTCCAAACATTTGGCTCCAAAAAGTTATCGATGACCGGCCGGAGTTTGTACAGGCGGTCATATTTAGGATCACTTTGGGGGGGCATGCTCCATTATAAACGTTAGGCAGGCATTTCCGGATGGCCTCAAAACTTCCCTGTGTCATGGCCATACTGTAGAGCAGGGTCTGGTGGAGGACATCCCCATTACAGTATTGCCTGACACTAGGTTTTTTGACTAGGCCCATATGCAGCATGAGGGCCCAATATGTTCTCATCTTGCTGCACTGACAAGCATCATCCATTGGGCCTAGCCAAAAGGGAATCTGAGTGGTGGGCAATAAACTGTTGGGCATACAGGTTTGTTTGCTCCACCATTAGATTGACAAAGTCGTCACTGAAAAATTACTGAAAGATTCAATTTTAGTGAATCCAACAATGTCAGTCTGGATTCCTGGGTTGCCAACTAACCAAGGATTCATGGGCTGATAGTCCTCTGCTGCACTCCAGACAAGTTCACAGTTAAAGGGTACAGGTAAACTTGTCTGTGGGGGCCAAACAACTAGTATGGGCACCAGGGTTGCTCAACAGAAAAGTGGGGCCGTGATATTTGCCTCCTCCACCGAAAAAGCCCCCCCCCCCCTTAAAAAAAAATAAAAATGCCTAAAGGTTGGAGCAGACCTCCTCACCCTAAAGGGGGGCCTGGGTCATGCAGCCTAAGCATGGGGTGGGGGAATCACTGGCACCAGGCTCCGCTCACTCACTTCCTAGTGTGTGTGGGCAGAGCAGGGCAATGGTAGGTTACCCCTTTCCCCAATGCCCATGATTGGTCGGTTGTACACCACCCATCACCCTCCTCTTCTGGATCAATGGCAACCCAAAATCGCTCCGTTTCACAGGTCAGAACTCACTAGCGAATCACAGCAATCAGCTTTATGGGGGAGGGGGTGTCCCCCCCTAGGCATTGTCCCGGGATGCCTGCTAATTTCAGCAGGCATCCCATTCCAATCACCGCTGGATTACTGGCAGTGATCGGAAATGCAGAGGGCATAAAGATACGCCATCGGTCCTTAAGCATCAAAGACCGAGGGCGTACCCCTATGCCTTTAGCTGTTAAGGTGTTAAATCCAAATTTCAGAGAAAATAAAGCCATGGCTTATTGTATTGCAGTAGGTGAAATCTGAAACATACCTAGATATTGCTCCAGATTGATGATGTGCGAACATGGCCTTAATACTTTGTGTATCTAACTCTGGTATAAAATTCTAGAGCCAATGCACTTGGCCATATACTTCATGCAATTGATTTGATTGCATACATTTCTATGGGTTCAGGAGAGCTTTAATTACATCCTTGGCCCAACAAGCAAATTAGACTTGCAGTGCACCACAGAATTACCCGCAAAGAGTGTATGATCATTTCCAAAGTTGAAAGAAGGAATATTTAGTTAATGTGACATTTGCGGGATGAGGCTAGAAGAATTCAAGACCTTTTCCATTTTCAATAAAGTGTGCTGAGGGAATAGATAACAGTGTATTACCTACCGTACATTATTCATTTCGTGATAAAGTGTATTCATCATTATATTCTCAGCAAGCCACTGCTAAGAACAAAATAATATAGAAACAATATTCAAAAAAATCTCTTTATTTAAATGATACACAGAAGAACAGGCAAAAGGTTTGTGGTCACTTGTCAAATCTGGAGATATGCTAGTCACGCTCCGCTAATGCTACCAGGTGAACATCAATCTCTGCTTCTGTGAGAATTCTGAAATACAGGAAATATTACACAATCAAATGCATCCAGAATATTGAGCATTGTAAAACACAGATTAAAAAGGTATTCAACATATACAAACATGCATATTATTATGCTTACAAGTCTTAGGGCCCATTACTACACTGACTTGAGGATTTTATTTAATTTTTTCTTACTATTGACAGTAACGCCTTAAATTTAAAATGTAAACCATGCACAAAATATAGCTGGAAAATAAATCTGCTCATTTGCAGCTTAGGAAAACTGCAAGCATTGCATAAGGTATAACTGATATCTACCCCTCACTGCAGGATACCCAAGATAATAGTAAGTAAAATAAAATAGATTATGTCTTAAACTATGTCTCATGATGCATCGCTTTCAGTAAACAGACTTCTATAAGGGTAAATTTACAGTCATGGCCGTAAATGTTGGCACCTCTGACATTTTTCTAGAAAATGAAGTATTTCTCACAGAAAAGGATTGCAGTAACACATGTTTTGCTATACAACTGCTTATTCCCTTTGTGTGTATTGGAACTAAACCAAAAAAGGGAGGAAAAAAAGCCAATTGGACATAAGGTCACACCAAACTCCAAAAATGGGCTGGACAAAATTAATGGCACCCTTTCAAAATTGTGGAAAAATAAGATTGTTTCAAGCATGTGATGCTCCTTTAAACTCATCTGGGGCAAGCAACATGTGTGGGCAATATAAAAATCACACCTGAAAGCATATAAAAAGGAGAGAAGTTCACTTAGTTTTTGCATTGTGTGTCTGTGTGTGCCACACTAAGAATGGACAACAGAAAGAAAAGAGAATTGTCTGAGGACTTGAGAACCAAAATTGTGGGAAAATAACAAGCTCAAGGTTATAAGTCCATCTCCAGAGATCTAGATTTGCCTTTGTCCACAGTGTGCAAAATTATGAAGCAGTTTGCAAGCTATGGCACTGTAGCTAATCTCCTTGTGCATGGAAAGAAGAGAAAAATTTATGAAAAGGTGTCAACGCAGGATAGTCCGGATGGTGGATAAGCAGCACCAAACAAGTTCCAAGGATATTCAAGCTGTCCTGCAGGCTCAGGGAGCATCAGTGTCAGCGCAAACTATCCATCGACATTTAGATGAAATGAAACACTATGGCAGGAGACCCAGGAGGACCCCACTGCTGACACAGAGACATAAAAAAGCAAGACTACAATTCACCAAAATGAACTTGAGTAAGCCAAAATCCTTCTGGGAAAAAGTCGTGTGGACAGAGGAGACCAAGATAGAGCTTTTTGGTAAAGCAAATCATTCTACTGTTTACGAAAACGGAATGAGGCCTACAAAGAAAATAACACAGTACCTACAGTGAAATATGGTGGAGGTTAAATTATGTTTTGGGGTTGATTTGCTGCCTCTGGCACTGGGTGCCTTGAATGTGTGCAAGGCATCATGAAATCTGAGGATTACCAATGGATTTTGGGTCACACTGTACAACCCAGTGTCAGAAAGCTGGGTTTGCGTCCGAGATCTTGGTTCTTCCAGCAGGACAATGACCCTAAACATATGTCAAAAAGCACCCAGAAATGGATGGCAACGAAGCACTGGAGAGTTCTGAAGTGGCCAGCAATGAGTCCAGATCTAAATCTCATTGAACACCTGTGGAGAGATCTTAAAATTGTTGTTGGGAAAAGGCGCCTTCCAAGAGAGACCTTGAGCAGTTTGCAAAGGAAGAGTGGTCCAAAATTCCGGCTGAGAGGTGTAAGAAGCTTATTGATGGTTATAGGAAGCGACTGATTTCATAAATTTTTGTGTGTAACCAAATATTAAGGGGCCCAATAATTTTGTCCAGCCCATTTTTGGAGTTTGGTGTGACATTATGTCCAATTTGCTTTTTTTCCTCCCCTTTTTGGTTTAGTTACAATATACACAAAGGGAATAAACATGTGTATAGCAAAATATGTGTTACTGCAATCCTTGTGTGTGAGAAATACTTCATTTTCTTGAAAAACTTCAGGGGTGCCAACATTTACGGCAATGACTGTAATTTGTTACTCCAGCAATAGTAGTAGTGAAAGTTGCTAGGACTGTCAATACACCCCCCCCCCCTTTAGTCCATTGGGTGAAACGGTACATGGCAGGCATGGAAGAAGCACTTCTGAACCTTCATTCTGAGAAATAATGAGGGCCTCTACAGCTAAGGCTATGAGCACATCAGCATTTGGCTTTGTTAGGGGAGCAATGTTTGCTGAGAGAGACATGAGTGTAGGGAAAAAAAAAAAAACGCAGCACAAATTTTTTTTTCTCCGCCAATCACACAAACCCTATTAAAGTCAATGGGATAATTTGAGACCTGTTGTGTGATGGACTGTTCAGCTCAGTTTTTTGACACCTGAATGTACTCTTTAAATAAGCTTCCTAACAGAGCTCCATGTGCAGATTCAAGAGTGCATATTTTCTGAAGCCATTTGCCTGTGAGCACAAGCTGGACCAAGTCATCCAAGGTGATGTGCACTTAGGAATTCCAGAGAGGTACCGCTTCCATATTTTTCTCTGCGCTAGTAACTAAACATGTAATGCAAAAGTGCAGATATAGGAGATTTTGCTGCCTGTAGCTACATATAAACTAAATATATAAAATATACAAAAAGGTTTACATTATAATTAGTACTAATTGCTTGATTAAAAATAAAAAATAAATATTAAAATGTACTTACCTCCCTCCCAGCACCCATCTTCACTGAACTTTACTTTCTGGTGCTGGGGTTGGTACGAGACATTGATGCTAGCTCAGACAATTAGTGGCTGAGGCAGGACACCACTTTCGGCAGTGAATGACTGATTGCCAATGTCTCGTGCTGACCCCAGCACCAAGAAGTGAAACACAAAGAAGATGAGTGCTATGATAACTAAGGCTGGAGGGGGAAGGTAAGTGGAGTTATTTTTGGGTTGATCAGGCAGCCTGGGGATATTTAAAAGGAAAAAAAAAAAAAAAAAAAAAAAAAAAAAACTTTTTACGGGGGAACTCCTTTAAATAGTTTATCTCAATGTTTAAAAGAAAAAAAAAAAAGACCAATGGAATGCGCAACCATGTGCTGTTACGCCCCCCAGCATCTACCAGGGCATCCATCAGGCATCCGGAGCTGAAGCTGCTGGCACAAATTTTGTGGGCTGCAAGGGACAGAAGCAATTATCCTGGGCATTTCAGTGTGTTTCTTATATTGCCCACAGGATCTGAAATGTTCAGTCTGTATCAGTCCTTTTCTATATAGTTCTTTATGAAGAACTCTGCATCCTTGGGTGAGCGCCTTAAAGGGGTTCTCCCTTGTTTATACTGTTTTTTATTATTATGTTTGTGTGTTATGTGTGTATAAGTATGAGTTTGTTTTATGTGGGTTGTGATTATGTATATATGTTTTTTCTTACCTTTTGTAAAGATCCGGAAGCTGGTCCCTTTTTCTTCCAGTGGCTTGCTGTGTACCTCGGCCTCCGCCATGTTGTGTTCGGTATGTGGGATGTCGGGGGTGTGTTCTTGCTTCTGTCCTTCCTATCTTCTGACGTCCGAGGCAAATCTTTTCTTCCTGTTTCTTCCGTGGCTCAGCGACGAATCTGCGGCCTCTTCCGGCGCATGCGCAGGTAGTTTGTTTGTTTTGTTTACCAATAAAGTTTTTTTGTCTAATTGACAAACTGTCTGTGCATGCGCCAGTACGCAAGTGCTACGCTAACAGGGTAGCGTACATTAGGTCTACGCTAATAGCGTAGCTTTGCGCAAGCGCAGACAGTTTGTCAATTAGACCAAAAAAAGTTATTGTATACAAAAAAAATATATATAATACCTGCGCATGCGCCGGAAGAGGCCGCAGATTCGTCGCTGAGCCACGGAAGAAACAAGAAGAAAACATTTGCCTCGGACGTCAGAAGATAGGAAGGACAGAAGCAAGAACACACCCCCCGACATCCCACATACCGAACACAACATGGCGGAGGCAGAGGTACACAGCAAGCCACTGGAAGAAAAAGGGACCAGCTTCCGGATCTTCACAAAAGGTAAGAAAATACATATATACATAATCACAACACACATAACAAAACACATACTTATACACACATAACACACAAACATAATAACAAAACAGTATAAACGAGGGAGAACCCCTTTAAGGATCATCTTTCTACCGACATCCATGGGATCATTACAAGTACTTCAATAGTTTATGGAATTTAAAGAGTACCTGTCACCAAATAAACTTTTTAAACTAACTCAGGCTATGTTCCCTAACTACTCCTAACACTCCTCCCACCCTTAAAAAAAATTTCAGAGCTTTAAAAAGCTCTGTAATCTCACCTTTATTCTTGCTCACCTAGTGCAATCTCCCAGCAGAAGAAAGTGGGGGTGTCCCAGCAGGCATGATATCACTGAAGCCTGCTGGGGGACCACTTCCACCCTCACATCGTTGCAGTGCTGTAATGAATATAAGACCTCAAGCTCTGCGCATCTTTCAGTGAGGCTCTATGCATGTTTGTGGGGCTCTTTGCAGCTTTTAATGAGGCTATTTGCAGCTTTCATTGAGGGTCTGTGCAGCTGTCAATCAAGCTCAGTGCAGAGAAGTACTTCCTGAGTTTGGTCTTCTGCCAGACCAGGAGGAGACCAAACTCACTGTATTAATTGCAGCAGGGAACAGAACAGAGCCACCTAGTAGCTGTTTTTTCTATACATTTTCAACATATTTATATTGATAATTTTAAAAGCAAGCAAATTGAAAAGTGTCTGCTTACTACACAAGGAACACTATATTAAAAGTTTTATTTGGTGACAGGTACTCTAAGAAATGTTCTTATACAGTGCCAACCTCTTTCCAACACATTTCTTCTAGTTTCACATTTCTACTAGTTTCATATTGAATTAAACAACTGAACATTTTTGTGCATTTGGCACAGACACATTTTAGGCAACAGACTTGCTTTAACATGCAATTTAGTGAGTACTTAGCATCTTACAAACGAATGCCAGATTCAGATGAGCATAATACTGGCGCTACTAGTTCCTTTCCGACTAAGGGTCTGATGACCAAAACTCAAAGCATTCAAGGGTTCTATGATGCTTTTCATTTGGGTCACTACATGCAACTTTCTATATGACACTTACCTGCAACAGGTCTTAACCATAATCTACAGCTAATATGCACCAGTACTGCTTCAGAGACCACATATTCACCAGTCAATATATCACACACTAAACAAACCTGAATTTTGGATCCTGCACGGTCACTACTCCAACCTCAAGCTCAGAAGGTTTGAAATCAATAGACAGAACAGTGGAGAGACAAGAGATGGCAGTCTATGGGAGGAGAAAACAAGGTGCAATGGTCAAGAACTTTGCAATTCAGATAAACAGTCCTGTTTTAGGTTATAATTTACCTCTTTTAAACCAATCATTCATAAAAGTAGTGATTGTAAGAAGAGATGATACTTAGCAACATTTAATTACGGCTTACAGAGCGGGAGATCTTTTACCCCTTATGACATCTTTCTTCCATAATAATGCATATTCAATGCTATTATCTAATTAACTCAGAGATCTGCTGTATAATCCCTGCAGTTTTGCTTTAAAAGAGAACTTGTCAGGTTCCTTAAGCCATATTGGGATGCATTCACACCACGATACATTAATATGTTCACCGGATTAAGGAGCAGACAGAACTCATGAGCCTGCATCGTACTCCTGAGCTGGTCTCATGACGTACAATGTACATTATGGGTTGGGATGGGGATAAATAAGCCTTGTTTTGGGGATTGTGGATGGCATTGACAGCCATACCACTATGAAGCCAAAAACGGAATATCCCATGCACAGCTTGTTGTATACTGTGTGTGTGCGCCTGATGCATGCAATGTAATTTTTTTATTTTGATCAAAACAGCTTTCATACTAAAGTAGAGTAGTTTTCTACACCCACCTCAATGCTCTGTTCAAATGTCCAATCAAATTTCTTCTTGACTTTCTTTTCTAGAAAGCTGGTAGCTTCAGTCTGTTTTACACCAGCTGTGGTAGCTTTAAAGCCACAATAATATCCAGCAGGATCACACTTATAAACCTGAGGCCCATTTTCTTCATCCATTCCAATTAGAATCATACCTTAAAGATAACAAAAATTATAACAAGAAAAATATAAGACAATAAACATTTATTTATACAAAATAACACTGGACATTCTATCATGCATGAAATACTTACAGCAGCCTAGTGGCCTCATTTCTGCATTTTGTGTGTACACCTGAGAGATGTCAGCAATCCGTTTACAAAGCATATCGACTGGAATCTCATAACCATACTTGTACTTCCAGTTGGCAGCCTCATATCGTGCCCTCTGCACCTGAGACCTACTGTCCGCTAAGAGTGAAGAAAGCACATTAAACATTGCGTTTAATATTCACGGTTGGTAAATGTATTTATTTGTTTTACCTAAAAAATAAGTGACATCACAAATTATTATGTCCCCTCTCTGTCGTCAAATTTAGCAATTCAAGTAATTTTGCAATAAGGCTGTTTTCACACTGGCATCATGACAGAGGTTTGCTGGCGAGACATACCCTTTAAAACCGAGGCTTTGTACAATACAGTGACCCCTCGGCCTATGATGGCCCCGACATACGATAATTTCAACATGCGATGGCCTCTCAAAGGCCATCGCATGTTGAAGGCAGCATCAACATACGATGCTTTTTCATGTCGGGTCCATCGCATAAACGGCTATCCGGCAGCGCAGACTGCTTCAGCTGCCACCGGATAACCGTTTATGGTGCCCCATGAACTCCGGTGATGGTCACTCACCTGTCCTCGGGGCTCCGGCGCTTCCTCTTCGGGATCCTCTGCATCGTCGGCGCTCTCCGTCATCCAATAGGAGCGGCGTGCGTAGCGATGACGTGATGGCGGCGATGGAGAACGCGGTTGCCGGGGAAGCAGAAGCCTTGCCAGAGCGCCGGGGACACCTCGGCAACAGCGATGGGCGGCGACATCCCGGGCAGCGGTGACAAGCGGTGATGGTCCGGAGCACCGGGGACAGGTGAGTACAACTTTCTCTAACAGTGGTCTACAACCTGCGGACCTCCAGATGTTGCAAAACTAAAACACCCAGCATGCCCGGACAGCCGTTGGCTGTCCGGGCATGCTGGGTGTTGTAGTTTTGCAACATCTGGAGGTCCGCAGGTTGTACACCACTGTCCTATACTTTACATTGCACGGATCCCTCAACATACGATGGTTTCAACAAACGATGGTCCGTTTGGAACGGATTACCATCGTATGTTGAGGGACCACTGTATACTGGTCACAGCAATGCCCAGCATAATGTTTGATAACAATTATATGTGTGGTGTGCAGTACATGAAATAATTTTTCAGGGAGGTGCATGACTCCTAAATTCACATCACTTTAACAGCAGCTGGGATTTATGGATAACCTGGATTAGTAGGGACATTGGTGGTAGTAGAGATTAATCTGGTTTATACATGCTAACACTGCTAGTGATCTGCTAATAAACATGCTGCGGTAATCCTGCTAAATCTTACACAGTCTCAAAGTAATGCACTATAATAATGGAAGTGTAATATAATACAGTAATACATCCAAAGAACAGTTACATGAAGGGAAGTCTTTATATCTTACCTGTCATTCCTGTCATCACACAGCCAATGTTCTCAGTTATCTGGAATAAATGTGTCACCGTGTTGCAGTCCAGCAACTTATCCTGCATCAGTACGTATAAAAAACAAAAGTTATGTAGAACACTGTAACGGAATCAAATACCAGGTCTATTAGACATTAGAAAACATCAAAACCATGTTGGAATATTATTGTGCTGCTGAAGAACCTTCTTACAGTGTTAGGCATTTACTCTGGTGTAGTTTAGTCAGTATTACATGGAAACTAATTCCAACTTGCCAAGCTAGCTACATATTGTAGGAAAAGAAAGCAGCTGAGACAACTAGACGTTTACTAGGTCTTCTGCTAACACCAAACATAACAGTCTTATGAGCACTGGGCTCTGTGTAATGGTTAGCGGTGCTCCACTCCAACAAAGGCAAAGTCTCAGCACTGTACAGATGAGAAGGAAGAGATAGGCGACAATACCTCAATTAATCCAATTACCGTTATTCACGGAGATACAGTGGTCCCTCAACATACGATGGTAATTCGTTACCAATGAGCCATCGTTAGTTGAAACCATTATATGTTGAGGGATCCGTGCAATGAAAAGTATAGGAAGTTATACTCCCCTGTCCCGGCCGCTCCGGACCGTCACTGCTGCCCTGGATGTCGCCCTCGATCGCTGTCGCCGCGTCCCCGCCGCTCCGGACCGTCTTTGCTGCCTGGGATCGTCACTATTCATCGCAGTCATCACGTCGCTGCGCACCCCGCTCCTATTGGATGACGGGACGGCGTGCGCAGCGATGTGATGACGACGATGGAGAGCGACGGCGATGCAGGGGATCCTGAAGAGAACGGTCCGGAGCGCCGGGACAGGTGAGTCATCATCACCGGACCACACGGGGCACCTTAAACAGCGGAAGCGGAAGCAGTCTCCACTGCCGGATAGCCGTTTATGCGATGGCCCCGACAAACAAAAGCATTGTATGTTGATGCTGCCTTCAAATGCGATGGCCTGTGAGAGGCCATTGTATGTTGAAATTATCGTATGTCGGGGCCATTGTAGGTCAGGGGGTCACTGTATGAGGATGGACAAAGCAGGTGCATTCCACTGGTAAGGATCAACAATATTTCAGGGAAGAAGAAGATGTGAAATGTCGTTGATCCTTACCTGTGGAATGCACCTGCTTTGTCCATCCTCATATCTCCGTGAATAGTGATAATTGGAGTGTCACCCAGCTACATGTTCAGCATTTCTCTTCCCCCCCAAGGCTAAAAATAATGTATTATACAGTCATAGTCCAAAATATTGCATTCAAATTACTTACAGGGACTTTCTTTTGTGTAACAACAATGGCACAATCTTTCCCCCGAACTGCCACTGATGTGAGGCCTCCTTGGTTGATGGCTTTAAAAGCATATTCTAGAAAACAAAGAAATGAGAAATAAAAACCTCAAAAGACCTGGAGAAAACAAGAGCTGTGGAGTCAGACTCAGTGATCGTTTTGGATAGGGTTGTAGTTGACGGAACGTGTACGAACGTCTACTTCAAATTAAATATATTATGAAATATTGTATCTGATTAACAATGTATATTTCTTAAATGCATAGCTTGTTGAGTATTTACTTTTATAGGTGAACAACAGCCTGAGGTTACTATATTACTTCAGTAAATTGGTATTACAAATCTTTATACATGAGCAATTTATAATTTATCTGTGTCTAAACTGGATTTGGAGTGGGAAAAATAGAGTGAAAAGAGAACTAAACATATAGAGAGGAATTGATCAAAGCTGGTAAGGGACTTTTTTGCTTATTATATGCGCCTACGGTATATTGTCACATGTGCGCCAAGCAACTTTCCGTGAGACTATTTGAAGGCAGTGGCTTTTAAGCTAATTTTTTTCAAAACCCTAGGTAAGCAAGTTTTCAATATTTCACTTTGCAGTAGTAGTGAATTAATTATAGCGACATTCGCAAAAAAAAAGTTGCACGGTAGTAAAAAAAAATACCGCAGTGCAAAGCAAACAAAATCCTGTCTTTTGAAAACCACTTATGTACGCAATATCAGTGGGCCTGGTAAGGTATGTGAGGGGATTTTCAAAGTTTGACTTTCGCGCTCACAATTTACCAATGCCGTGCGACATTCTGATCAATTTTACGCAGGAAAGAAAAACCAAAGCAAAAAAGAAACTACTTATATAATGACTTTCTGAAGTAACCGTTGATAAATTCCCCTCATATTCCATAGCTGAATAGGAGCAAGTTTATCAGAAGTTCCAAGATTGCCAACATATGGCCATTGTCAGCTTGGTGATAAACACAATACTTAAACACTTATGTAGACTAAGGACAATCCGTTATAAACAAGTATTAAAAAGACAATAGTATGTATGTAAATTAGGAAAAGATTTATAAAATCTTCGATAGACAAATAACTTGTGCCGTAACGTTTTCAGCACTTTGCTTCTATCTAATGAAAAAGTAGAAAAGTCACCTTCCCCCCAAAAAATGCAATAAGTTCAGAAAACCATATGAGATCGTCACAACACCTTCAAATCACCACCATCTAGAATCCTTGCAATGACTGCTGAAGCAACTGCTTCTCTGGCAGAGAGATCCATAGTCTCACTGCTCTCTCAGTAAAGAATCTGGGTTCTGTAGTCCTCCCATTCCACTTATTACTCTGCAATACCAGTAGGGATTGTCCCGATACCAAACTGATGCCTGCCAGCAGGAACTGCTCCCTTCTGTCCCGGATCCGATGGGACATTCCCGCTTTTGGGGTGATGTCCGGCCGTCCCAGAACGGCACCCATGTCCCGCATTTAACTGTAAAAGCCTCCTACTGTTATAAGAGGCACATGGTGGGAAGTTTGACAGTGTGAAAGGCCATTGGCTCCTCACCCTGTCAATCACTCGTTGCCACCAGTTGCATTTAGCCAGCAAACACAAGAGGCCGAGCAATTCCTCTACGCTCCAGCAGACAAGTGACATCAGATGCTGGATTGCAGAAAAAGAGGAAAGAACAGAGAAGAAAAGAGGCAGTGCTGAGGGAGCCACAGGAGCCTGCAGTGCGACCAAAGACATTACATCCCTGTTCAGTTGCTCAGAGGAAGCCCGTCTTTGCTTTAATGGGTGGAGCGACCGCTGGGCGGCAGGGAGATCATTCTGCAACAATTGCAGTTTGCAACAGCTGGAGACACCATGGTAAGAAAACACTATTCTATTGCATGGAAAGGATCACAGGTGTGTTTCAATGGGTGGGGTGGCTGACGTGTGGGAGGGAGAAAAGTGACTTACAGTTACAAGGAATCATGGTCCTCGGCATTAAGGTAATCTTGCAACATAGCTATTTAAAAAAAGTAAAAAAAAAAAAAAAAAGTAAAAAAAAACAAAAAACTTTCCCCCAACCTCCTAATAGGTCCGCCGCAGTTTTTTCAGCGTGATCCAGCCCTATTAGGGGTTCAGGGCGCTGCATTTGGCCCCATATAACGGTGTGCGATTTATAAACACACACCGTTATAGATAAAGTTACACCAAGCACACGCACACACACACACACACACACACACACACTTCATACTCCCCTTTCCCTGCCCCAACCCCCCCCCCTTCCGCGCACACGCGCGCGCACACACAAACACACACACACCCCTTCCCCACCGGGCATTTTCGGTGGCGTTCTTCCTCGTCATCTTGTACTGATGATGAGTCCCCTGTACGGCGGCGGCGATGTGGCCAGGCGAGGCCAGGCACCCCCATGATCGTGATCCAGTGGCTGACACTAGTACAAGCATCCATTCCGCTTGTACTAGGAGTCCGACCCCCCCAGACAAGTGTACCAGAGCCCCCTTCCGGTAAACCTGTCTGGAGACCCCAAGAGTGTTATCAGCCACGGATTCCTGAGTCTGTTGGCAACTCAGGAATCCAGATTGACAATGCTGGTTACACTGAAATTGACTATTTTAGTTATTTTTTCAGTGGTGGAGCAGACAAATCTGTACGCCCAGCAGTTCATCGCCCACCACCCAGATTTTTTGGCCATGCCCAACTAATGGTACGCCATTGATGCAGCAGAAATGAGGACATTTTGGGGCCTCGTGCTGCATATGGGCCTGGCCAAAAAGCCCAGTGTCAGACAGTACTGGAGCGGGGACATCCTATACCAGACCCCGCTTTACAGTATGGTCATGGCACTGAGGCGGTTCGAGGCCATTCGGAAATGCCTACATTACACTGATAATTTGGCATGTCCACCCTGAAGTGATCCTGCCTATGACTGGCTTTACAAAGTGAGGCCGGTCATCGATCACTTTGGGGCCAAATTTATGGAGGTCTACGTACCCCTCAGGGAGCTCTCGGTGAAACTCTACAAACTTTAGAGTATTTGAGGTACCAGATTCCCGTATTGAACCCACAGAATGTTCCCCCACTCTGTATGTTAGCGGGGAAATCGTTTTGGACCTTGTGCACCCATTTCTGGATAAGGTTTACCACCTTTACTTTTATACCAGCATCCCTCTGTTCACATCTTTTCACATGCCACTTTAATGAACATTTATCAAACACCTGTGGGGTGTTAAGGCTCACTGTACTGCTTATTACATTCCTTGTACTTTGCAAAATAGTATGCCATGTGTTTGTTTTTTTTTGCTGTTCTGGCACCATAGGGGCTTTCTAAATGCAACATGCATTTTCTCCTATTACCCCTTGAAAAAATGTAAAATTTGGGGGGAAAACCAACATTTTAGTGAAAAAATAAATAAATTTAGACATCCAACTTTAATGAAAAGTCGTCAAACACCTGTGGGGTGTTAAGGCTCACTGTACCCCTTGTTACATTCCTTGAGGGGTGGAGTTTCCAAAATAGTATACCATGTGTTTTTTTTTTTTTGCTGTTCTGGCACCATAGGGGCTTCCTAAATGCGACATGCCCCCCAAAAACCATTTCAGAAAAACATTGGAGTCTATGGGTGAGGGATGACTTCCGTTATTGTACGTTATTTTCATGTTCCATTATGATGCGTTATTGCTATTGAGCATGCTCAGTACAGCATCACAACCAGGAAGTCACATGGAAATAAAATAACGGACTATAACGAGTGATAACAGATGGCACATGTCCATTATTTTTACAGAATGTTCGACAAAATTGGTCATCAGTTATCATCTGTTGTATTCATCCATTTTTTCATGACCTGTTATTGCTAAATAAGGGATGTCAAAATGCAGAAACATCCCGGTAGTGTGAAAGGGGCCTCATCTTACTGTGCACCTCTGCCATGGCCATACTTTCAGTGTGGAGATCTCTGCATCTTGAAAAGGGTGCCCCTTATTGCACTGGTTGCCCGTCTTTGAACCCTCTTTAGCTCCACTGTGTGTTTTTCATATACACTGGTGCCCAGTACTGTACACAGTATTCCATGTGTGGTCTGACTAGTGATTTGTACAGCGGTAGAATTATTTCCTCGTCATGTGAATCTGTTTCTTTTGTACAATCCACAGTTTTATTTGCCTTGGCAGCAGCTGCCTGACATTGGTTGCTACAGTTACATTTACTGACGTCTTCTAAGACCTTTTCCATGTCAGTCATTCCCAGTATTTTTACGTTTAACACTTTCCCAGCCTGGATTTTTCCTCACCATATGCATAACCTTACATTTATCTGTATTGAACCTCATCTGCCACTTGCCATCCTAAACCTCAAATCTATCCAGAACCATTTGTAACAGTGCACTGTCCCTGTAACAACTAAAAAGACTGGGTGCCATTTAGCAACTGTGTCTCCTAAATGTTTAGACATGGTGGTTACCAACACCCCCTGTTTTTGCAATACAGTTCACATTTCAATTTTAAAACCGTACGGAACCGTATTGAAAACTGTATGCCAAACGATGCATCCGGTTGTGTACTTTGTGTGCCTTTGTTTTGTATATTGTTTTTTTGTCGGGTGAAAAACCGTATTGAAAAAGTATATTGTTCCTTTAACATGGGAGTCAATGAGAACTGTATGTGCAATCGTTTCTATCCGGTTTGCACAATATGGTTTTTGAGTTTGCACATGTGCAGTGCACACCAAATAGAATGAAAAGTTAAAAACGTATATATATTTTTTTAAACTGATGCAAATTTATCAAACTGTATACGGGTTAATTTTGTACACTCGTTTTGATACGGTTTAGTGGAATCAGTGTTTCATCAAAAACCTGATACAGGAACTCTATTGCTAAAACATGGTCACTCAGATCACAAGGAATAGCTGTCAGAATCAGGAAGGAGATTAACCCTTTAACGACGCATGACGTTTACTTACGTCCTGCGTCGGCTCCCGCGATATGAAGCAGGGTCGCGCTGCGACCCCGCATCACATCGCGTCAGTCCCGGCGCTCATCAACGGCCGGGACCCACGGCTAATACCACACATCGCAGATCGCGGCGATGTGCGGTATTAACCCTTTAGAAGCGGCGGTCAAAGCTGACCGCCGCTTCTAAAGCGAAAGTGAAAGTATCCCAGCAAGTCAGTCGGGCTGTTCGGGACCACCGCGGTGAAATCGCGGCATCCCGAACAGCTTACAGGACACCGGGAGGGCCCTTACCTGCCTCCTCGGTGTCTGATCGGCGAATGACTGCTCCGTGCCGGAGATCCAGGCAGGAGCAGTCAAGCGCCGATAACACTTATCACAGGCATGTTAATACACGCCTGTGATCTGTGTAAAAGATCAGTGTGTGCAGTGTTATAGGTCCCTATGGGACCTATAACACTGCAAAAAAAAAAAAAAGTTAAAGAAAAGTGTTAATAAAGGTCATTTAACCCCTTCCCTAATAAAAGTTTGAATCACCCCCCTTTTCCCATAAAAAAAAATAAAACAGTGTAAATAAAAATAATCATATGTGGTATCGCTGCGTGCGTAAATGTCCGAACTATAAAAATATATTGTTAATTAAACCGCACGGTCAATGGTGTACGCGCAAAAAAATTCCAAAGTCCAAAAAAGCGTATTTTGGTCACTTTTTATACCATTAAAAAATGAATAAAAAGTGATCAAAAAGTCCGATCAAAACAAAAATCGTACCGATAAAAACTTCAGATGACGGCGCAAAAAATGAGCCCACATACCGCCCTGTACGTGGAAAAATAAAAAAAAGTTATAGGGGTCAGAAGATGACATTTTTAAACGTATACATTTTCCTGCATGTAGTTATGATTTTTTCCAGAAGTACCACAAAATTAAACCTATATAAGTAGGGTATCATTTTAACCATATGGGCCTACAGAATAATGATAAGGTGTAATTTTTACCGAAATATGCACTGCGTAGAAACGGAAGCCCCCAAAAGTTACAAAATGGCGTTCTTTCTTCGATTTTGTCGCACGTTTTTTTTTTCCATTTCGTCGTGAATTTGTGGGTAAAATGACTAAATGTCACTGCAAAGTAGAATTGGTGACGCAAGAAATAAGCTATAATATGGATTTTTAGGTGGAAAATTGAAAGGGTTATGATTTTTAAATGGTAAGGAGGAAAAAACGAAAGTGCAAAATGGAAAAACCCTGAGTCCTTAAGGGGTTTAAAAAAACAAAAAAAACAAAAAAAAACAAATGGCATGAAAATCTGTTGAGCTTCAGTGGTTACCCTGTCAGAACTGCAGGAACATTCTGTACTTCCGGAACTACAGCTATGGTGCATACCTGTTATTGCTGGCATTTTATCAGGGAAATTTCCACAACCCTTGTAAAGCATCAACTTTAACCCCTTCAGGACTAAGCCCATTTTGGCCTTAAGGACCAGAGCGTTTTTTGCACATCTGACCACTGTCACTTTAAACATTAATAACTCTGGAATGCTTTTAGTTATCATTCTGATTCCGAGATCGTTTTTTCGTGACATATTCTACTTTAACATGGTGGTAAAATTTTGTGGTAACTTGCATACTTTCCTTGTGAAAAATCCTAAAATTTGATGAAAAATTTGAAAATTTTGCCTTTTTCTAACTTTGAAGCTCTCTGCTTGTAAGGAAAATGTATATTACAAATAAATTTTTTTTTTTTTTACTTTTGGAAGACACCAGAGGGCTTCAAAGTTCAGCAGCAATTTTCCAATTTTTCACAAAATTTTCAAACTCACTATTTTTCAGGGACCAGTTCAGGTTTGAAGTGGATTTGAAGGGTCTTCATATTAGAAATACCCCACAAAAGACCCCATTATAAAAACTGCACCCCCCAAAGTATTCAAAATGACATTCAGTCATCATTTTAACCCTTTAGGTGTTTCACAGGAATAGAAGCAAAGTGAAGGAGAAAATTCACAATCTTCATTTTTTACACTCGCATGTTCTTGTAGACCCAATTTTTGAATTTTTACAAGGGGTAAAAGGAGAAAATGTATACTTATATTTGTAGCCCAATTTCTCTCGAGTAAGCACATACCTCATATGTCTATGTAAAGTGTTCGGCGGGCGCAGTAGAGGGCTCAGAAGGGAAAGAGCGACAAGGGGATTTTGGAGAGTACGTTTTTCTGAAATGGTTTTTGGGGGGCATGTTGCATTTAGGAAGCCCCTATGGTGCCAGAACAGCAAAAAACCCTCACATGGCATACCATTTTGGAAACTAGACCCCTTGAGGAACATAACAAGGAATAAAGTGAGCCTTAATACCCCACAGGTGTTTCACGACTTTTGCATATGTAAAAATTTTTTTATTTTTTTTCACTAAAATGTGTTTCCCCCCAAATTTCACATTTTTCCAAGGGTTAATAGGAGGAAATACCCCCCAATATTTGTAACCCCTTCTCTTCTGAGTATGGAGGTACCCCATAAGTTGACCTGAAGTACACTACAGGCGAACTACAATGCTCAGAAGAGAAGGAGTCATATTTGGCTTTTTGAGAGCAAATTTTGCTCGGGGGGCATGTCGCATTTAGGAAGCCACTATGGTGCCAGAACAGCAAAAAAAAAACACATGGCATACTATTTTGGAAACTAGACCCCCTTGAGGAACGTAATAAGGAATAAAGTGAGCCTTATTACCCCACAGGTGTTTCACGACTTTTGCATATGTAAAAAAATATATATATTTTTTCACTAAAATGTGTGTTTCCCCACAAATTTCACATTTTTCCAAGGGTTAATAGCAGAAAATACCCCCCAATATTTGTAACCCCTTCTCTTCTGAGTATGGAGGTACCCCATAAGTTGACCTGAAGTGCACTATGGGCGAACTACAATGCTCAGAAGAGAAGGAGTCATATTTGGCTTTTTGAGAGCAAATTTTGCTCGGGGAGCATGTCGCATTTAGGAAGCCCCTATGGTGCCAGGACAGCAAAAAAAAAAAAACACATGGCATACCATTTTGGAAACTAGACCCCTTGAGGAACGTAACAAGGGGTACAGAGAGCATTTGCCCCCCACTGGTGTCTGACAGATCTTTGGAACAGTGGGCTGTACAAGTTTTCATTTTCACGGACCACTGTTCCAAAGATCAGTCAGACACCTGTGGGGGGTAAATTCTCACTGCACCCCTCATTACATTCCGTGAGGGGTGTCGTTTCCGAAATGGGGTCACATGTGGGTTTTTTTTTTGCGTTTGTCAAAATGTACATGGTGCACCCTCCCTTCTGGTCCTTGTTATGCGCCCTCAGAGCACTTTGCGCCCACATATGGAGTATCTCCGTAGTCGGGAGAAATTGCGTTACAAATTTTGGGGTCTTTTTTCCCCCTTTACCTCTTGTGAAAATGTAAAGTATAGGGCAACATCAGCATGTTAGTGTAAAAAATTAAAAATTTTTACACTAACATTCTGGTGTAGACCCCAACATTTCCTTTTCATGAAGGGTTAAAGAAGAAAATACCCCCCAAACCTTGTAACGCAATTTCTCCCGAGTACGGCGATACCCCATATGTGACCCTAAACTGTTGCCTTGAAATACGACAGGGCTCCAAAGTGAGAGCGCCATGTGCATTTGAGGCCTAAATTAGGGATTTGCATGGGGGTGGACATAGGGGTATTCTACGCCAGTGATTCCCAAACAGGGTGCCTCCAGCTGTTGCAAAACTCCCAGCATGCGTGGACAGTCAACGGCTGTCCGGCAATACTGGGAGTTGTTGTTTTTCAACAGCTGGAGGCTCTGCTTTGGAAACAGTGGTGTACCGGACGTTCTTATTGGGGGAGGGGGGCTGTGTAGGGGTATGTGTATATGTAGTGTTTTTTATTTTATTTTGTGTTGGTGTAGTGTTTTTAGGGTACGGTCACATGGGCGGGGGATTACAGCGAGTTTCCCAGCGCAAAATTTGCTGCATCTCAAACTTGCAGCGAGAAACCCACTGTAAAAGCCTTGCCCATGTGAATGTACCCTGTACATTCACAGGGGTGGGGGGTGCACCAGCTGTTGCAAAACCACAACTCCCAGCATGCATGGTCTGTTAGTGCATGCTGGGAGTTATAGTTTTGCAACAGCTGGAGGCACACAGTTAGGAAACACTGAGTTAGAAACAGACAATGTTTCCCAACCAGTGTGTCTCCAGTTGTTGAAAAACTACAACTCCCAGCATGCCCAGACAGCTGAAGGGCATGCTGGGAGTTGTAGTTCGGCAACATCTGAAGGGCCAGATGTTGCTGAACTAAAACTCCCAGCATGCCTGGACAATCAGTGCATACTGGGAGTTGTAGCTTTGCAACAGCTGGAAAAGCACAGATTGGAGACCATTATACAATGGTCTCCAAACTGGGGCCCTCCAGATGTTGCAAAACTACAACTCCCAGCATGCCCAGACAGCCAAAGGCTGTCTAGGCATGTTGGGAGTTGTAGTTTTCAGACTCCTAGAAGCAGCAGTGAAGATCTTCACTGCTGCTTCTGAGGACCATATACTCACCTCCCGGTCCCGTCGCTCCTCGTCCACGTGGCCGGTCCCGCACTGCTCCTCGGTCCCGCCGCTGGATCTGGTAAGGCTGCCGGTCCCCACGTGTTCCGCCACCTATGCCGCGAGCCCCCGCAGCCATCGTCCCCCGTTCTGCCCGACTTCCAGGGGCGGGCAGTGCGGGGGATCTGAACTTTCACCCTAGATCACTGTGATTGGTCCACAGGGACCAATCACAGTGATCGCTGACCAGGACCATCAATGGATGCTCCTGGGGGTGAAGCAGAAGTTGTCCCCTGCTGGAAACAGCGGGACTTCTGCCAGTTAACCCGTGCGATGCTGCGCATCGCCGGGTTAACTGAATGTCATTTATAAACGCCGGGATGCGCGAACGCACTGCACAACCCGGCGTTTATATATGACATTCTGCGGGAAGGGGTTAATGAACGTCTGAAAAGTCATCAAAGGCACTTACATTTTACATCTATAACAATAACGAATGTGATGTTAATACAATCGGAATTAAGTGATGTTTTCACAATTAATTTAGTAGAATTCTATGTTTAAAAAAAAAATTTAATACTTTTTTGACCATTTTTATTTTTTTTAAGATTGAAAATGGTCGATTTCATGTCAAGAATTATTTTTTTTTTTAATCATTTATAAACTGCCCAAAACTGATGTGTCAACATAGTCAAAGTTACACCAAAAAATTCCCGAAGGGTTGGCAGGCACTTAAACACAAATTCTGAAAAACCCTTGGGGGTTAACCTGGAATCAGGATTTTCACAGCAGAAACATCTGCCGTGGAAATTCCGCTGTGTGCACAGTGCAGAAGAATTTGCAGAATATTTTTTGTGGACATTTCGTCGTGTGAACATGGCCCGAGGTTGACCCCAACTGCGCCATAACCAAGGAAAAATTCCTTCCTGACTCCAATATGACAATCAGAATAAATACCCATAAATATAGCATCCATAACCAGTAATATGAAATATTGTCAGAAAAACATCCACACATGGTTAATCCAGCAATACCACCTCTCTGGTCACCGTCTACACTGGTTGAATATGAAGCGCAGGTAAGCAGACCACGTCCTGCATGGTATTGCTTAACAGGGTGTTCAATGAGAGACGCAGAACATAGATTCTATATAGAAAAGAAGGCAAGCACTCACTGTACCTGAAGGTATCTTTTAATCTTGTATCCAAAAACATAAATCGCTTATCACAAGGATATGAGGCCCACTCACTCCCTTGTGGGGGTACAAACTTGATTGCAATGGAGTTCGGGACAGCTGTTTCATGCTAACGCACTTCCTCTAGCGGCTAGAGAAAGTGCATCAGCATGAAAATAGCTGTCCTGGAACGTCCTTGCAATTACATTCGTAACCCCTGCCAAAAATCCTTATGTTTTTGGATACAAGAATAAAAGATACCTTCAGGAACGGTGAGTGGTTGCCTTCTTTTCTATATGGAATCAATGTAAGAAGAAATAACACAGAAGCCTCTCACCTATACAGTAAGGGAAGGAGACAAACCCTGGGGTTTCCCGGATTAATTGATGGTGCTCAATTTTATATGTCAATATCTATAAAACTTCATATTGCTGGACAGTCTCCTGAAATCGAGTGTATGATATACGGTATATCTATATCAATGTGGAGGTGTATAATGTACATAAAAGGCCAGAGTGCGCCTCCTAAGCCCACGTTCACTTCTACATGGTCTGAATAGGATATTCTCAATAGGATATTCCCCTAGTATCCATTTCCAGGCTCTTTTCATATCTACTGCAGACCTGAATAGAGACAGCAAAACATATGCAATATATGTGGAGGTCCTTGAGTGTATACATAAAGCCGAAATGGGTCTCCAAATCCCAGGCACCGGGTCACTGCAGCTCCCAGTCCCAGTCAAAGTTGATTGTGGCATCTAAAATGCGCGGTTAACTAAGCCGGTGTGAGGTGGTTTTTTGTGCCCCCGTAGATCCATGCGTCCGCTCCTCCCCCAGCTCTCCGAACATTTCCGAAGCTAGAACTGGGGGAGGGAGGAGGTTCACGCCCCTTCCCTCATCCCCCTTCCTGAGCTCGGCTGGACGCAGATCTCTACGGCACGCCCCCTAACTGAGGACATGAATCTCCACGGCAGGTCCCCTCCCTCATCTCCCCGAGCTGAGGACGTAGAGCAGTGCTCCCAATGAGCTCTATGTGTAAAGGGGGACATAGTGCACGGGCTAAAGGGGGATATAGTGCACGGGCTAAAGGGGGATATAGTGCACGGGCTAAAGGGGGATATAGTGCACGGGCTAAAGGGGGACATACTGTACAGGCTAAATGTCCCCCTTTAGCCCGTGCAGTATGTCCCCCTTTACACATAGAGCTCATTGGGAGCACTGCTCTATGTCCTCAGCTCGGGGAAATGAGGGAGGTGACCTGCTGTGGAGATTTACGTCCTCAGCTCGGGGAGATGAGGGAGGGGGCGTGCCGTGGAGATTTACGTCCTCAGGGAGGGGAGATGAGGGAGGGGACCTGCCGTGGAGATCTATGTCCTCAGGGAGGGGGCGTGCCGTAGAGATCTGCGTCCAGCCGAGCTCAGGGAGGGGAGATGAGGGAGGGGGCGTGAACCTCCTCCCTCCCCTTTCTCTGCCCTCCCCCAGTTCTAGATCCGGAAATGTTCGGAGAGCTGGGGGAGGAGTGGACGCATGGATCTACGGGGGCGCAAAAAAACACCTCAAACCGGCAGCTCTGGGGAGCTGATGTCCCGATCAGCTGGGTGGACAGCGGGAGGGCACTTACCGGCCTCCTCGCCATCCGATCAATCCTCTGCTGTTCCAGGAAGCTTCAGCAGGCTGGAGCAACAGAGCACCGATGACACTGATCAATACTAAGGCAAAGCTTAGCATTCAACAGTGTATGCCATCGACAGGTTGCATGGTACAGCCCCCTATGGAGAAAAAGTGTAAAAAATTAAAATAAAAAAATAAATAAAAAGTTTAACCCCTTAAGGACCAGGCCATTTTACACTTTAAGGACCGGAGCATTTTTTGCAATTCTGACCACTGTCACTTTAAACATTAATAACTCTGGAATGCTTTTAGTTATCATTCTGATTCCGAGATTGTTTTTTCATGACATATTCTACTTTAACTTAGTGGTAAAATTTTATGGTGAAAAATCCCCAAATTTGATGAAAAAAATGAAAATTTTGCATTTTTCTAACTTTGAAGCTCTCTGCTTGTAAGGAAAATGGATATTCTAAATAATTTTTTTCGGGGTTCATATATACAATATGTCTACTTAATGTTTGCATCATAAAATTTATGAGTTTTTACTTTTGGATGACACCAGAGGGCTTCAAAGTTCAGCAGCAATTTAGAAATTTTTCACAAAATTTTCAAACTCACTATTTTTCAGGGACCAGTTCAGTTTTGAAGTGGATTTGAAGGGTCTTCATATTAGAAATACCCCATAAAAGACCCCATTATAAAAACTACACCCCCAAAGTATTCAAAATGACATTCAGTAAGTGTATTAACCCTTTAGGTGTTTCACAGGAATAGCAGCAAAGTGAAGGAGAAAATTCAAAATCTTCATTTTTTACACTCGCATGTTCATGTAGACCCAATTTTTGAATTTTTGCAAGGGGTAAAAAGGAGAAAATTTTTACTTGTATTTGAAACCCAATTTCTCTTGAGTGAGCACATACCTCATACGTCTATGTTAATTGTTCGGCGGGCGCAGTAAATGGCATACCATTTTGGAAACTAGACCCCTTGGGGAACGTAACAAGGGGTAATGTGAACCTTAATACCCCACAGGTGATTCACGACTTTTGCATATGTAAAAAAAAATATATATTTTTTTACCTAAAATGCTTGGTTTCCCAAAATTTTTACAATTTTAAAAAGGGTAATAGCAGAAAATACCCCCCAAAATTTGAAGCCCAATTTCTCCCGATTCAGAAAACACCCCATATGGGGATGAAAAGTGCTCTGCTGGCGCACTACAGGTCTCAGAAGAGAAGGAGTCACATTTGGCTTTTTGAAAGCAAATTTTGCTCTGGGGGCATGCCGCATTTAGGAAGCCCCTATGGTGCCAGGACAGCAAAAAAAAAAAAAAACACATGGCATACCATTTTGGAAACTAGACCCCTCGGGGAACGTAACAAGGGGTAATGTGAACCTTAATACCCTACAGGTGTTTCACGACTTTTGCATATGTAAAAAAATAAATCTTTTTTTTACCTAAAATGCTTGGTTTCCCAAAAATTTTACATTTTTGAAAAGGGTAATAGCAGAAAATATCCCCCAAAATTTGTAACCCAATTTTTCCCGAGTATGGCGATACCCCATATGTGGCCCTAAACTGTTGCCTTGAAATACGACAGGGCTCCAAAGTGAGAGCGCCATGCGCATTTGAGGCCTAAATTAGGGACTTGCATAGGGGTGGACATAGGGGAATTCTACGCCAGTGATTCCCAAACAGGGTGCCTCCAGCTGTTGTAAAACTCCCAGCATGCGTGGACAGTCAACGGCTATCTGGCAATACTGGGAGTAGTTGTTTTGCAACAGCTGGAGGCTCCGTTTTGGAAACAGTGGCGTACTAGACGTTTTTCATTTATATTGGGGAGGGGAGGGGGGTTGTATAGGGGTATGTGTATATGTAGTGTTTTTTACTTTTTATTTTATTTTGTGGTAGTGTAGTGTAGTGTTTTTAGGGTACAGTCGCACGGGCGGGGGTTCACAGTTTCTCGCTGGCAGTTTGAGCTGTGGCAGAAAATTTGCCTAAGCTCAAACTTGCAGCCGGATACTGACTGTAATCCTCCGCCCATGTGAGTGTACCCTGTACGTTCACATTGAGGAGGGGGGGGGAACATCCAGCTGTTACAAAACTACAACTCCCAGCATGTACGGTCTATCAGTGCATGCTGGGAGTTGTAGTTTTGCAACAGCTGGAGGCACACTGGTTGTGAAACACCGAGTTTGGTAACAAACTCAGTGTTTTGCAACCAGTGTGCCTTCAGCTGTTGCAAAAGCTACAACCCCAAGCATGTACGGACAGCGGAAGGGCATGCTGGGGATTGTAGTTATGCAACAGCTGGAGACACACTGGTTTGCTACTTAACTCAGTGTGCCTTCAGCTGTTGCAAAACTACAACTCTCAGCAGTCAGCCAGCCAACGGGCATGCTGGGAGTTGTAGTTATGCAACCACCAGATGCACCACTACAACTCCCAGCATGCACTTTAGCTGTGTGCAAGCTGGGAGTTGTAGTTCTACAACAGCTGAAGGTACACTTTTCCATAGAAAGAATGTGCCTCCAGCTGTTGCAAAACTACAAGTCCCAGCATGCCCATAAGGGAATGCTGGGAGATATGGTGGTCTGCCTCCTGCTGTTGCATAACTACAGCTCCCAGCATGCCCTTTTTGCATGCTGGGAGCTGTTGCTAAGCATCAGCAGGAGGCTGTCACTCACCTCCAACGATCCAGCCGCATCAGGTCAGTCCCTCGACGCCGCCACTGCTCCTGGGGCCCTGATCCCAACATTAACGCCGGGGATCGGGGTCCCCAGCACCCGGGGTGCACGTCCGGCACCCGCTCACGTCCTCCGGAAGAGGGGCGGAGCGGGTTGTGGGAGTGACAGCCGCAGCAGGCGCCCTGATTGGTCGGCCGGTAATCCGGCCGACGAATCAGGGCGATCGTGAGGTGGCACCAGTGCCACCTCACCCCTGCTGGCTATGGCTGTTCGGGGCAGTCTCTGACGGCCCCGATCAGCCAATAATTCCGGGTCACTGGAGACCCGATTGACCCGGAATCCGCCGCAGATCGCTGGACTGAATTGTCCAGCGATCTGCGGCCATCGCCGACATGGGGGGTCATCATGACTCCCCTGGGCGATATGCCCCGATGCCTGCTGAACGATTTCAGCAGGCATCGGGCACCGGCTCCGCTCCAGATGGTTGCGGGGGGCCAGTAAAACACATGACGTTCTCATATGTCATGTGTCCTTAAGGACTCGGAAATGGAGACGTATGAGAACGTCATGTGTCCTTAAGGGGTTAAGTCCCCTTTTCCATTTTTTTTCATAAAATAATGTGATTTAAAAAAATAAAAAATAAAATGTGTTAATGTCCAAACTATTAAAATAAAAATATAAGGTTAGTTAAACCGCATGTTCGATGGCATATATGTAAAAAAAAATACCAAAGTCCAAAATTGTGAATTTTTTGTCACTTCATATACCATAAAAAATTTTTATAAAAAGCGATCAAAAAGTCCTATCAAAATAAAATGGTACTGGTAAAAATTACAGGTCACGGTGCAAAAAAATGAACCCTCATATCGTGCCATATGCGGAAAAATAAAGTTATAGGATGACAATTGTAAACATACTAATTTGGGTGCATGTAGTTATTGTTTTAAAGTAGTAAAATAAAATCTACATAAATTGAGTATCCTTGTCATCGGATGGACCTACGGAATAAAGAGAACGTTTTATTTTTAACAAAAAGTGCGCTGCGTAGAAACAGAAGCTCCCAAAATTTATTAAAAGGAGTTTGTTTTATTTTACCCAACAAATAATGTTTTTTTGGTTTTGCCGCAGATTTTGGTATAAAATAAGTGATGTCATTACAAAGTACAATGTGACGCAAAAAACCAAGGGGAGGAGGAAAAATCGAAAGTTCAAAATTGAAAATTGGCCTGGTCTTTAAGGCCAAAATGGGCTTAGTCCTTAAAGGGGTACTCCGCCCCTGGCATCTTATTCCCTGTCCAAAGGAGACCCCGCAATCTTTCATGCAGCACCCCACTATCATCCGCTTCCAGAGCGAACATCACTCCGGGTCTGATGAATCACGATCACGGGGCAAGAGTATTGTTACGTGACGGCTCCGCCCCCTCAATGCAAGCCTATGGAAGGGGGCGTGGTTGCTGTCCATAGGCTTGCATTGAGGGGCGGAGCTGTGATGTCACAATACTTTGGCCCCGTGATTGTGATTTATCAGACCCAGAGCGAAGTTCGCTCGATCAGGCATTTTATTCCCTATCCTGTGGACTTTTTTTTTAGATGAATTGATGTTTTTAGGGGGACTATTTTTCTGGTTCTACACTTTTTTTTTTACTGATCACACATAAAACAGTGAAGAACACATCTGTATGCCATGACAACAGAGGCCATTGTCAGACCTCTGGTTACTATGTCTCTCTTTGCGGGGTGCCATAGGGAGCAGCCTCCCTCTGTCACCCTAATAGATGACCGCAGCATCTATAGGGTTAACTGTCAAGAATGGAGCAGCTCCGATCCTGCAGCTGAGCCTCTCTGATGCAGCCCTCTCCTCCATCATTCACTTCAATGAGTGAAGCATAGGCGGTGGAGGAGAAGACACTGCTCCCACCTCACACTTTAAACTTATTGGTCTGTGACAGATCAATAAGAGCGATCGCTGCATTTGGTCCCTGGACGACTTCAGGGATGCTTGACTGTGCTGCAGAACCAAGCTTAGCTTACTGCACCTCACAGTGTGATATCATTATACATGACGTGCATGTACCTCATGTTGCGGAAATGCAGCTGCTTCCAGGACATACACGTACATCTTTTTGCGGAAAAGGAAATCCACCCCCCCACCATGTAAATTTTAATTACGCATTACCACTTATTTGGCATCGCTGCATGCAGAATTGTAAAAACTATAACATTACTACATTTCTGATCCCACACCGTCAACGGCATGAATGCAAAAGAAAAAATCCAAATCCAAAATCACTGTTCTACATAGCGCAACATGCTGGGGGTTGTAGGTTTGTTTTGGGCAGCTGCAGAGCCACAAGCTGTATCAGGGCATGATGAGTAGTTTATGGTCAGCTAATACAAGTATACAAAAACATTTTATTTATTTATTTAATTTATTTTTTTAAAACAAAGTGGGCCAAAGTCATTTTCGGGTTTCAGCCAAGCTCATTCAGAAGTTTTAGCCCAACATTTTCATTTCGGTTCACCCCTATTCATAACTTTTCCCCTGTAAAATCTCTCTCGTGGAGAGCTTTCACTTTTCACCTCCCTTCGGCGAGCACTTCACATGCACTGCTTCTGGGCCATGCATGTTCACGTGCACAGAAGATTCCATAAGGAGACAGAAAGCAAAATCTTATCTATTAACAGAGATTTAAAAAAAAAAAAAAAAAAATCGGGTCTCAGATGGAATAGTCTGACAGCTCCGATCATCCTAAAAGGATAGGAGCGAGCATGCAGGGGTGCCACCTCCTCTTATCCCATGCGATTGGCCGATCGGCGAATAGCAGGGCAGGGGCTGGGGGTTCAGTCAAAGTTGAGATCCCCGCTCTGGAAGTCCGGGCGGAGTGGGACAAAGAATACCGGCGGTAGACAGTGGGGGCCCGGCGGCGGGGAGGACCTGCTGTCTGCCGCCAGTAACCGCTGCACTGCATTGTAGTTTCACAACTACAACTCCCAGCATGCCCAGATAGCCAAAGGCTGTCTGGGCATGCTGGGAGTTGTAGATTTTCAACATCTGGAGAGCTACAGTTTGGAGACCACTGTATAGTGGTCTCCAAACTGTGCACTTCCAGATGTTGCAAAACTACAACTCCCAGCATGCCAAGACTGTCCAGGCATGCTGAGCGTTGTAGTTCGGCAACATCTGAAGGGCCAGATGTTGCTAAAGTACAACTCCCAGCATGCCCTTCGGCTCTCCAGGCATTCTGGGAGTTGTAGTTTTGCAACAACTGGAGGCACACTGTTTGGGAAACACTGTCTGTTTGCTAACTTAGTGTTTCCCAACCAGTGTGCCTCCAGCTGTTGCATAACTACAACTCCCAGCATGTACGGTCTGTCAGTGCATGCTGGGAGTTGTAGTTTTGCAACAGCTGGAGGTTTGCCCTCATTCCCCCCCCCCCCCATGTGAACGTACAGGGTACATTCACACAGGCAGGTCTACAGCGAGTTTCCCGCTTTAAGTTTGAGCTGCAGCAAATTTTCTGCCGCAGCTCAAACTCCCAACGGGAAACTCGCTGTAAACCCCCACCCGTGTGAATGTACCCTAGAAACACTACACTAACAAAATAAAGGGTAAAACACTACATATACACCACCCATACACCCCCCCCCCCCCCCCAATAAAAATTTAAAACGTCTCATATGGTAGTGTTTCCAAAACGGAGCCTCCAGGTGTTGCAAAATAACTATCAGTATTGCTGGACAGCCATTGACTGTTCAGGTATGCTGGGAGTTTTGCAACGGCTGGAGGTACCCTGTTTGGGGAACACTGCCGTGTCCATCCCTAAGCAAATACCTAATTTATGCACATGGCGCTCTCTCACTTCGGAGCCCTGTCGCATTTCAAGGAAACAGTTTAGGGTCACATATGGGGTATTTCTGTTCTCCTTTTACCCCATATGAAAAGGTCAAGTTGGGGTCTACATGTGGATGTAAAGTGCTCTGCGGGCGCACTACAGGGCTCAGAAGAGAAGGCACACCACTGGGCTTTTTGAGAGAGAATTTGGCTGGAATTGTATGCCATGTGTGTTTACAAAGCCCCCATTGTGCCAAAACAGCAGAACCCCCACATGCGACCCCATTTTGGAAACTACACCCCTCACGTAATGTAATAAGGTGTACTGTGAGCATTTACACCCCACAGTGGTCTGTGAAAATGAAAAATGTAGAGAAGGGAGAGAAGCAGCGCTCGCGGGTCACATGATTGGGGGGGGGGGTGGAATAACATTAAATACTGTGGAACCGCCATAATTTACAAAAATACACATTTCTGGTCATATCACCCAGCTCTAGCATCTCTGCATGAACACATAACAGACAATTTACTAGCAGGGGTAATGTGACGGTAGGTGGTCAGAGCTGAAATGGTGCCACCAAGTCCGACCAGACAGGGGAGCTTACTGTAGAGCCAGGTTCACACAGGACTAAGCCACGGACTACGTTTTTTTCTTTTTTAATGGGACGTTTAAGATTTATTCTTAAAATAGTTCTCTTTATATACAATCACTTGAAGGCTGTTAGACAGGTCTCTATGTCTGCTGCTATGACACCGCCAGACAGGGTCCACAGGCCCGGCGTGACACAGCATCTGCGGATGCCGAGGTCTTCACTACAGAAGGGAAGGAGCAGCTGCTGGTTACTCACCAACTTGATATAGTCTTCCTTCAGGAGAAAAGATGGTGATGTGCCGATCAAAACCCGCGCTCGATCCCCGCGACATGACTAGACAAAGATGCAGCTACTTCCCAGTGCCTCAATAGATCGTGCGGCGCTGCAAGATGAGCATCGGCAACGTGTCATCATTCTGCGCTGCGTGCACACCAATCACAAGCTGGAATCTCTGTCATGTGATCTTTTTCGTGACACATCGTCGCCATGTTTTGTTAGGGAAATATGCCCAACCTGACAAATCGAAAGTTTGCAGTGCTGTTCTCCAAGTACATTGTATTCCGGTACAGTTCTGTAAGGTTATGGAATGAACAGGTCTGTACAACTTGAAGGGATAATGTACATGACGTCAGAATTGTGGGGAACTATAGTGGTCACATATTCTTTGGTTGGGGCACTAACCAGCTCCATTGAGAGAGGACTACATGACTGTCTTTGTTATTGGGCACATAAGCTCCTCCTCCTTTGGGGGCACGTATAAAGTACTATGAGCATGTATGGGAAGATAATTTATTGTCAGTGGCAGGAAAGAATGTATTCGATAGACTGGCAACAAATCATCCATTACTTATCATAGCACCCTGTATGACCCTGAAGCGTCTGGAGTAAATGAACAATAAAATCTCCCAGGTATAGACAGGATAAACGGGCGCTCAACCACCAGGTAACAGGATAAAAACTTTTCTTCACCCATAATGCAATGCGTTTCACAGCACAGCTGCTTCATCAGGCATCAGATGCCTGATGAAGCAGCTGTGCTGTGAAACGCGTTGCATTATGGGTGAATAAACGTTTTTATCCTGTTACCTGGTGGTTGAGCGCCGTGTATCCTGTCTATACCTGGGAGATTTTATTGTTCATTTACTGCATTCGATGAGACGTGGTGTGGCTGCAGACACCTCAATGATATCTTACATCCTGATCCATTGTTGCACTTGGTGGAGTGTAACCCTTTGTTGCAAGCACAATATCCACCTGTATGATTTTTTCTGTGTAACAAACGGTATCACACTATGGAGCGCTGTCTGCTTTCTGTTTTAACCTGAAGCTTCTGGAGCAGTGTTTCCCAACCAGGGTGTCTCCAGCTATTGCAACTCCCAGCATGCCCAAACAACCAAGGACTGTCCGGGCATGCTGGGAGTTGCAGTTTTGCAACAGCTGGAGACACCCTATTTGGGAAACACTGTTCTGAAGTCTTTCACACTAGGTTTACAGTGGGGAGAACAAGTATTTGATACACCGCTGCCGATTTTGCAGGTTTTCCTACTTACAAAGCATGTAGAGGTCTGTCATTTTTATCATATGTTCACTTTAACTGTAAGAGATGGAATCTAAAACAAAAATCCCGAAAATCACAATGTATCATTTTCAAAAAAGTAATTAGCATTTCATTGCACAACATAAGTATTTGATCACCTACCAACCAGTAAGAATGCTTCTCACAGACCTGTTATATTTTCTTTAAGAAGCCCTCCTATTCTTCACTCATTGCCTGTATTAACTGCACCTATTTGAACTTGTTACCTGTATAATAGACACCATTCCACACACTTAACCTATTGGGGATGGAGGGTGTATGGGTACGCCATCGCGTCCCGGTACTTAAAAGGGCACTGTCAGATACAAAAACTTTCGATATGTTTCAAAGCATGCAAAACCAATAGGTTATGCAATTGCTTTCATTAGAACATTTTTCAGTATTTCATACTGAAAAAGCCAGTCAAACAACTACTAACCAAGCAGCAACAGCACGACGTTACCAGGGCGGGCGAGGACCATTGTTACTGGCCCTCCCCACCCTAAATAATGCCAAACTGTTACAGCCTAGGACCAGGAGCACCATTTTTGACGCCCGCACATCTCCTGTCCACGCCGCACGACTACAGCTTCGAGCATATCACTATAAGGGCATGCTGGGAGTTGTAGTCATGCGAAGGCGGGCTGGTGGCAGATGTGCAGGTGGGTGACAAGCAAGCCAGGGAAGCTTGTCACCCGTTCGCAGATCTCCCGCTCCGCACAACTGCGCATGCCCACCCACGCCACATGACTACAACTCCCAGGATGTCCTTACTGTAAGGGCATGCTCAGAGTTTGTAGTCATGTGGCGCAGGCGGGTGTCAAGGAAGCCAGGAAAGTTGGTGGCATTGTGCTCTGCTCCCTGGCTGCCCAGCGGGAAATATTTAGTAACGGCACTGTAACTTGATATTTCCTGCTGGCAGCTGTGATTGGCCAGGGGGTCCTGGCCAATCACGGGTCTACTCGGGAAATCTTAAATTACAGTACTGTAATTTCATTTACCTGTCAGCCAGCTCCGCTCCTCGGCCACCCAGCCATATCTACCACTAGCCTGCAAGCTGTTGGAACTACAAATGCCAGCATGTCCTCACTGTAAAGGCATGCTGGGAGTTGTAGTCCTGCAATAGCTAGCAGGTGGGTGGTAGATACGGGCGGTTCTGCAAGTCTGAAAGCCAGGTCTTACCTGGCTTACACTTGTGACTTTTTAAGGAGGTTTGCAACATTTATTTATGTGCACCTTTAGCACTTGAGAAATTCCCGACCACTGGAAAGTGAAAACTGAAAAGGTAGGGCTGATTGGTACTTTATGCTTACCCAAAAAAGTCGCACAAAAAATGCTTAGACTTTTTGTGCGACTTTTGTAAGCAAAATAAAAAAAAAACTCTAAATCTCCCTTATAGTCTCTTAGCTGTTGACTGTTTGCAAAATTATAAAATTTTCAGAATTATTAAATAGTTGAACTCTGAAATGCTAAAAATTGAAAAAATTACAATACTACAGGGACAGACTGGAACCAAAATTAGGCCTGGGCATTTTACAATAAGCAGCCTATTTTGGTCATGGTTCTGGCTATACATAGTTACATAGTTAGTACGGTCGAAAAAAGACATATGTCCATCAAGTTCAACCAGGGAATTAAAGGGTAATTAAAGGGTAACAGGAATTATGTGTAAGCGGAATGTGTGGAGGGGCCAAATGTTAGTCACAGGTGGGTAAAACAGGGTACATGATGAAAAAAATAATAATAAATAAATATATAAGGAGTCTGGAGGAGTACAGAGGGGTCAGGAATGGACAGAGGGGTCTGGAGGAGTACAGCGGGGCCAGGAATGGACAGAGGGGTCTGGAGGAGTACAGCGGGGTCAGGGATGGACAGAGGGGTCTTGAGGAGTACAGAGGGGTCAGGGATGGACAGAGGGGTATGGAGGAGTACAAAGGGGTCAGGGGTGGACAGAGGGGCCTGGAGGAGTACAGAGGGGTCAGGAATGGACAGAGGGATCTGGAGGAGTACAAAGGGGTCAGGGGTGGACAGAGGGGTCAGGAGAAGTACAGAGGGGTCAGGGATGGACAGATGGGTCTGGAGGAGTACAGATGGGTCAGGGATGGACAGAGGGATCTGGATGACTACAAATGTGTCTGTAAAAGGACAGAGGGGTTTGGAGGAGGACAGAGGGGTCAGGAATGGACATAAGGGTCCTGGGGAGAACAGATGGGTCTGGAGGAGTACAGAGGGGTCAGGGATGGACAGAGGGGTCTGGATAAGTACAGAGGGGTCAGGGATGGACAGAGGGGTCTGGATGAGTACAGAGGGGTCAGGGATGGACAGAGGGGTCTGGAGGAGTACCGAGGGGTCAGGAGTGGACAGAGGGGCCTGGAGGAGTACAGAGGGGTCAGGAATGGACAGAGGGATTTGGAGGTGTACAGAGGGGTCAGGGGTGGACAGAGGGGTCAGGAGGAATACAGAGGGGTCAGGGATGGACAGAGGGGTCAGGGATGGACAGAGGGGTCTGGAGGAGTACAGATGGGTCTGGAGGAGTACAAATGGGTCAGGGATGGACAGAGGGGTCTGGAGGACTACAAATGTGTCTGTAAAAGGACAGAGGGGTTTGGAGGAGGACAGAGGGGTCAGGAATGGACATAAGGGTCCTGGGGAGAACAGAAGGGTCTGGAGGAATACAGAGGGGTCAGGGATGAACAGAGAGGCCTGGAGGAGTACAGAGGGTTCAGGGATGGGCAGAGGGGCCTGGAGGAGTACTGAGGGGTCAGGGATGGACAGAGGGGTCTGGAGGAGAACAGAAAGGTTAGGGATGGACAGAGGGGTCTGGAGAAGGACAGAGGGGTCTGGAGAAGTACAGAGGGGTCAGGAATTAACAGGCATCTGGAGGAGAACAGAGGAGTCAGGGATGGATAGAGAAGACTAAATGAGGACAGAGGGGTCAGGAAGGAATGGACATAGGGTCTGGAGGAGTACAGAGGGGTCAGTGAAGGAGAGAGGGAGTCTAGGGGAGAACAGAAGGGACAGGGATGGACAGAGGAGTATGGAGGAGGCAAGGGGGGGGGGGGGTTGGGGAGGTGAAAAGGGGCTGGAGGGGACATAATATGTGTGTCATATCAATAGCATTATAAGTTTCCCTTCTTCCCTCCCTGGTTCCTGTCGAGCGGTGTAATGGTTCAACTTGCTGAAATAAACAAACCTTCCTGATAAGAAGACAGGAGCAGCCAAGGAACAGATCTGTGTCCTGGGTCCTGTTAATGAATTTACCTCACAGCCGCTGCCAAGATTGTAATGCATTACAAGCGGCTTCCTTCATGAAGAAAAAAAAAGGTAAGATGACTATCATACTTTACATCACTTGCTTGTACAGCCCTTTTGCTTAGTGCTCTCTCAGCAGCATGGATTTATTTTTCTCTGGTGGCTCTCCGTACTCACAGACAACTAGAGGGTAGCGGCTGCAGGCTGCAGCTCCTGAGTATTCAGGGCAGGCAGGGGGACATCCTGGCCAACCGGGCAAATACCAGTGTGCCCGATTGCTAGTCTGGCCCTGCAATACTATAACCTAACATTCTGCACAAGACATGCAAACTATTCTGTCCGTATATTTTAAGTCTTTAAAATGTATTAGAATCACACAAAACTCAATTCCAATAGTAGAGAAGAAATAGTCTGCACTCACCATAGGCTTCCTTTTAAAAAAACGACTTTATTCAGCCGGCAGGCAGTGTTCATACATAGAAAAGTTCACACCCGAGTGCACAGGGAGGGGGAGCAGCTAGCGGCTAGGCAGCCGAAGTATACTGGAACAACAGCACCGTTTCTCGTCTGTGACGCTTCTTCCGGTTCCAGAACCGGAAGAAGCGTCACAGACGAGAAACGGTGCTGTTGTTCCAGTATACTTCGGCTGCCTAGCCGCTAGCTGCTCCCCCTCCCTGTGCACTCGGGTGTGAACTTTTCTATGTATGAACACTGCCTGCCGGCTGAATAAAGTCGTTTTTTTAAAAGGAAGCCTATGGTGAGTGCAGACTATTTCTTCTCTACTATTGGAATTGTGGAATTGACTCTACTCCTTTTTGTCTGGCACCCCATAGAACCTTATTCATACCGAGTCTCCTTTACATGGTTTATACTTGCTACTGATTTAATTCAGGTGTTGTAGTGCCCATCCCATCTACGTTTTACTACTGTTTCACACAAAACTCAAGTTTAGAAATGTACAGTAATAATACATTTTTTTTTTCATAGAGCACCAAAACAATCTGCAGCACTTTACATTTTTGAGGGTACAAATAAAGACAAATACCCTCAACAGTAAAAAACAGAATTTACTGTTTCACATTCTCTGTACTGACATCTGTGTCAGGTATTGTAACCTTTTTCATATGGGCAGCGCCCTGAAATTGAGGGCGCAATAAAAATAAATGATAATTCTATTTGGTTGACTGTCTACATTTTTAGATAGGGGATAAAAACTTTATTGCAAACTGTGGTGTAAATGCTAGGTTCAGGGTATGTGATAATTAGGCTAAGGAGGTTTGAATTCAAGGGGGGGGGGGGGGGGATTATGAATCTCCTAGCATTCCCACCCCCATTTTGCAATAAAGTTCTTGCCCATCTAACTATTTCGTTAAAAGTACAGATAGTCAACCAAATAGTATCCTATATCTCAGGAAGCAAAAAGCGCACATCTCATCCAATGATGTACTTTACTTATACATTTTTTCCAACACTCTTTTGTCATATGTGATTCCTACAGTTATCTTGCAGCATTGTAATCTAGAACGTCACTTATAGCCCTGGGTTTATAGCATATGAATTATAATGTTTGACTTTGTGATAGGTACCTGTGTTGTACACTAATTTGCTGCAGTATTTTAGAGAAAACACAGTTTCATCACTAGCTTGTAACCAGTGTTATGGCTCATCCCCCCCGCCCCCCCTTCCATTATGCCCACCTCACTATGATTGATATTTGTGTACAGGGAGAGATCAGTCAACCACTCTAAGGGTACATTCCCACACGGCGTATTTGCTGCGTATTTGCTGCTGCGTATTTTATTTTCTCTGTTGAAGTCAATGGGTAGGAAAATACGCAGCACCAAATACGGAGGAAATACGCAGCAAAATACGCCGTGTGGGAACGTACCCTAAATTGGACAGAGAAAGTGGGAAGGGGCCTACTTAGCGTAAACAACTTAGTGCAGAAAAGCCAGTGACATAGTATGTTTTTTTTCTTTGGGGCGAAACATAGTTAAATAAATATGATCATGAAACCAGTCACTAAGGGTGATTATTGGCTGAACAGTCCAACTAAATGCTTGTTTGTTGGCTGATTATGTTCCTTTGTCCTGAAAATGATTGACTATGGGGAGCACATTTCCCCTTGTAATAGAATATGTTCAACCAATAACTATTTGTAGCAAAGGGCTGCATAAATGGTCCAGCAATTGTTTGTGTGGCCCTCCCCACACGATAGTTGAGCATTGTAAATGAGCGCCATTTACAATATTGGTGCTCTTTTAGTGATGGCACATCTAGTAGGTCTCTAAATCATGCCATGCACAAATATAGCATGATCATGTTTCACCCATAGAGGACATGCGATGTATATGTACAGTATCTCACATACGTGAGTACAACCCTGACATTTTTGTAAATATTTTACTGTAAATTTTCCTGTGGCAACACTAAAGAAATGACAACCCTGCTGCAATGTAAAGTAGTGAGTGCACAGCTTGTATATGTATATAATGTTTAATATTATGTTTCCTCAAAATAACTCAACACACAGCCTCAATGTCTAAACTTTGACAACAAAAGTCAATATACCCCTAAGTGGAAATGTCAAAGTTGAGCCCAAAGGGTCAATATTTTGGGTGGCCACTGTTACGCTGAGTGCTCCGGGCCCCCTGCTGGCCTCGGAGTGCTCACAGTGTGTGTCCCCAGGCAGCTCTCCGGCGTCACAGCGTGTGCATCCCCGCTCTTTAGGGCGCGCATCCACTCTTAGATCTAAAGGACCAGTGCACAGGTGATTGGTGCCTGGTTCAAAGTGGTTCATTAAGGGTTAAGCTTTGTGAGAGGGAGTGCTGTTTGGACTTAATTAGGCCTCACCTGGGCACTGCCTATAAGTACTGTCTCCTCCCACAGCCTCCTGCCGGATCTTTGTTGCCTTTGTGCCTGAGAGAAAGCATTCCTTGTTCCTGTGTTACCCTGCCTGTTGCCGTTCCCGTTGCTACTGACTTCCGCCTGTGAACCTGAGCCGCCTGCCCTGACCATTTGCTATGTCTGACTACGCCTTTGCCTGATCCTCTTGTACCTTGCCATATCTCAGCAGCCAGAGAGGTTGAGTCGCTACTGGGTGGAACGACCTGGGGGTTACTTGCCGCAACAAGTCCATCCCACTTTGCGGCGGGCTCTGGTGAAACTCCTTAGACTCCGTTCCCCTGGTACGGCCCACGTCATCACCTCTCTGGCACAGCAGATCCACCACCAGCCTCCGCTACCAGCCCGGATCCTGACAGTAAGATCCGGCCACTGCTACTGCCCAGTCCTTCTGCCAAGAATTCCGGAGTGTTTTTGAGGAACCAGCCCGGGTTGCCTCAGCAGAGACTGCCTTGTTGACCCTGAATCAGGGAAATTCTTCTGTGGGCGAATACGCCATCCTTTTCGCACTCTGGCCTCGGAACTGTCCTGGAATAATGAAGCGCTCTGTGCCACGTTGAAGAAAGGTCTGTCCAGTGACATAAAAGATGTTCTTGCCGCATGGGAAATGCCTTCTACCCTGAGTGACCTCATCCACTTGGCCACCAGGATTGATATGCGTTTCGCCAAGAGATGAGAGGAACTCCGTCAGGAGAAAGGAAATGTTTGTATGAGACGCTATCCTCGTTCGGCTCCTGTCTTCCTGCGTCCACTGCAACCCTCTACTGGGCCTCCTGCCAAGATAACCATGCATGTGGATCGGTCACGCCTGACCCCTCAAGAAAGGAACCGCCGCAGAGACGAGAATCTGTGTCTGTACTGTGCCAGTACACAACATTTCTTAAAAGACTGTCCTCTCCGTCCGCCTCGTCCGGGAAACGCGCACCTAGTTAACGTTGGAGAGGCGTTGCTAGCTGTGAACGCTACCTCTCCACGCCTTACAGAATCTGTGTCCCAGCCAAGACATCCTTCATTGGTATTGCCTTTCTGGATTCCGGCTCCGCCGGCAACTTCATTGACGCCTCACTTATAAGAAAGTTTAATATTCCAATGGTCCGTCTTGTCAAGTCCAACTACATTACCACTGTCAATGGTGAGAGACTGGATGCTACCGTTCTCTACCGTACTGAACCCCTCCAGATGTCTGTTGGAGTACTTCATTCTGAGAAATTGGAGTTTCTTGTTCTTCCTCACTGTACTTCAGAGATTCTGCTAGGTCTGCCCTGGCTCCAGCGTCACAGTCCTGTCCTGGATTGGTCCTCCGGGGAGATCCGAAGTTGGGGGTCATCTTGCTTTGGCAAATGTCTCCTGCCAGTTTCTGCTAAATGTGCATCTTCTATTCCACCTCCTCCAGGCCTTCCGGAACCATATTTGGAGTTTGCAGATGTCTTCTGTAAAAAGCAAGCAGAGATTTTTCCCCCGCATATGCCTTATGATTGTCCTATAGACCTCATGCCTGGCACCACTCCACCTCGAGGAAGAATTTACCCTCTCTCTCCACCTGAGACTCAAGCCATGTAAGAGTATATTCAGGAGAACCTACAGGAAGTTCATCAGGAAGTCTTCCTCACCTGCTGGAGCAGGTTTCTTGTTACGCCGAGCGCTCCGGGTCCCCGCTCCTCCCCGGAGCGCTCGCTTCTCTCTCTCCGCTGCAGCGCTCCGGTCACGTCCTCTGACCCGGGGCGCTGCAATCCCGCTGCCAGCCGGGATGCGATTCGCGATGCGGGTAGCGCCCGCTCGCGATGCGCACCCCGGCTCCCCTACCTGACTCGCTCCCCGTCTGTTCTGTCCCGGCGCGCGCGGCCCCGCTCCCTAGGGCGCGCGCGCGCCGGGTCTCTGCGATTTAAAGGGCCACTGCGCCGCTGATTGGCGCAGTGGTTCCAATTAGGGTAATCACCTGTGCACTTCCCTATATTACCTCACTTCCCTTGCACTCCCTTGCCGGATCTTGTTGCCTTAGTGCCAGTGAAAGCGTTCCTTGTGTGTTCCTAGCCTGTGTTTCCAGACCTTCTGCCGTTGCCCCTGACTACGATCCTTGCTGCCTGCCCCGACCTTCTGCTACGTCCGACCTTGCTTCTGCCTACTCCCTTGTACCGCGCCTATCTTCAGCAGCCAGAGAGGTGAGCCGTTGCTAGTGGATACGACCTGGTCACTACCGCCGCAGCAAGACCATCCCGCTTTGCGGCGGGCTCTGGTGAAAACCAGTAGTGGCTTAGAACCGGTCCACTAGCACGGTCCACGCCAATCCCTCTCTGGCACAGAGGATCCACTACCTGCCAGCCGGCATCGTGACAGTAGATCCGGCCATGGATCCCGCTGAAGTTCCTCTGCCAGTTGTCGCTGACCTCACCACGGTGGTCGCCCAGCAGTCACAACAGATAGCGCAACAAGGCCAACAGCTGTCTCAACTGACCGTTATGCTACAACAGTTACTACCACAGCTTCAGCAGTCATCTCCTCCGCCAGCTCCTGCACCTCCTCCGCAGCGAGTGGCCGCTCCTGGGATACGCTTATCCTTGCCGGATAAATTTGATGGGGACTCTAAGTTTTGCCGTGGCTTTCTTTCCCAATGTTCCCTGCATCTGGAGATGATGTCGGACCTGTTTCCCACTGAAAGGTCTAAGGTGGCTTTCGTAGTCAGTCTTCTGTCCGGAAAAGCCCTGTCATGGGCCACACCGCTCTGGGACCGCAATGACCCCGTCACTGCCTCTGTACACTCCTTCTTCTCGGAAATCCGAAGTGTCTTTGAGGAACCTGCCCGAGCCTCTTCTGCTGAGACTGCCCTGTTGAACCTGGTCCAGGGTAATTCTTCCGTTGGCGAGTATGCCGTACAATTCCGTACACTTGCTTCAGAATTGTCCTGGAATAATGAGGCCCTCTGCGCGACCTTCAAAAAAGGCCTATCCAGCAACATTAAAGATGTTCTGGCCGCACGAGAAATTCCTGCTAATCTACATGAACTTATTCACCTAGCCACTCGCATTGACATGCGTTTTTCTGAAAGGCGTCAGGAACTCCGCCAAGATATGGACTCTGTTCGCACGAGGCGTTTCGTCTCCTCGGCTCCTCTCTCCTCTGGTCCCCTGCAATCTGTTCCTGTGCCTCCCGCCGTGGAGGCTATGCAGGTCGACCGGTCTCGCCTGACACCTCAAGAGAGGTCACGACGCCGTATGGAGAACCTCTGCCTGTACTGTGCTAGTACCGAACACTTCCTGAGGGATTGTCCTATCCGTCCTCCCCGCCTGGAAAGACGTACGCTGACTCCGCACAAAGGCGAGACAGTCCTTGATGTCTACTCTGCTTCTCCACGTCTTACTGTGCCGGTGCGGATGTCTGCCTCTGCCTTCTCCTTCTCTACAGTGGCCTTCTTGGACTCTGGATCTGCAGGAAATTTTATTTTGGCCTCTCTCGTCAACAGGTTCAACATCCCGGTGACCAGTCTCGCCAGACCCCTCTACATCAATTGTGTAAATAATGAAAGATTGGACTGTACCATACGTTTCCGCACGGAGCCCCTTCTTATGAGCATCGGATCTCATCATGAGAGGATTGAACTTTTGGTCCTCCCCAATTGCACCTCGGAAATTCTCCTTGGACTTCCCTGGCTTCAACTTCATTCCCCAACCCTGGATTGGTCCACTGGGGAGATCAAGAGTTGGGGGTCCTCTTGTTCCAAGAACTGTCTAAAACCGGTTCCCAGTAACCCTTGCCGTAACTCTGTGGTTCCTCCAGTAACCGGTCTCCCTAAGGCCTATATGGACTTCGCGGATGTTTTCTGCAAAAGACAAGCTGAGACCCTTCCAAACCCTTCCTATTGGAGGTTGATGCCTCCTCAGTGGGAGCTGGAGCTGTTCTTCTACAAAAAAATTCTTCCGGGCATGCTGTCACTTGTGGTTTTTTCTCTAGGACCTTCTCTCCAGCGGAGAGGAACTACTCCATCGGGGATCGAGAGCTTCTAGCCATTAAATTAGCACTTGAGGAATGGAGGCATCTGCTGGAGGGATCAAGATTTCCTGTTATTATCTACACCGACCACAAGAACCTCTCCTACCTCCAGTCTGCCCAACGGCTGAATCCTCGCCAGGCCCGGTGGTCTCTGTTCTTTGCCCGATTTAATTTTGAGATTCACTTTCGTCCTGCCGATAAGAACATTAGGGCCGATGCTCTCTCTCGTTCCTCGGATGCCTCAGAAGTTGATCTCCCTCCGCAACACATCATTCCACCTGACTGCCTGATCTCCACTTCTCCTGCCTCCATCAGGCAGACTCCTCCAGGAAAGACCTTTGTTTCTCCACGCCAACGCCTCGGAATCCTCAAATGGGGTCACTCCTCCCATCTCGCAGGTCATGCGGGCATCAAGAAATCTGTGCAACTCATCTCCCGCTTCTATTGGTGGCCGACTCTGGAGACGGATGTTGGGGACTTTGTGCGAGCCTGCACTATCTGTGCCCGGGATAAGACTCCTCGCCAGAAGCCCGCTGGTTTTCTTCATCCTCTGCCTGTCCCCGAACAGCCTTGGTCTCTGATTGGTATGGATTTTATTACTGATTTACCCCCTTCCCGTGGCAACACTGTTATTTGGGTGGTCGTTGATCGATTCTCCAAAATGGCACATTTCATCCCTCTTCCTGGTCTTCCTTCTGCGCCTCAGTTGGCTAAACAATTTTTTGTACACATTTTTCGTCTTCACGGGTTGCCCACGCAGATTGTCTCGGATAGAGGTGTCCAATTCGTGTCTAAATTCTGGAGGGCTCTCTGTAAACAACTCAAGATTAAATTAAATTTTTCCTCTGCATATCATCCCCAGTCCAATGGACAAGTAGAAAGAATTAACCAGATCTTGGGTGATTATTTGCGACATTTTGTTTCCTCCCGCCAGGATGACTGGGCAGATCTCCTTCCATGGGCCGAATTCTCGTATAACTTCAGGGTCTCTGAATCTTCCTCCAAATCCCCATTTTTCGTGGTGTACGGCCGTCACCCTCTTCCCCCCCTCCCTACCCCCTTGCCCTCTGGTCTGCCCGCTGTGGATGAAATTTCTCGTGACCTTTCCATTATATGGAGAGAGACCCAAAATTCTCTCTTACAGGCTTCTTCACGCATGAAGAGGTTCGCGGATAAGAAAAGAAGAGCTCCCCCCGTTTTTTCCCCTGGAGACAAGGTATGGCTCTCCGCTAAATATGTCCGCTTCCGTGTCCCTAGCTACAAGTTGGGACCACGCTATCTTGGTCCTTTCAAAATTTTGTGTCAAATTAATCCTGTCTCTTATAAACTTCTTCTTCCTCCTTCTCTTCGTATCCCTAATGCCTTTCACGTCTCTCTTCTCAAACCACTCATCCTCAACCGTTTTTCTCCCAAATCTGTTCCTCCCACTCCTGTTTCCGGCTCCTCGGACGTCTTCTCGGTCAAGGAAATCTTAGCTGCCAAAAAGGTCAGAGGAAAAAATTTTTTTTTAGTGGACTGGGAGGGTTGTGGTCCTGAAGAGAGATCCTGGGAACCTGAGGACAACATCCTAGACAAAAGTCTGCTCCTCAGGTTCTCAGGCTCTAAGAAGAGGGGGAGACCCAAGGGGGGGGGTACTGTTACGCCGAGCGCTCCGGGTCCCCGCTCCTCCCCGGAGCGCTCGCTTCTCTCTCTCCGCTGCAGCGCTCCGGTCACGTCCTCTGACCCGGGGCGCTGCGATCCCGCTGCCAGCCGGGATGCGATTCGCGATGCGGGTAGCGCCCGCTCGCGATGCGCACCCCGGCTCCCCTACCTGACTCGCTCCCCGTCTGTTCTGTCCCGGCGCGCGCGGCCCCGCTCCCTAGGGCGCGCGCGCGCCGGGTCTCTGCGATTTAAAGGGCCACTGCGCCGCTGATTGGCGCAGTGGTTCCAATTAGGGTAATCACCTGTGCACTTCCCTATATTACCTCACTTCCCTTGCACTCCCTTGCCGGATCTTGTTGCCTTAGTGCCAGTGAAAGCGTTCCTTGTGTGTTCCTAGCCTGTGTTTCCAGACCTTCTGCCGTTGCCCCTGACTACGATCCTTGCTGCCTGCCCCGACCTTCTGCTACGTCCGACCTTGCTTCTGCCTACTCCCTTGTACCGCGCCTATCTTCAGCAGCCAGAGAGGTGAGCCGTTGCTAGTGGATACGACCTGGTCACTACCGCCGCAGCAAGACCATCCCGCTTTGCGGCGGGCTCTGGTGAAAACCAGTAGTGGCTTAGAACCGGTCCACTAGCACGGTCCACGCCAATCCCTCTCTGGCACAGAGGATCCACTACCTGCCAGCCGGCATCGTGACATTTCTCCTTTGTCTGTAAGAAAGACAGCTCTCTGAGACCCTGCATCGACTATCGTGGTCTAAACAAAATCACCATTAAGAACCGATATCCCCCTTCCACTCATTTCAGAGCTCTTCGATCGACTTCGAGGTGCCAAGATCTTCACCAAATTGGATCTGAGAGGTTAAAATTAGGTGCAGCTCACAACAGAAGGATCGAGGCAATCAAAGCTAAAGCCGGACCCCACCGGCAACAATAATAAATATCAATTAGAATAAATAGCTTATGCCTCTAGGACTTCACCAATGGTGCATAATGATGTGGGCAATAATAGATTGTGGCAGCGTTAATCAAAAATTGTTTTTAATTCAGATTATAAAATATAAATATATAAAACAATGACAGAGTAACACATTAAACTGGCACTGTCTAATGAAAATCCCACTGGGCCCTAGTGGGATATCTGAAATAGAATATAAAAAATATAAAAATGATGAATTAATGTTCCAATAAGTCCATAAATCTGCAAATGAAAAATAATAAAATCCGCAAAAGGTATGGATAGATATTTGGTTTTGTGGGAAAATAAACTTGTAACATAAAGTCAATGTAACAAAAAAAAAAATTTTTTTTTAATTTATTTTTTTTTTTAATTATTTTATTATTTTTTTTTATATATTATTATGATTTTCTATTTTTATTCTTATTTTTATTTCATTTTTGATAATTATTACTGTTCCCATTTTATTTATGTATATATTTTTATGCATTTATTTCTTTCATCTAATTATGTGATACTGAATTTATGTCCTTACATATGTGTCCATTTAGTATAACAGTTTTTCACTGTCGTACTGTTTACAGTGAATCTATGTATATTAGTCACAGTCACAGTAACATGACCCATTTCACCACCAGGGTTAGCCGGGTGTGAATAACGTCTTATCTAGTTATCCGATTTTCCCGAGTAACTGCCAAAGAGCTGCTCCACTCCATAACTTTGTTAGACCTAAGAGACAATCCATCACAATCCAAAGACCGTGCTTTCTTAAATGTCACTAACCACTATCAGGTGTAAATTCATTATAAAAACAGCGTTACTACTAAATTTTATTATATACACATTTCTACTGAGGAAGGGGTCGGAGGTTCATGTTTCCCAGCACCCCGAAGCGCGTTTAGGAATCTGGCACTGTTCACACAGCTATTACCAGTGTCCATCTGCAAACTTATATGTTTTGGCAACAGAGGAGTTAAGTCAGCTTCATTCCGCCCTCCCTGGCCGCAACCACACCATTAACTACATCGCACAGCCTGTACCTCCTGTTACTCAAGCTTCCACGTGGGACGCCATCCCCGGACCTTCTACCGCTCCCGACGTACCATCACCGCCAGACCCGTTGTCGCTCCCGAGCTGACTGACACTCTTGCCGGAGTGTCATTCTAGTGCCATCTGCAGCAAGCCGGCTAGCGAGCGTGGTCTCCAGCGCTGAATACTGCTGCACGCTCCTCCGACATCTGAGCCAACGGTACGTAACATCCATTTGCGTCCCTCTGCCAACGGTGCTGCTAAGGGAGATGTGAAAATCAGTGCCCCCCCTCTCCATATTGGGGCATGCGAGGAATACAAGGCTGCGATTCATTCATAAAAAAAATCCATCAAGCCAGAAGCAATACTCTGTATCATTCATTTTTTTGATTATTGACTTTTTGTTACATTGACTTTATGTTACAAGTTTATTTTGCCACAAAACCGAATATCTATCCATACCTTTTGCAGATTTTATTATTTTTCATTTGCAGATTTATGGACTTATTGGAACATTAATTCATCATTTTTATATTTTTTATATTCTATTTTGGATATCCCACTAGGGCCCAGTGGGATTTTCATTAGACAGTGCCAGTTTAATGTGTTACTCTGTCATTGTTTTATATATTTATATTTTATAATCTGAATTAAAAACAATTTTTGATTAACGCTGCCACAATCTATTATTGCCCACATCATTATGCACCATTGGTGAGGTCCTAGAGGCATAAGCTATATATTCTAATGGATCTGAGAGGTGTCTATAATTTGGTCCGAATTCGAGAGGGAGACGAGTGGAAGACTGCCTTTAACACACGGGATGGTCACTTTGAGTATTTAGTCATGCCTTTTGGCCTGTGTAATGCCCCGGCCGTCTTTCAGGAATTTGTTAATCGCATTTTCAGAGACCTTCTCTACACTTGTGTGGTGGTGTATCTGGACAATATCCTCATTTATTCTCCTAACCTTGAGCAACACCGTACTCATGTTCGTCTGGTTCTGTCTCGTCTGAGAAGAAATCACCTTTATGCCAAGTTTGAGAAATGTCTCTTTGAACGATCTAGCCTGCCTTTTCTTTGTTACATCATCTCCGCACAAGGCCTACAGATCGACCCTTCTAAACTCTCAGCAGTTCTGGACTGGCCTCGTCCCACAGGTCTACAGGCCATACAGAGGTTCCTGGGTTTTGCCAATTATTACCGGCAATTTATTCCACATTACTCCACCCTGGTGGCTCCAATCGTGGCCCTGACTAAGAAAGGGGCTAATCCTAAATCATGGACTCCTCAGGCCGAAGAGGCTTTCCGCACTCTGAAGTCCGCCTTTGCTTCTGCACCTGTCCTCACCAGACCGGATTCCTCGAAGCCCCTCTTCTTAGAGGTGGATGCCTCCTCTGTTGGAGCCGTAGCCGTACTAACCCAGAAGTCCTTAAAGGGGAGATCCGTCACCTGTGGGTTTTTCTCCAGACCCTTCTCGTCTGCTGAGAGAAACTACTCAATCGGAGACAGAGAACTTCTTGCCATCAAGTTGGCGCTGGAAGAATGGAGACATCTCCTAGAGGGTTCTGTTCACCCTGTGAACATATTTACGGACCACAAGAATCTGTCCTATCTTCAGTCTGCTCAAAGACTTAATCCCCGCCAAGCCCGCTGGACAATAAGGATTTCGTACAGGCCTGTACTGTGTGCGCCCGGGACAAGACACCCCACCAGAGACCGTCAGGCCTGCTTCAGCTGCTGCCAGTTCCAGAGACTCCATGGTCCCACATCGCCATGACTTTGTCACCAATCTCCCACCTTCTCATGGCAAAACTGTTATTTGGGTGGTTGTGGACCGGTTTTCCAAGATGGTGCACTTTGTACCTATGTTTGCTCTTCCTTCTGCGCCATTGCTGCCGAAACAATTTCTTTCTCACATTTTTCGTCTCCATGGTCTACCCACACACATTGTATCCGACAGAGGGGTACAGTATGTGTCTAAGTTTTGGAGAGCCCTCTGTGGTCAACTGAAGATTAAATTGGACTTCTCTTCTTCCTACCACCCCCAGTCCAACGGTCAAGTAGAGCGCATTAAATAAATTTTGGGTGACTATCTCCGGCACTTTGTCTTCTCTTGTCAGGATGACTGGGTAGACTTGCTCCCGTGGGCTGAGTTCTCCTACAACTACAAAGAGTCCTCCGCTTCTAGCAAGTCTCCTTTTTTCGTGGTGTATGGACGTCACCCTTTGCCGCCTCTTCCGTTGCCCACCTCCTCGGAAGTACCCACTGTCGATAATCTTGTCCGGGATTTTGTATCCATCTGGCGCGAGATGCGCCAATCTCTTCTTGCCGCCACCTCTCGCATGAAGACACAGGCCGATAAGAAATGTTGGGTTCCTCCAGTTTTTGCCCCAGGGGACAAAGTGTGGCTGTCTTCCAAGTACATCCGATTTAGGGTCCCAAGTTGCAAATTAGGTCTCCGTTACTTGGGCCCCTACAGAATCAAGATGAAAATTAATCCCGTGGTCTATCAGCTCCATCTCCCTTCCTCCCTCAGAATACCTAATTCTTTTCATGTCTCCCTTCTGAAACCAGCAATCTTGAACCGTTTTTCCCCCAAGGACATTTCTCCCACTCCCGTGTCTGGAACTTCAGATGTGTTCTCCGTCAAGGAGATTTTGGCATCCAAAGTGGTTAGAGGGAGAAAATTCTTTCTGGTCGACTGGGAGGGCTGCGGTCCTGAAGAGAGATCTTGGGAGCCGTGCTGTTTGGACTTAATTAGGCCTCACCTGGGCACTGCCTATAAGTACCGTCTCCTCCCACAGCCTCCTGCCGGATCTTTGTTGCCTTTGTGCCTGAGAGAAAGCATTCC